>NC_061508.1:203694787-203735356 GCF_022539505.1 Lolium rigidum
ACTAAGGGACCCGCAGAGGAAAGAAAGGAAAAGCAGCAATGCAGGCGAGGGGCAGCGCGGTGGTGGGGCCAGCATGCAGGGCGCCTGGCAGCGCGCGTGTGAACACGACAGCGGCCTGCAGCGCTGCGGCTAGAGCATGCAGCAGCGGGGCTTGCGAGATCGAGGCGCGGTGGTGGGCTTGGCGCGGGGTAGCGTGCAGCTGCAGCGACAGCGCGTGGGCCCGGCGGCAGCAGCAGGGAGCAGGCGCGCGGGTCAACGCGTGATTCTCCCGCGTGGGGAGATCGAGCAAGCGAGGCGGCGTGAGCGAGCGGGTGCGGGGGCGGCAGGGTGGCGCAGTGGTGGGCTGGCGCGGGTGTGGGCGAGGCGGCCCACTCGGGCAAGGCAGCGGCGGCCCGCTGCGGGAGCAGGAGGCGCGGCGCTGGGTGGGCCTGAAGGTTGGCTGCGGCCCATAGGAAGAAAACTGGGAAAAAGAAAAAGGAAAAACAAATCAGGCCGGTAGTACCGGGCTGGTACCGGGCCGGTACCGTAATAAATACGGTAGTAGCGGGCTGGTACCGGCCTGGTACCGCTCCGGGTCCAGTAAGCCTGGGAGGGCTGTGCGGTACTGGGCCCGGTAGTACCGCCCGGCCCAACAATGCTTTTTCTT
Organism: Lolium rigidum; assembly: GCF_022539505.1. Classification (NCBI taxonomy): domain Eukaryota; kingdom Viridiplantae; phylum Streptophyta; class Magnoliopsida; order Poales; family Poaceae; genus Lolium; species Lolium rigidum. Next base: position 203,695,434 of record NC_061508.1, read on the forward strand.
TTCTTTTTCCAAATATGCAACACGGAAAATGCAATAACTCAAGCTAGGCAATTCCGATTTGGGTGAAACCAATTTTGTTGGAAAGAGGGCGACAAGAGCTACCTTCTTGATGGCGTGTATTTCACACGTTCGTTGGGCAACCCCAAGAGGAAGGTATGATGCGCACAGCAGCAAGTTTTCCCTCAGAAAGAAACCAAGGTTTATTGAACCAGGAGGAGCCAAGAAGCACGTTGAAGGTTGATGGCGGCGGGATGTAGTGCGGCGCAACACCGGAGATTCCGGCGCCAACGTGGAACCTGCACAACACAACCAAAGTACTTTGCCCCAACGAAACGGTGAGGTTGTCAATCTCACCGGACTTGCTCGTAGCAAAGGATTAACCGTATTGTGTGGAAGATGATTGTTTGCGAGAGAAAATAGTAAAAACAAGTATTGCGGCAGATTTGTATTTCGGTATTAAAGAATGGACCGGGGTCCACAGTTCACTAGAGGTGTCTCTCCCATAAGATAAAAGCATGTTGGGTGAACAAATTACGGTCGGGCAATTGACAAATAGAGAGAGCATAACAATGCACATACATGACATGATAAGTATAGTGAGATTTAATTGGGCATTACGACAAAGTACATAGACCGCCATCCAAGCTGCATCTATGCCTAAAAAGTCCACCTTCAGGTTATCATCCGAACCCCCTCCGGTATTAAGTTGCAAAGCAACGAGACAATTGCATTAAGTATGGTGCGTAATGTAATCAATAACTACATCCTCGAACATAGCATCAATGTTTTATCCCTAGTGGCAACGACACAACACAACCTTAGAACTTTCATCGCATTGTCCCGGTGTCAATGCGGGCATGAACCCACTATCGAGCATAAGTACTCCCTCTTGGAGTTAAAAGTAAAAACTTGGCCAGAGCCTCTACTAGAAACGGAGAGCATGCAAGATCATAAACAACACATGTATAATAACTTGATAATTAACATGACATAGTATTCTCTATCCATCGGATCCCGACAAACACAACATATAGAATTACGGATAGATGATCTTGATCATGTTAGGCAGCTCACAAGATCCAACAATGATAGCACAATGAGGAGAAGACAACCATCTAGCTACTGCTATGGACCCATAGTCCGGGGGTAGACTACTCACTCATCACACCGGAGGCGACCATGGCGGCGTAGAGTCCTCCGGGGGATGATTCCCCTCTCCGGCGAGGTGCCGGAGGCGATCTCTGGATCCCCCGAGATGGGATCGGCGGCGACGGCGTCTCGGTATGGTTTTCCGTATCGTGGCTCTCGGTACTGGGGGTTTCGTCACGGAGGCTTTAAGTAGGCGGAAGGGCAAGTCAAGAGGCGGCACGGGGGGCCCACACCACAGGGCCGCGCGGCCAAGGGGGGGCCGCGCCGCCCTAGGGTTTGGCCACCCCGTGGCCCCTCTTCGTCTCGTCTTCGGACTTCTGGAAGCTTCGTGGAAAAATAGGCCCCTGGGCTTTGATTTCGTCCAATTCCGAGAATATTTCGTTACTAGGATTTACGAAACCAAAAACAGCGAGAAAACGACAAGCGGCACTTCGGCATCTTGTTAATAGGTTAGTTCCGAGAAAATGCACAAATATGACATAAAGTGTGCATAAAACATGTAGGTATCATCAATAATATGGCATAGAACATAAGAAACTATCGATACGTCGGAGACGTATCAAGCATCCCCAAGCTTAGTTCTGCTCGTCCCGAGAAGGTAAAACGATAACAAAGATAATTTACTGAAGTGATATGCCATCATAACCTTGATCATACTATTTGTAAACATATGTAGTGGATGCAGCGATCAAAACAATGGTGATGACATGAGTAAACAAGTGAATCATAAAGCAAAGACTTTTCATGAATAGTACTTCAATACAAGTATTAATAAGTCTTGCATAAGAGTTAACTCATAAAGCAATAAATCAAAGTAAAGGTATTGAAGCAACACAAAGGAAGATTAAGTTTCAGCGGTTGCTTTCAACTTGTAACATGTATATCTCATGGATAATAGTCAACATAGAGTAATATAACAAGTACAATATGCAAGTATGTAGGAATCAATGCACGGTTCACACAAGTGTTTGCTTCTTGAGGTGGAGAGAGATAGGTGAAGCTGACTCAACATAAAAGTAAAGAGAATGGTCCTTCAAAGAGGAAAGCATCGATTGCTATATTTGTGCTAGAGCTTTTATTTTGAAAACATGAAACAATTTTGTCAACGGTAGTAATAAAGCATATGAGTTATGTACATTATATCTTACAAGTTGCAAGTCTCATGCATAGTATACTAATAGTGCCCGCACCTTGTCCTAATTAACTTGGACTACCGGATCTTTGCAATGCACATGTTTTGACCAAGTGTCACAATGGGGTACCTCCATGCCGCACTGTACAAAGGTCTAAGGAGAAAGCTCGCATTTTGGATTTCTCGCTTTTGATTATTCTCAACTTAGACATCCATACCGGGACAACATGGACAACAGATAATGGACTCCTCTTTTATGCATAAGAATGTGGCAACAATTATTATTCTCATATGAGATTGAGGATATATGTCCAAGGTCGAAACTTCCACCATGAATCATGGCTTTAGTTAGCGGCCCAAATTTCTTCTCTAACAATATGCATGCTCCAACCATGAAGGTGGTAGATCTCTCTTGCTTCGGACAAGACGGACATGCATAGCAACTCACATGATATCCAACAAGGAATAGTTGATGGCGTCCCCGAAACATGGTTACCGCTCAACAAGCAACTTAATAAGAGATAAAGTGCATAAGTACATATTCAATACTACAATAGTTTTTAAGCTATTTGTCCCATGAGCTATATATTGCAAAGGTGAATGATGGAATTTTAAAGGTAGCACTCAAGCAATTTACTTTGGAATGGCGGGTAAATACCATGTAGTAGGTAGGTATGGTGGACACAAATGGCATAGTGGTTGGCTAAAGTATTTTGGATGCATGAGAAGTATTCCCTCTCGATACAAGGTTTAGGCTAGCAAGGCTATTTGAAACAAACACAAGGATGAACGGTACAGCAAAACTCACATAAAAGACATATGGTAAACATTATAAGACTCCATACCGTCTTCCTTGTTGTTCAAAACTCAATACTAGATGTTATCTAGACTCTAGAGAAACCAAATATGCAAACCAAATTAGCAAGCTCTAAGTATTTATTCATTAATGGGTGCAAAGTATATGATTCAAGAGCTTAAACATGAGCACAACAATTGCCAAGTATCAAATTATCCAAGACATTTTAGAGTTACTACATGTAGCATTTTCCAATTCCAACCATATAACAATTTAACGAAGAAGAAACTTCGCCATGAATACTATGAGTAGAACCTAAGGACATATTTGTCCATATGCAACAGCGGAGCGTGTCTCTCTCCCACAAAGTGAATGCTAGGATCCATTTTATTCAAACAAAACAAAAACAAAAACAAACCGACGCTCCAAGCAAAGTACATAAGATGTGGCCGAATAAAAATATAGTTTCGGGGGAGGAACTCGATAATGTTGTCGATGAAGAAGGGGATGCCTTGGGAATCCCCAAGCTTAGACGCTTGAGTCTTCTTAATATATGCAGGGGTGAACCACCGGGGCATCCCCAAGCTTAGAGACTTTCACTCTCCTTGATCATATTGCATCATACTCCTCTCTTGATCCTTGAAAACTTCCTCCACACCAAACTCGAAACAACTCATTAGAGGGTTAGTGCATAATAAAAATTCACATGTTCAGAGGTGACACAATCATTCTTAACACTTCTGGACAATGCATAAAGCTACTGGACATTAATGGATCAAAGAAATTCATCCAACATAGCAAAAGAGGCAATGCGAAATAAAAGACAGAATCTGTCAAAACAGAACGAGTCCGTAAAGATGGATTTTATTAGGCCACCAGACTTGCTCAAACGAAAATGCTCAAATTTAATGAAAGTTGCGTACGTATCTGAGGATCACTCACGTAAATTGGCATAATTTTCTGAGTTACCTACAGAGAATTAGACCCAGATTCGTGACAGCAAAGAAATCTGTTTCTGCGCAGTAATCCAAATCTAGTACTTACTTTTCTATCAAAGACTTTACTTGGCACAACAAAACATAAAAATAAGATAAGGAGAGGTTGCTACAGTAGTAAACAACTTGCAAGACACAAATATAAAACAAAATACTGTAGGTAAAAACATGGGTTGTCTCCCATAAGCGCTTTTCTTTAACGCCTTTCAGCTAGGCGCAGAAAGTGTAACTCAAGTAACATCAAGAGATGAAGCATCAACATCATAATTTGTTCTAATAATAGAATCATAAGGTACCTTCATTCTCTTTCTAGGGAAGTGTTCCATACCTTTCTTGAGAGGAAATTGATATTTAATATTACCTTCCTTCATATCAATAGTAGCACCAACGGTTCGAAGAAAAGGTCTTCCCAATATAATGGGGCAAGATGCATTGCATTCAATATCCAAGACAACAAAATCAACGGGGACAAGGTTATTGTTAACCATAATATGAACATTATCAACTTTCCCCAAAGGTTTCTTTTTAGCATTATCGGCGAGATTAACATCCAAATAACAATTTTTCAATGGTGGCAAGTCAAGCATATCATAGACTTTTTTAGGCATAACGAAATACTTGCACCAAGATCACATAAAGCATTACAATCAAAATCTTTGATTCTCATTTTAATGATGGGCTCCCAACCATCCTCTAGCTTTCTAGGAATAGAAGTTTCAAGTTTTAGTTTCTCTTCTCTAGCTTTTATGAGAGCATTTGTAATATGTTTTGTGAAAGCCAAATTTATAGCGCTAGCATTGGGACTCTTAGCAAGTTTTTGCAAGAACTTTATAACTTCAGAGATGTGGCAATCATCAAAATCTAAATCATTACAATCTAAAGCAATGGGATTATCATCCCCAAGGTTGGAAAAAATTTCAGCGGTTTTATCACAAGCGGTTTCGAGCGGTTTAGCGGTTTCGGGTAATTTTGCGCGCTTTGCACTAGGAGTAGAAGCATTGCCAACACCAATTATTTTATCATGGATAGTAGGAGGTGCAGCAACATATGAATCATTAGCATTGCTAGTGGTGGTAATAGTCCAAACTTTAGCTACATTTTCCTTTTTAGCTAGTTTTTCATTTTCTTCTCTATCCCACCTAGCACGCAGTTCAGCCATTAATCTTATATTCTCATTAATTCTAACTTGAATGGCATTTGCTGTAGTAACAATTTTATTTTCAATATCCCTATTAGGCATAACTTTCGATTTCAAAAGATCAACATCGGAGGCAAGACTATCAACTCTAGAAACAAGAATATCAATTTTATTGAGCTTTTCCTCAACAGATTTGTTAAAGGCAGTTTGTGTACTAATAAATTCTTTAAGCATGGCCTCAAGTCCAGGGGGTGTATTCCTATTATTGTTGTAAGAATTCCCATAAGAATTAGCATAACCGTTACCATTATTATAAGGATATGGCCTATAGTTATTACTAGAATTGTTCAGATAAGCATTGTTGTTGAAATTATTATTTTTAATGAAGTTTACATCAACATGTTCTTCTTGTGCAACCAATGAAGCTAATGGAACATTATTAGGATCAACATTAGTCCTATCATTCGCAAGCATAGACATAATAGCATCAACCTTATCATTCAAGGAAGAGGATTCTTCAACGAGAATTTACCTTCTTACCTTGTGGAGCTCTTTCCGTGTGCCATTCGGAGTAATTAACCATCATATTATCAAGGAGCTTTGTTGCTTCACCAAGAGTGATGGACATAAAGGTACCTCCAGCAGCTGAATCCAATAAATTCCGCGAAGAAAAATTTAGTCCTGCATAGAAGGTTTGGATGATCATCCAAGTAGTCGATCCATGGGTTGGGCAAGTTTTAACCGAGAGATTTCATTCTTTCCCAAGCTTGAGCAACATGTTCAGTATCTAATTGTTTAAAATTCATTATGCTACTCCTCAAAGATATAATTTTAGCAGGGGGATAATATCTACCAATAAAAGCATCCTTGCATTTAGTCCATGAATCAATACTATTCTTAGGCGAGAGATAGCAACCAATCTTTAGCTCTTCCTCTTAATGAGAAAGGGAACAATTTTAATTTTATAATGTCACCATCTACATCTTTGTATTTTTGCATTTCACATAGTTCAACAAAATTATTGAGATGGGCAGCAGCATCATCAGAACTAACACCGAGAAAATTGCTCTCGCATAACAAGATTAAGTAAAGCGAGGTTTAATTTCAAAGAATTCTGCTTGTAGTAGCGAGGTGGAGCAATAGGTGTGCATAAGAAATCATTATTATTTGTGCTAGTGAAGTCACACAACTTAGTATTTTCAGGGTTGGCCATTTTAGCAACAGTAAATAAAGCGAACTAGATAAAATAAATGCAAGTAAACTAAATTTTTTTTGTGTTTTCAATATAGCAAACAAGACAGTAAATAAAGTAAAACTAGCAACTAATTTTTTTGTGTTTTGATATAATGCAGCAAACAAAGTAGTAAATAAAATAAAGCAAGACAAAAACAAAGTAAAGAGATTGAGAAGTGGAGACTCCCCTTGCAGCGTGTCTTGATCTCCCCGGCAACGGCGCCGGAAAATATGCTTGGTGCGTAGTTGACGTGGGAGTTAGAAATCTTTGTGGTGTAGCTTTTCTTCGGTTCCCCGACAACGGCGCCGGAAAATATGCTTGATGGCGTGTATTTCACACGTTCGTTGGGCAACCCCAAGAGGAAGGTATGATGCGCACAGCAGCAAGTTTTCCCTCGGAAAGAAACCAAGGTTTATCGAACCAGGAGGAGCCAAGAAGCACATTGAAGGTTGATGGCGGCGGGATGTAGTGCGGCGCAACACCAGAGATTCCGGCGCCAACGTGGAACCTGCACAACACAACCAAAGTACTTTGCCCCAACGAAACAGTGAGGTTGTCAATCTCACCAGGCTTGCTCGTAACAAAGGATTAACCGTATTGTGTGGAAGATGATTGTTTGCAGAGAAAATAGTAAAAACAAGTATTGCAGCAGATTTGTATTTCGGTATTAAAGAATGGACCGGGGTCCACAGTTCACTAGAGGTGTCTCTCCCATAAGATAAAAGCATGTTGGGTGAACAAATTACGGTCGGGCAATTGACAAATAGAGAGAGCATAACAATGCACATACATGACATGATAAGTATAGTGAGATTTAATTGGGCATTACGACAAAGTACATAGACCGCCATCCAACTGCATCTATGCCTAAAAAGTCCACCTTCGGGTTATCATCCGAACCCCTCCGGTATTAAGTTGCAAAGCAACGAGACAATTGCATTAAGTATGGTGCGTAATGTAATCAATAACTACATCCTCGAACATAGCATCAATGTTTTATCCCTAGTGGCAACAGACACAACACAACCTTAGAACTTTCCGTCACTTGTCCCGGTGTCAATGCGGGCATGAACCCACTATCGAGCATAAGTACTCCCTCTTGGAGTTAAAAGTAAAAACTTGGCCAGAGCCTCTACTAGAAACGGAGAGCATGCAAGATCATAAACAACACATGTATAATAACTTGATAATTAACATGACATAGTATTCTCTATCCATCGGATCCCGACAAACACAACATATAGAATTACGAGATAGATGATCTTGATCATGTTAGGCAGCTCACAAGATCCAACAATGATAGCACAATGAGGAGAAGACAACCATCTAGCTACTGCTATGGACCCATAGTCCGGGGGTAGACTACTCACTCATCACACCGGAGGCGACCATGGCGGCGTAGAGTCCTCCGGGAGATGATTCCCCTCTCCGGCGGGGTGCCGGAGAGCGATCTCTGGATCCCCCGAGATGGGATCGGCGGCGACGGCGTCTCAGTAAGGTTTTCCGTATCGTGGCTCTCGGTACTGGGGGTTTCGTCACGGAGGCTTTAAGTAGGCGGAAGGGCAAGTCAAGAGGCGGCACGGGGGGCCCACACCACAGGGCCGCGCGGCCAAGGGGGGGGCCGCGCCGCCCTAGGGTTTGGCCACCCCGTGGCCCCTCTTCGTCTCGTCTTCGGACTTCTGGAAGCTTCGTGGAAAAATAGGCCCCTGGGCTTTGATTTCGTCCAATTCCGAGAATATTTCGTTACTAGGATTTCTAAACCAAAAACAGCGAGAAAACATCAAGCGGCACTTCGGCATCTTGTTAATAGGTTAGTTCCAGAAAATGCACAAATATGACATAAAGTGTGCATAAAACATGTAGGTATCATCAATAATATGGCATAGAACATAAGAAATTATCGATACGTCGGAGACGTATCACTTCTCACAAGATGAAATCATGCAAAAGAGTGAGTGATGATTTTCTCATGGTCATAGAGGTGTAACCTCTCAATACGGTAGAAAATCATCACCCTCGCACATTCAACATGCGATGCAACCGGAATCTGTTTCATGGATAAGAACCAAGAAGAACCAAGAAACACGATGCAACGGATGCAAGGTTTGAGCTCTCTCCGATGATGCGATCCACTATCCTATCGAGCACAAACCTTATCCTTGCGCGTTCCTCTCGAGTCGGCAAGCTCCGTCTTCACCCTCTTCATCATCGTACATGCCACCGTCTTCCTCCAACATATACGCCACCCTCTTCGTCATCGTACATGCCACCGTCTTCATCCATCTTCTACGCCGTCTTCTCTCTTCATCTTCTACATCGTCTTCGTCTCTCTTCGACACCGTCTTCGTCATTGTACTCCGTCTTCTCCATCTTGCAACCTTGAGTCCAACACATGGCTATGGGCTTGACCTAAGATTGATTCTCAATACAACCGTTAGTCCATAGGGATTGTCATCAATTACAAAAACCACACATGGGGTAATGGACATGTTCTTTCAATATTATCTATATACACCTGAGCTAGACTTTCTAGTATTTTCTTTCTTTGTGCCAAAATCCTTTTGTAGTTTCTCTTTCGAATTTCCTCGTATTTCTGAAAACACTTCAACATCAATAACTTCTAGGCTTGTTGGTCAAATACCAATAACCTTGAGGTTCGCACTTTGAAGTTGATCATCACATGACAAGTGTTCCGGATTTCACTATTAGTAACTTTTTAATGTGATGAACAATTTCACTCATTATTTTACCCTTAAAATCATGACAACTTCATGATGAAGCTACTATGGCTTACATGGATATGCGAATAATGTTAGTGCCCAACTAGTTGGAGGATCGGGACGCCTAGCGTCTTCAATCTTCATACATTCCCATAAAACTTATGAGTTTATGTAGTCTCACTAAATTATATTTTATTATCTTGTAATAAGGTCTTAGATATCACATATATCTCACACCTTGATTATTTCTGAAAACAAACTTTTCAGCTCCTTACTTTTCAAACGGATTTGAACATCAAGTTTCACGAAGACAAAATAATTTTAGATACTAATTGAATCCATTGCTTTTCGAATCAGTAATTTGAGGATTACCAAAAGTTTGCTATAGGACTTAATCATTTCTTGATTCTTTAACAATACGGTACCAGTCCGTAAAGTTACTTGTCAGACTTAACAGTATTTCTATCTCAATTACAAGCCTAGCGCAAAGTAGAAAACGGATGCCAATTCTACAAAATTTAATTCAAAATACAATTTAGACTATGTTCAGGATAAATTGAGTTTACTATTAATTCTTAAATTAACTAGATGAACTCCCACTCAAAACAATATCCCTCGCATTGTCTTAGTGATTACACGAACCAAATCCACTACACCAAGTCCGATCATCACGTGAGATGATGTAGTTTCAATGGTGAACATCAACATGTTCATCATATCATCTATATGATTCATGCTTAACCTTTCGGTCTTCCGTGTTCCGAGGCCATGCCTGTACATGCTAGGCTCGTCAAGTCAAACCCTAGTTTCCGCATGTGCAAATCTGGCTTGCACTCGTTGTATGCACACGTTGAGTCTATCACACCCGATCATCACGTGATGCTTCGAAACAATGAGTCTTAGCAACGGCGCTAACTAAGGACGAACACTTTATTATCTTGATTTTTAGTGAGAGGGATCATCTTATAATGATACCGTCGCGATCTAAGCAATATAAGATGCATAAAAAGGATTAACATCACATGCAATTCATAATGTGATATGATATGGCTCTTTTATCTCGTGCCTTTGATCTTCATCTCCAAAGCACGGGCATGATCTCCATCATCGTCGGCGGTGCGTCAAGGTCCATGGCGCCGTCTTCATGGTTATTCACCACATGTAGCAACTATTACAACTACTTTGAAATAATACTACTACATGAAATATAAAGACAACCATAAGGCTCCTGCCGGTTGTCACAATACAATAATGATCATCTCATACATATTCGTCATCACATCATGGCCATATCACATCACCAAACCCTGCAAAAACAAGTTAGACGCCTCTAATTTGGTTTGCATATTTTACGTGGTTTAGGGTTTTCGAGTAAGATCCAATCTACCTACGAACATGAACCACAACACTGATATTAGTGTTGTCAATTGAAATAGTAAATTGAATCATAACTATGGTGAGAGAGACAGACACCCGCAAAGGCACTTATGCAATACAAGCTGCATGTCGAGCGTGGAGCAAGTCTCATGAACGCGGTCATGTAAATGTAGCCCGGGCCGCTTCATCCCACCATACCGCAAGATGAAAAGTACATATAACAAGAGACAACAATAGCATCAACGCCCACAAAACCATAGTGTTCTACTCGTGCAACCAATCTATGCATAGACACGACTCTGATACCACTGTAGGGATTCGTAGCATAGAAAACAAAAAAATTGCTACCGCAAGAACGAATAACAAGCCAAGATCTAATCTAGTACATGGTAGCAACGAGATGAAGATGAGACTAACCCTTGAAGATTCCAAAGCCTACGAGATTAGATCTCGTTGTTGATGTAGTCGATCACTTGCCGCTTTCAAAAGCGCGTATAAGATCTTGACGGTGCCACAATCGGGCAACACCTCTGCACTCGGTCACACGTACGGTGTTGATGACGACGTCTTTCTCCCCATTCCAGCGGGCAGCGGATGTAGTAGATCCTCCTCGGAATCCCGCCAGCACGATGGCGTGGTGACGGTGGTGGTGGAGATCTCCGGCAGGGATTCGCCGTAAGCGTTGCGGGAGAAGAAGGAGGAGGGAGTAGCTAGGGTTTGGGAGAGAGGGGGGCTTGGGGCGCCGGCCAGGGAGCCCCTTGGTGGTGCGGCCAAGTGGTAGCCAGCCCTCTCCCTCTCCCTCTCTTTATATAGGTGGAACCCCCAAGGGTTTGCTCAAAATCCGAATAAGAGTCCAACCCAAAAACTTCCATACGGGTGAAACCTAGGGGAAGTGGGATTGCTCCCTTTCCTTCCCCTATGGCCGGCCATGGAGGTGGAGTCCACCATGGACTCCACCTTCCCCTTTGGCTGGCCGGCTAGGGTTGGTGGAGTCCATCTGGGACTCCACCTTCCATGGTGATTTCATCCGGAAGGTTCTAGAACATTCTAGCGCCTTCCATAAATGCACCGGATCATTTCCAAACTTGGAAAGTGACTTCCTATATATGACTCTTATTCTCCGGACCATTCCGGAACTCCTCGTGACGTCCTGGATCCCATCCGAGACTCCGAACAACATTCAAACTCCATTCCATATTCCATATCTACTTAAAACGACATCAAACCTTAAGTGTGTCACCCTACGGTTCGAGAACTATGCGGACATGATCTAGACTCCTCTCCGATCAATAACTAATAGCGGGACCTAGAGATCCATAATTGCGCCACATATTCAATGATGACTTTGTGATCGAAAGAACCATTCACATAAAATAACAATTCCCATGGTCTCGCGATATTTTACTTATCCGAAGTTTTATCGTCGGTATCTCCATACTTAGTTCAACCTCGTTACCGATAAGTACTCTTTACTCGTACCGTGATATGATATCCCTTGTGAACCAGTCACATGCTTGCAAGCTAATTAGATATCATTTCACCGAGAGGGCCCAGAGTATATCTATCCGTCATTAGGATGGACAAATCCCACTATTGATACAAGTGCCTCAACCCTAAATTTTCTGAACACTTAATGCCACCTTTATAACTACCCATTTACACAGTAGTGTTTGGTGTCATCAAAGCATCCATCCGGTGTAGGTGATTAACATGATCTCATGGTCGAAGGATTAAGTTACTATGCATATTAAAGCTTGAAGCATAAAGAACTAAATGACTTGATCATATGCTACGCTTACTATGGGTGTATGTCCATCACATCATTCACCTAATGATATGATCTTGTTATTAATAACATCCAATGTTCATGAACAGGAAACCATGATCATCTATTAATCAACAAGCTAGTTTAATAAGAGGCTTACTAGGGACTCCTTTATGTTTACAAAACACACAAGTATTAATGTTTCCGGTTAATACAATTATAGCATGGGATGTAAACATTTGTCATGAACACTAAGATATAACAATAAACACTTTTATTATTGCCTGTTGGGCATATCTCCAACAAATTCCCACCAAAAGAGATGTCCTCGATCCACAATGGAACCTTAGGGTGGTCACCGAACCCGCACAAAGCTTGGAGCTATCTCCACAACTTAATAGGAGGCTCCAAATAAATTGCCAAAAAGGCCTTGCCCTTGAGGAATTTCCACAACTTAATTGGAGTCCCCAAGAACACCACAAACTCCACAAAGACCACTAAGCCGTCTAGGGTCCAAATACCCAAGAGTAACAAGCTCCGGGAACAAGCTTCCGAAGTGAATATCTCACGAACTTTCACCTCCACGTATCACCACGGAGAAGTCAAACCGATGCACCAAATGCAATGGCAAGAACACCACAAAGATGCCCAAATCCTTCACTCTCAAATTCCAACAAAGCTACTCAAGATATTGGGGAAATAAGAGAGGAAGAACAAAATAAGAAGAGGAACACAAAATTTCTCTCCAAGATCTAGATCTAGAGATTCCCTCACAAAGAGGGGATTTGATTGGTGCAAATATAGATCTAGACCTCCTCTCTTTGTTTCTAAAATTTGAGCAAGAATCGTGGAGGGATTGGGGAGAGGTGGAGCTCTCAAGATGCAACAATGGTGGAGAGCAAGATGTTGAAGAAGAAGTGATGCCAAAGGAAGAGAAAAAGGCTTTTTATAGGGGTACCAAAAATCTGCCCGTTGGCCTGATAAAAATCGTCTAGAAACAGCAACAAAAAAAGAAGCTGGGCTGGCCGGGGGCCCGGTCGAGCGAGCAAGGAATGCCTGGCCGTGGCGCGGCTCAGCGAGCGAGCGGGAATCAGGGATGAGCGAGCGTGGGAGGGTGGCGGCCAAAGCAACGCTGCGCGCGGGGGCCAGCGTGGGGCCAGGAGGGAGCGTGGCGTGCGGGTGCTGCGGGAGCACGCCACGACAACGCGCGTGCCAGCGTCGTGGGTGGGCCCCAGCACGGGTGCATGCTGCACGGTCGAGCGGGGCGCGAGGCAGCGTCGTGTAGGGCGAGGAGGTGGCCACGCGCGGGTGAGGCTGGTACCTCCGGCCTGGGCCGACTGGTACCTCCGGTCTGGGCCGGCCGGTACCTCCGGGCGTGGTACTGGTTTTGGTACCGGAAAAAATATTTAGGAGACCAGGGGTTACTGGGAGCTGGGCTGGGTTGGCGGTAGTGAGCCCGGTAGCGCGGCGGTAGTACCGGCCAAAAAAAACGTTTTCCTTTTTCTTTTCTTTTTAAACTTAAACTTGAAATGCAAATAACTTGTGATTGGAAAATCAAAATGAGACGAAACCCATTTTGTTGAAAATATGGAAACTAGTGGAGGTGTTTTTATATGTTTTTTTAGAGTGAAACCTCTCAATACGAGAAATCGAGAAAATCACCAAACTCGAAAACGCAACAAGTGATCTATGCGAAATCCGTTTTCGATGAACTAGAGCTTGTCATGGAAATAACCACAAGCTCTAAAACGCCACTTGGAAAAGATCCAAATAACAACCAAGAAAGATGATGCTACTGGCCGCGACGGTCGGCGAGGCTTGCGGCGGCGACGGCGGCTGTGGCGGCGGCTACTGGCCGCGGAGGATGGTCGTCTTCTTCGTGTGCGTCGATGACTTCGGTTGTGGTAAGCTTCTGCAAACCCTAGCCTTAGATCTAGATCTTATGGGTACACAACCGGGGCTGAACGAATCCATTGTAGGATATTCTTTCGTCGCCGGTGGAGGTTGTGGAGGTTTTCCAGGTTTCATCCGACTCTACGACGGGGACGGTGGTGCTGCCTGCATATTCCACTGGGATGTGGTGCTGCCTACATCTCCGCCAGGGTCCCCTGCTTCCCCTACCTCGGTGTTGCGTGTGGCTCCTTTGACTGTAAGGCTGATCTTACCTACCTCGTTGTTCTTTGATGTGGTACTAGTAGTTCATAGATCTGCTAGTGCTTAAGGATTTCCATGTGGTAGTTCATTGATCTGCTATTGTTTTTCATGTAGGCTATCATACCTTTGGGCTCCCCTGATGTGTCTGCGGCAAGTGCTCAGCCATCTCTGATAGCAAGCAAACCAGCCATGGTTTGGAAACCTGAGCTATCAGAGTTTGTGCTGAACCAGTTGGTTCAGCTCATCCGTAGCGGCGTCTGCTTCAACATGAGATTCAAGGAGCAGCAGATGAAGAAGGTATCCGTGTGTAACATCCCAAGTTTTCAATTCAATAAAGACAAAGAAATCATTTACTCAAACTATAGAACTAACAAAAACTTTTCTTTACATATAGTGCTATGCATAAGTGTTCATGCCTTCTTGTATGCCTTTGCCATGATGAGTGTTGATGTGTTACTCTACTATGCTTAAACCCTAGTACATAATCATAGAACCCCAATTTGAGAGAAATAAAAGAAATGGAAAAAGAGACAAATTTCACTCACATACACATTTAGCCAAATATGCAAATCATCAACCAAGGCCACCATTGCTTGTGCCATTGCTTGTGAAACCCTAATATATCAATAACAAACACATTTGCATCAAAGAAACACAAATCAAATCAAAGGAAATATCAAAATCCAATCACATATGATAATGGTCAAATTTGGATTTCTTCTCCTCATGCCCACTTTGAGCCCCTGGTTTGAGAGATTCTCAAACTAAACCTTGCCAACTATTTCCACCTCATCCAAGACCATGTCAAGATGAACATTTCTTGTGTTGACCACCATGGTTGACTCTGCCTAGTTTGACCAGTATAAAGGTGACAAGTGGCAACATTGAATCAAAGAGAAGATCACCTCAAATTTGAAACTTTGCAAACCAGCACCATTTTGCACACCACCACCACCATTCTACTCCAAATAATATTCAAATCAACTCCACCAAAAAGATTTGAAAAATTCAAATGTTTTCTTCATGCGGCCATACTGTCGAACACCTTGCAGGCAGTATTTCAGTTTTGACACACACTCCATTACACAACAGTTTTTAGACTAAATCTCTTTTGATCAGAGATGATCATGGTCCCTCTACCTCTCCTGCATCGAGCCAAGGACAAGCCTTTGATGATTAAAGTCTGTGGAGAGCAAAACAATGCCATGCCGTGCACCATGCCGGCCCTCATGCACTCAATCTCTCTGAGCCTCCTCTCTCCCTTTTACCTTGTCCTGGAGAATCACCTGACCCTGCTGATCATCACCCTGCATGGCTTGAGCTCGAGCGAGGTTGGCATTGGCCAGGCTAGACCGTGCCCAGCACGCCCAATGCACGCCAGCACGCGCGCTCACCGCGTACTGGACGCGCCAGAGCGGCGACTCGTCCCGTCGCCTCCATCCTTTCCTGCATCCCTACTTCTGCATCAAGCACCGCCACCACACCAGCTAGCAACTAGACACACTCGAACCCCTGCGCGTGCACCGTCGCCATCGTCCTCATCGACTTTCCGCCGCCAGTACGGTGGCAGTCATTGCATGCTCCCGATCGATCCCGTCGTGCTTTTGCCGCGCCAGAGAGAAGTTAAGCATCGCCATGCCGTTGCCAATCAAGTGCCGTCCTCGCCTTGCCCCTTCAAGCCCCAGAACGACCGCGCCATGGATGACCCGATCCTCCGCCACAGCACCCCTTCCTCCGCTATAAATAGAGCAGCCCCGCGCACCATTCACTCACACCATCCACTTCTCCTCCCTTCCCCGCTTCTCCTCGACCAAGTCCCACACCCAATTGTCGCCGAAGCAGCCCCAATTCGTCGCTGGAGCCCGCCAGTACCCGGAGATCATCGCCGTCGATTGGAGCTTCCCCACGCCACGCCGCTTGTACCAGTCGCATCTTCGTCATCGCTGATACGTCCATTTTGCATCACTATTTTGTATCATAATTTACTGTTATTCAATGATATATTTCATATTTAGAGATGATACTTATGTTATTTCACCTATTTTGCATGTTTCATGATTATTGGAGAATCACTCACCGGAGTCAGGATTCTGCTGGAAAAAGCACCGTCAGGATACAGTATTTCTGAAGATCAACAATTGACGAAAATATACCAAAGATCTTATTTTCACAGAAGACGGAGCCAGCCAAAAGGGCAGGCCAAGGAGGGCCGCCATGGGCCCTCCCCATAGGCCGGCGCGGGCCCCACCCTGGCCGCGCCGCCATGTGGTGAGGGGGCCCACGACCCCCTCGGCCATCTCTCTTTCGCGTACTTGATCTCCCGAGAACCCTAAGGCGAGGGGAGGCATCGAGAATAGACACAGCCGCCTCTGCGGGGCGGAAAACACCAGAGAGAAAAGAGCTCTCCGGCAGGCTGAAATCCGCCGGGGAAATTCCCTCCCGGAGGGGGAAATCGTCGCCATCGTCACCGCCATCGAGCTGGACTTCATTGGAATCATCATCACTATCATCTCCACCGCCGACACCATCATCTCCACCGCTGCATCGCGTCTCCGCTGTAACATCTAGGGTTGAATCTTGATTATTTCATAGGGGAAATTCTCCCGGTATTGATTACTCCTTGTTATTGATGCTATTGAGTGAAACCATTGAACCAAGGTTTATGTTCAGATTGTTATTCATCATCATATCACCTCTGATCATGTTCCATATGATGTCTTGTGAGTAGTTCGTTTAGTTCTTGAGGACATGGGTGAAGTCTAAATGTTAGTAGTGAACTATGTTGAGTAATATTTAATGGTTTGATATTTAAGTTGTGGTGTTATTCTTCTAGTGGTGTCATGTGAATGTCGACTACATGATACTTCACCTTTATGGGCCTAGGGGAGTGCATCTTGTGTTCGTTTGCTAATTGTGGGGTTGCCGGAGTGACAGCAACCTGAACCCCCGTTGGTATATCGATGCGGGGAGGGATAGCGAGGATCTCGAGTTTAAGGCTGTGGTTAGATTTATCTTAATTACTTTCTTGTATTTGCGGATGCTTGCAAGGGGTTTAATCACAAGTATGTATTAGTCCTAGGAAGGGCGGTGCATTAGCATAGGTTCACCCACACAACACTTATCAAAACAATAAAGATTAATCAGCTATATGAAGCGAAAGCACTAGACTAAATCCCGTGTGTCCTCAAGAACGTTTGGTCATTATAATTAAAAAAACGGCTTGTCCTTTGTGCTAAAAAGGATTGGGCCACTCGCTGCAATTATTACTCTCGCATTTTACTTACTTGTACTTTATTTATCTGCTATATCAAAACCCCCTGAACACTTGTCTGTGAGCATTTACAGTGAATCCTTCATCGAAACTGCTTGTCAACACCTTCTGCTCCTTGTTGGGTTCGACACTCTTATTTATCGAAAATACTACGATACACCCCCTATACTTGTGGGTCATCAAGAATATTTTCTGGCGCCGTTGCCGGGGAGTGAAGCGCTATTGGTAAGTGGAATTGGTAAGGGAAACTTTTACTGTACGTCTGTTTTTATTTCTGCCTGCTGCTACAATTCATTATGGAGAGATCTTCTCTTGAATTCCTATTTGGAAAGTCTACTACTACTGCAACGGTAGTGGACGAGGTGCCAGGTGAGAAAGAGATTCCATATAAAATACCTATGAAAATTATTGAACGTGTTGTGGATAACCGCTATGAAGGGGATGGAACTGTTCATCCTGGAGATCATTTATTGTTTTTACATGAATTATGCGGGTTATTCAAGTGTGCATGTATTTCACTGGATGAAGTTAGGAAGAAACTATTCTCTATGTCGCTATCTAGTAAAGCGGTGCATTGGTATAAATTGTTGAAGAATGGGAACTCTCTTGATTGGAAGGATATTGTGCCTCTATTTTATTCTAAATTCTATCCTCCAAGTGAAATTCACAAAGACCGGAACCGCATATATAATTTCTGGCCTCATGATGGAGAGAGTATTGGCCAAGCATGGGGGAGATTGACGTCTTTAATGCTCAAATGCCCCATTCATGAGCTTCCTGGTAATATAATCATTGATAATTTCTATGCAAGACTTTCTTTTCAAGATAAAACCTTGCTGGATACTTCTTGTTCTGGATCATTCACACGCAACAAAGAAGAGTTTAAATGGGACCTTCTTGATCGGATTCGGGAGAATGCTGAAGGATGGGAGAACGACAAAGGTAGAGAGTCAGGTATAAATTATGATTATGAATGCATTGAAACTTTTATGGATACTGATAAATTTCGAAATATGAGTGTTACTTATGGTCTTGATTCTCAAGTTGTTGCGGATTTTTATAAAGCCTTTGCCTCTCATTTTGAATTGCCTAGGAAGAATTTTCATAAGTATCATGAACCTTATAAAGATAAAACTGATTCACCTATAGGTAAATGTGTTGAAATTAAAACTGTGGATCATATTCTTCCTGAAGCTTATATTGAAAAAACTCCTTTCCCTGCTAAGATGAAGGAGTATTCTGTTATAACTAGTGTGGTTAATAAAAGTGCAAAGAAACCTATAGAACCTGAGGAGCAAATAAATGTTGAACCTGCTATTGCAATAGTTAAAGATCTTGTGACTGAAAATGTAGAAGATAGTCACATCATTTTCTATGAAGATGCTTCTAATATTGTTTCACATCCTAGTAAGTCTAGGAAGCTAGTGTTCCTATGCTTTCTGTTAGAATTGGTGATCATTGTTATTATGGTTTATGCGATATTGGTGCAAGTATCAGTGCCATTCCTTATGAGCTTTACAAGGAAATCATGCATGAAATTGGTTCTTGTGAACTTGAAGATATTGATGTGCTTATTCGGCTAGCTAATAGAGAAACTATCTCTCCTATTGGTATTTTGTTCGAGATGTGGAAGTTCTATGTGGTAAGATTAAATATCCTGCTGACTTTTTGGTACTTGGTTCTACTGCTAGTAAGACTTGTCCTATCATTTTTGGTAGACCTTTTCTAAATACTTGTGGAGCTATTATAGATTGCAAGAAGGAGAAAATTGTGACTAAATTTGCTAGTGAAACTTATGAGTTTAATTTCTCTAAATTTTCCAAAGGTCCTTATGAAGCTGAATTGCCTAATAATGATTTTAAAGTTTAACAGTGTACATCTATTGCTCTTGCTCCTAGTAATCCTTTGCAGCAACATTTGGAGGATCATGAGAGTGAAGTCTTTAGAGAAGAAATGAATGAACTTGATGAAATTTTCCTGCGACAACCTATTCTTAAACACGACTTACCGGTTGAAGATCTAGGTACAACACCACCACCAAAGGAAGATCCTATTTTTGATTTGAAACCGTTGCCTGATAATCTTAAGTATGCTTATATTGATGATAAGAAAATATATCCTGTTATTATTAGTGCTAAGCTTTCAAATTTTGAGGAAGAAAGATTATTGGAAATACTGAAGAAACACCGAGGAGCTATTGGCTACACTCTTGATGACTTGAAGGATGTGGTAAGGAATGAGGTATTAAAACTTCTTGAACATCAACATGGAAGATGATGCAAAGCCTGTTGTTGAACATCAGCACCGTCTAATTCCTAAGATGAAGGATGTGGTAAGGAATGAGGTATTAAAACTTCTTGAAGCTGGTATTATATATCCTATTGCTGATAGTAGATGGGTTAGTCCTGTGCATTGTGTTCCTAAGAAAGGAGGAATAACTATTGTACCTAATGATAATGATGAGCTCATCCCTCAAAGAGTAGTTGTAGGGTATAGGATGTGCATTGATTATCAAAAAGTTAATAAAGTTACTAAGAAGGATCATTACCCTTTAACTTTTATTGACCAAATGCTAGAAAGGTTATCTAAAAATACTCATTTATGCTTTCTTGATGGTTATTCTGGGTTTTCACAAATTGCTGTCAGAACTAAACATCAAGAGAAAACCACTTTCACTTGTCCCTATGGAACTTATGCTTATATGCGTATGCCTTTTGGTTTATGTAATGCTCCTGCTACTTTTCAAAGATGCATGTCTGCTATTTTTCATGGTTTTTGTGAAAAGATTGTAGAGGTATTCATTGATGATTTTTCTGTCTATGGGAATTCTTTTGATAGCTGTTTGCGAAACCTTGATAAAGTTATGCAGAGATGTGAAGAAACTAACCTTGTTCTTAATTGGGAGAAATGCCACTTTATGGTTAATGAAGGAATTGTATTTTCGGACATAAAATTTCTGAGAGAGGTATTGAAGTTGATAGAGCTAAAGTTGAAGCAATTGAGAAGATGCCCTATCCTAGGGATGTTAAAGGTATTCGTAGTGTTCTTGGTCATGCTGGTTTTTATCGGAGATTTATTAAAGATTTCTCTAAAATTTCAAAGCCTCTTACTAATCTTCTTCAAAAGGATGTACCTTTTGTTTTTGATGATGATTGTAAGGAAGCTTTTGAAACTCTAAAGAAAGCCTTAACAACTGCTCCCGTAGTTGAACCTCCTGATTGGAATTTACCTTTTGAAATTATGTGTGATGCTAGTGATTTTGCTGTTGGTGCTGTTCTTGGACAGCGAGTAGACAAAAAATTGAATGTTATTCATTATGCCAGTAAAACTCTTGATGCTGCTCAAAGAAATTATGCTACAACTGAAAACGAATTATTAGCTGTGGTTTTTGCTTGTGATAAGTTTAGACCTTATATTGTTGATTCAAAAGTTACAATTCATACTGATCATGTTGCAATTAGGTACCTTATGGAAAAGAAAGGTGCTAAGCCAAGGCTTATTAGATGGGTGCTTCTTTTACAAGAATTTGATCTACATATTGTAGATAGGAAAGGTGCCGATAATCCTGTTGCTGATAATTTGTCTAGATTGGAAAATATCGCTTATGATCCTGTTCCTGTTAATGATAGTTTTCCAAATGAACAATTGGCTGTAATAAAGGTGAGCTCGCGAGATAGTCCTTGGTATGCTGATTATGCTAACTTTATTGTCTCCAAGTACTTGCCTCCAACCTTTTCAGCTCGGCAAAGGAGGAAATTCTTTTATGACTTGAGGCATTATTTTTGGGATGACCCACACTTATATAAAGAAGGAGTGGATGGTGTTATGCAAAGATGTGTCCCCGAACATGAACAACAAGAGATATTGAGTAAGTGTCATGGAAGTGTTTATGTAGGACATCACGCCGGAGATAGAACCGCACAAAAGGTTCTATAGTCAGGTTTTTATTGGCCAACTCTCTTTAAAGATGCAAGAAAGTTTATTTTATCATGTGATGAATGTCAAAGGGTTGGTAATATCTCTAGACGCAATGAAATGCCTATGAATTATAATCTTGTTATTGAACCATTTGATTGTTGGGGATTTGACTTCATGGGCCCTTTCCCTTCTTCAGAAGCTAATACTCATATGCTTGTTGCTGTTGATTATGTTACTAAATGGGTGGAAGCCATACCCACGAAAAGTGCTGATGGTGAGACCTCTTTAAGAATGCTTTTAGATGTTGTTTTTCCTAGATTTGGAGTACCTAGATATCTTATGACTGATGGAGGTTCTCATTTTATTCATGGTGGTTTTAGAAAAACTCTTGGTAAATATGGTATTAATCATAGAATTGCTTCCGCTTATCATCCTCAAACTAGTGGCATGTAGAATTATCAAATAGAGAAATTAAATCTATTTTGGAAAAGACCGTTAATAAATCTAGAAAAAATTGGGCTAGTAAGTTGAAGGAAGCACTATGGGGTTATAGAACTTATTATAAAAATCCTATGGGTATGTCTCCTTACAAAATGGTTTATGGAAAAGCTTGTCATTTACCTTTAGAACTAGAGCACAAAGCTTATTGGGTACGTAAGAGAACTTAATAAAGATCCTAAACTTGCCGGTAAGAAAAGGTTGCTACAATTGAGTTCTTTAGATGATTGGAGAAGTGAAGCTTATGAAAATGCTAAACTTTTTAAGGAGAAAGTTAAGAAATGGCATGATAGAAGAATTATTAAAAGAGAATTTAATGTTGGAGATAAAGTCCTATTGTATCGGTCTCGTCTCAGATTTTTTGCGGGGAAATTACTCTCAAAATGGGAAGGACCATATGTCATTGTGGAGGTGTATCGTTCAGGGGCAATAAAAATTGGTTCTCTGAAAGGTGATGCCACACAAGTGGTGAATGGACAAAGACTCAAGCATTATATCTCTGGAGATTCTTATAATGAAGATATTGATGTTATTCAAGTGGTGACTCCGGAAGCTTTCATCAAAGATCAAATTGATAGTTCTGCAGAGTTCGACTTTAAATAGGTAACAGTTCTGGTAATAAAAAGTCCGTGTTTAAATTTCCGAACAATGTTTCTGCTATTTTTAGAAATACGAAAAATTACGAGATAGAATCGGAGCGGAGGAGACGCACGAGGGCGTGCCCCCATAGGCCGGCGCGGGCCCCACCCTGGCCGCGCCGCCCTATGAGGACAGCCCCTCGGAGTCCCTTTTCCACACGGTTTCGACCTGGTAGTTTCCTTCTGTCGTGAAATTTTTTGCTATATAATCCCCCGGATCCCCCGAGGTCCGTATATTGTTTTCTCGTCGCATTTTGTTTCGAGCTGTTTTCTGCCAGATATTGTTTTCAGATCTAGAGCCACCATGTCTTCGTCGGGAACTCCGAAGGACAGTTTCTTTGGGAATGTCGTCAACCCGTATATGAACGAATTGAAGATGCATCCCAAGGAATTGCTGCTCGTAGATGGAGTTGCAGATTGAAGATGTCAGGGGCCCTAAAGGAGAAGGGAGCTTGGAGGACAGGATGGAGAATTTAGAACAAGAGGTCTTCACCTACAAGTAGATGGCCGAACGTGAAGTGGACATCTTCCACAAGATTGTGTCCGAACTTATTGATGGACACAAGAAGGAGACTGCAAAGTTGTGGGACGATATCTTCTCGCTTCACAACACTACCAACAAACTCCAAGCGCAACTTTATGATGTTCAGAATCAAAACCGTGAGTATGAAAACATGTTTAAACACATAAGCTATGCTGCCAGTTTCAGGATTCCTGAGACCAAGATGTCGTTTGTTGATGGAGAGCCTCTTCCTTGGAAGTCTGATGACGAGAAGAATTCACCACCACCACCACCGAAGCAGTAATTCATCATTGGTATTGGCACCCCCTTGGTTTGTTCCAAGCTTGGGGGAGTGCCGCGGTATTGCATCATCACTATGTTTTACCTATTTACTAGCAAGTAGTGTCATATCATGAGTAGGGAAGTTATCATATAAGATGGTTTGCAGTGTGGAAGTATCTCTCTTTTAATTGGTTATCTATGTATCCCTTGGTGTGAGTTATCGTTATGAAATGTTAATGATAAGTTTTATCATTTACTTTTTGCACACCTTATTTTAGTTTGCAATTTCTGTTATATGATTGATCTTGTTATTAGTATTGACATCACTTTGGGAGCATCAAGTAAATCTATTTGGTTTTGGCAAACTTAGCATTGGTCAATAGCAACAATATTTTGAAGTTTAAGTAGAAAAGAGGGAAAGACATGTAGATATATTACTTCATTATCCTTTCTTGTTAGCTAATGAGCTTAGTATTCTGAAGTTAAAATTGCTTGTGCTTACAAGGAAGATGCATGATTGTTCCTATCACATGTATGTTTGTTTGTTTCCCTCAACTCTTATGCTTGCTAACCAACCTTGCTAGCCAAAGACCTGTACTGAGAGGGAATACTTCTTGTGCATCCAAAACCTTAAGCCAAACCTATGCCATTTGTGTCCACCATAACCACATACTATGTGGTATTTTGTGCCACTCCAAGTAAATACATCATGTGCTACCTTTAAACAATTCAAAACCTTATTACTCCTTATTTTTTCCAATGTTTTATAGCTCATGAGGAAGTATGTGGTGTTTGATCTTTCAATCTTGTTGGGCAACTTTCACCAATGGACTAGTGGCACACCCGCTTATCCAATAATTTTGCAAAAAGAGCTGGCAACGGGGTTCCCAGCCCCAATTAATTAACTTTCATTAATAATTCTCTTCACATGTTTTGCCCTGATTCATCAGTAAGCAACTTAATTTTGCAATAGACACTCCTCCATGGTATGTGAAACGTTGGAAGGCACCCGAGGATTCGGTTAGCCATGGCTTGTGAAAGCAAAGGTTGGGAGGAGTGTCATCCATAAATAAAACAAAAGTACATGTGTAAACAAAAGAGAAGAGGGATGATCTACCTCGCTGGTAGAGATAACGTCCTTCATGGGAGCCGCTCTTTGAAAGTCTGTTTGGCAAGGGGGGTAGAGTACCCACTACCATTCGTTGACAACAACAAACACCTATCAAAACTTTACTTTTATGCTCTCTATATGATTTCAAAACTTGAAAAGCTCTAGCACATGATTTAATCTGTGCTTCCCTCTGCGAAGGGCCCATCTTTTACTTTTATGTTGAGTCAGTAAACCTATTCCCCTCTATCTCAAGCAACCAATTGAGTTGTTGTGATCCAACCATTATATTGTGATCTATGTAATCATGTCTTTTATTCTTCCTTGTTTAGTACAAATTTTATCTGAATGAATATGACTTTGAGAGTTATCAATGATTATGAGGAGATTACTATGATTGAGCATATAAGATTTGCCATACAAGCTCTAATATAAAGGCTTAACTCGAAAGACAAGAGCAATCTGTTAGTTGTTCCCTGACCAAGAACGAAGTTTGCCATCACCAATTATGATTTCCTATGCACCTTTATTTGTGATTACCCTTTACTTGTTTCAAGTTGAGTTATATGAGGAAGTTGTTCACTAGAATGTCTTGTGTGAATTAATAAATGTGATGCTTCTTGTCCGTATTTTATTTATCGACTCTTCACTCCATAAACATGTGGTCTTGTTTACTGAGTTCAGCTTCGCTTGGGGACAAGCGAAGTCTAAGCTTGGGGGCAGTTGATACGTCCATTTTGCATCACTATTTTGTATCATAATTTACTGTTATTCATTGATATATTTCATATTTAGAGATGATACTTATGTTATTTCATCTATTTTGCATGTTTCATGATTATTGGAGAATCACTCACCGGAGTCAGGATTCTGCTGGAAAAAGCACCGTCAGGATACAGTATTTCTGAAGATCAACAATTGACGGAAAATATACCGAAGATCTTATTTTCACAGAAGACGGAGCCAGCTCCCCATAGGCCAGCGCAGGCCCCACCCTAGCCGCGCCGCCATGTGGTGAGGGGGCCCACGACCCCCCTCGGCCATCTCTCTTTCGCGTACTTGATCTCCCGAGAACCCTAAGGCGAGGGGAGGCATCGAGAATAGACACAACCGCCTCTGCGGGGCGGAGAAACACCAGAGAGAAAAGAGCAGAAATTCCCTCCCGGAGGGGAAATCGTCGCCATCGTCACCGCCATCGAGCTGGACTTCATTGGAATCATCATCACCATCATCTCCACCGCCGACACCATCATCTCCACCGCTGCACCTCGTCTCCGCTGTAACATCTAGGGTTGAATCTTGATTATTTCATAGGGGAAACTCTCCCGGTATTGATTACTCCTTGTTATTGATGCTATTGAGTGAAACCATTGAACCAAGGTTTATGTTCAGATTGTTATTCATCATCATATCACCTCTGATCATGTTCCATATGATGTCTTGTGAGTAGTTCGTTTAGTTCTTGAGGACATGGGTGAAGTCTAAATGTTAGTAGTGAACTATGTTGAGTAATATTTAATGGTTTGATATTTAAGTTGTGGTGTTATTCTTCTAGTGGTGTCATGTGAACGTCGACTACATGATACTTCACCTTTATGGGCCTAGGGGAGTGCATCTTGTATTCGTTTGCTAATTGTGGGGTTGCCGGAGTGACAGCAACCTGAACCCCCGTTGGTATATCGATGCAGGAGGGATAGCAGGATCTCAGAGTTTAAGGTTGTGGTTAGATTTATCTTAATTAATTTCTTGTATTTTCGAATGCTTGCAAGGGGTTTAATCACAAGTATGTATTAGTCCTAGGAAGGGCGGTGCATTAGCATAGGTTCACCCACACAACACTTATCAAAACAATAAAGATTAATCAGCTATATGAAGCGAAAGCACTAGACTAAATCCCGTGTGTCCTCAAGAACGTTTGGTCATTATAAGTAAACAAATCAGCTTGTCCTTTGTGCTAAAAAGGATTGGGCCACTCGCTGCAATTATTACTCTTGCATTTTACTTACTTGTACTTTATTTATCTGCTATATCAAAACCCCCTGAACACTTGTCTGTGAGCATTTACAGTGAATCCTTCATCGAAACTACTTGTCAACACCTTCTGCTCCTCGTTGGGTTCGACACTCTTATTTATCGAAAGTACTACGATACACCCCCTATACTTGTGGGTCATCAATCGCCAACGTTGCCGCGCACCTCGCCGTCGACCGTGGGAACGCCGGTAGGCTCTCCGACCCCCCACCCTCGCCGCCAGAGCCACGGCATCTCGTCGGAGACGACGATGCTCGTGCGCCGTTAGATCTAGTCCTAATCCTACGCCTCACGTCGCTCGTACCGATTCGCTCGTTAAGTCACACTGACAGCGGGCCGCACTGGCAGTTAGCCCACTCGCGCGAGACGAGCAGATGGGCTGGCCCAAGCCTTTTTCCCCCGCTGCGGCCCAGCTGTGTTTCCGGCGCAGGCCCACAGTTTGAATTCCTTTTATTTCAATTCTGTCAAATTCAATACTGGAACTGTTTTGAAATTTGAATAGTTTCAAATCTACTGAACCAAATTCAGCAAATTTTATATATTTAGAAAGCTTATGAAATTATCTAAACAACTCCATTGGTCTCACCCTCAGATTCATTGTAGAATTCAAATAGTAAAAATAAAAAGGGAGGGCCTTTTCAAACTTCAAACTTTATTTAAAATTCAACCATAATTGATTTTGAGTTGATTCCAACTCACATAAATCACATTTGATTTATTCTAATTGTTTATGCAAAAAGATAGCATAGTTGTTTGCATGATCATGGACTAGAGCAAAATAATGGCTATGGAGCCATTTCTAGCCCATTTAAATCCTCTAAATTAAATTGTTTAAATGGTATGAGAGCTACTCTCTCATTTAAATCTTGATCCTAAGTAATTCAATAAGAGGTAATGACCTTAGTCTAAGGAACCTCATATTTTATTACTTAGTGATATTAAATCATTACCATGCTATTATTAAAATGCATGAGGTGTAGCACCTCATTTAAATCATACTCCCAAATAATAGATATGAAGTGTTGACTTTGGTCAACATATATCCATACCTTATTATTATTTGAGGATATTAAATCTTAATAAGATTCAATGAGAGGAAATTATTTTCTCCAAAGAATTAAATAGCAAACCAAATCAATAATTGTAATGAGAGGAAATTATTTTTCTTTAAAAGAAAACAAAGTCAATCACCATGCTATAAATGATGTGATGCTAGATTAAGCTTGTGTGAACCTTTGGTGTGTTTAGTCTAGCATGTAAGTTTTGTTTGGTGATTTTATACCTCGTATTCGTGTATAGACGCTAGTACCGAGGAGTATCAGGAGGAGGAGGGCAATCTCAGGAGGAGGAAGAGAACTTTGATCACTACCCCACTCAAGGCAAGCTAACACTATTGCAAAGTCCCAAGTGCAAAGCTCTACAAGAGCAAGGCACCATCACATTTTACTTTATGTCAAATAAACCTATCCCATGTTTTTACCTTGCAATTATTTTGCTTATTGTATTTCAAAGTTTATTTTTGATTTATGATTCACTTTGTCTAGAATAGAACAAGAGCTTCAATTTTAGCCTAGAGCAATCAAAGCAAGATAGCACCCCTCATGACTAGTGGCTAGTGCTAACTAAATAAAATTTGACTACTCTAGATGGGAACATGTGAAGTGAAATGACTTTGAAAGATTTTGAAGGTGAAGGTTACATGAATGATTTGGTGAATTTTGATGAAAACTGATGATTGGGTTTGAATGCGATACCCTTCCAATTATACAAGTAACCCCACAATACCTGATTATGGGTAGGGCTTAACTAGAAGTTTGTGTATCTTAGTATGGGTTCCCTCTAAACAAGCATCATAGGGGTTATGCCGAGGCTGCCTCCGTTAAAAGTGAAATGATGGGAATATGAGGTGAATGTCGGACCCAAGCCCTGTGCGGTTCCTGGGTTGACGGTTTGTCTTCACCTAGGAGGCCAAGCTCATGGGGAGAGGTGCCTATACTAGGGTATATAAGTGAAAGGTTATGGTGGATGATCCGCGTACTGAGTTACGATGATTCGGGGTTATCCTCGACGGATGTAATCAAAAGTTGTGGCACAAGAGTACAACCTCTGCAGAGTGTTAAACCTATTCGAATAGCCGTGTCCACGGTTACGGACGATTGGAAAGGCCATACTGTTCCGTTGTCAGATATTTCTAAAAATGAATGGTGAAGTAAAAGGTGATTTGACTTGAATCACAACTGAGTTGTGGGAGTGACACTAATGTTCCCACTTGAGTTAGTTAGCAAAAAGGAGGAGTCTTTACTAAATGTTTATGAAATAAACTTGGCTTTATGCAAATAAACCTAGAGCTTAGCACCCCTTATTACAATTGATAAGTATTTACATTAGTATTAGTTTGCGAGTACTTTAAAGTACTCATGGCTGGGTCCCTGGCTATTCAAATGCCAGACTATGAAGAGGAGCAACAGTATCAAGACGACGGACAACAGGACGTCTACGATAACTAGGAGCATCTTCTAACGTCAAGCGTTGCCTCGTGGAATAGATAGTCCACTACTACTTCGCTTCCGCTACGTATTGTGTTGTTGGTCATTAGATCAACTATTTGTGTAATATTGGATCATGTGATCTATTGTTGTAAGACGATTATGTGTTGTAATAAATGATGACTCTATGATATTCAACTAGTTATGTCTCGCAAAAACAATCTTCCTGGGATTGCGATGTATGGCATAATAGGCATCTGGACTTAAACATCCGGGTGTTGACAAGTTGGTATCAGAGCCATTGTTTGACCTTAGGAGACCCTAGTTAGAATGGACGTCTGAAAAACTTAGTTTCAAATTCAATGAAGTGAATAGTTACGAAAACATATTCACACTCTTACCTATAAGTTACTTAAAAGTTTGAACACTTGCACTTCTCTAACTTACTCATCTAATTCCTCTACAGATGGAGCACTTCACCCAGACCGAGGTTTACCAGCTAGGGAATGGCGGGGACATGATCTTCGAGAGGGACCTCCATGCCCTATCGGAGTTCCTTGGACGCCCGCCTCCGGAGTTCTTCGGGGGTCAAGTCAACGACCAGCCCGGAGGACAGCTGTGATACGTCTCAAACGTATCTATAATTTCTTATGTTCCATGCTACTTGTATGATGATACTCACATGTTTTATACACACTTTATGTCATTATTATGCATTTTCCGGCACTAACCTATTGACGAGATGCCGAAGAGCCGCTTGTTGTTTTCTCGCTGTTTTTGGTTTCAGAAATCCTACAAAGGAAATGTTCTCGGAATTGGACGAAATCAACGCCCAGGGTCTTATTTTTCCACGAAGCTTCCAGAAGACCGAAAGGGATACGAAGTGGGGCCACGAGGGCCCGTACCCATAGTGTGGGGCCCCCGCGCCGCCTCCGACTCTGCCCTTCCGCCTACTTATAGCCTTCGTTGCGAAAACCCCAGTACCGAGAGCCACGATACGGAAAACCTTCTAGAGACGCCGCCGCCGCCAATCCCATCTCGGGGGATTCAGGAGATCGCCTCCGGCACCCTGCCGGAGAGGGGAATCATCTCCCGGAGGACTCTTCATCACCATGATCGCCTCCGGATTGATGTGTGAGTAGTTCACCCCTGGACTATGGGTCCATAGCAGTAGCTAGATGGTTGTCTTCTCCTCATTGAGCTATCATGTTAGATCTTGTGAGCTGCCTATCATGATCAAGATCATCTATTTGTAATGCTACATGTTGTGTTTGTTGGGATCCGATGAATATGGAATACTATGTCAAGTTGATTATCAATCTATCATATATGTGTTGTTTATGTTCTTGCATGCTCTCCGTTGCTAGTAGAGGCTCGGCCAAGTTGATACTTGTAACTCCAAGAGGGAGTATTTATGCTCGATAGTGGGTTCATGCCTCCATTGAATGCAGGACGATGACGGAAAGTTCTAAGGTTGTGGATGTGCTCGTTGCCACTAGGGATAAAACATCAATGCTTTGTCTAAGGATATTTGTGTTGATTACATTACACACCATACTTAATGCAATTGTCTGTTGTTTGCAACTTAATACCGGAAGGGGTTCGGATGATAACCTCGAAGGTGGACTTTTTAGGCATAGATGCATGCTGGATAGCGGTCTATGTACTTTGTCGTAATGCCCCGATTAAATCTCATAGTAGTCATCATGATATGTATGTGCATTGTTATGCCCTCTCTATTTGTCAATTGCCCAACTGTAATTTGTTCACCCAACATGCTATTTATCTTATGGGAGAGACACCACTAGTGAACTGTGGACCCCAGTCCATTCTTTTACATCTGAAATACAATCTACTGCAAACTCTGTTCTTTACTGTTCTTCGCAAACAAACATCATCTTCCACACTATACATTTAATCCTTTGTTTACAGCAAGCCGGTGAGATTGACAACCTCACTGTTACGTTGGGGCAAAGTACTTTGATTGTGTTGTGCAGGTTCCACGTTGGCGCCGGAATCCCTGGTGTTGCGCCGCACTACAATCCGCCACCAACAACCTTCACGTGTTCCTTGACTCCTACTAGTTCGATAACCTTGGTTTCTTACTGAGGGAAAACTTGCAGCTGTACGCATCACACCTTCCTCTTGGGGTTTCCAACGGACGTGTGTCTTACACGCCATCAAGTAACTTTTTCTGGCATCGTTGCCGGGGAAATCAAGACACGCTGCAAGGGGAGTCTCCCACATCCAATCTCTTTACTTTGTTTTTGTCTTGCTTTACTTTACTTTATTTACTGCTTTGTTTGCTCTCTATATCAAAAATACAAAAAAATTAGTTGCTAGATTTATTTTATTTACTGTCTTGTTTGCGTTCTCTATATTTAAAACACAAAAAAATTAGTTACTTGCATTGACTTTATTTAGTTTGCTTTATTTACTACTATTAAAATGAATACTCCTGAAAATACTAAGTTGTGTGACTTCACTAGCACAAATAATAATGATTTCCTATGCACACCTATTGCTCCACTCGCTACTACGACAGAATTTTTTGAAATTAAACCTGCTTTACTAAATCTTGTTATGAGAGAGCAATTTTCGGGTGGTAGTTCTGATGATGCTGCTGCCCATCTTAATAATTTTGTTGAACTTTGTGAAATGAAAAAGTATAAGGATGTAGATGGTGACATTATAAAATTAAAATTGTTTCCTTTCTCCTTAAGAGGAAGAGCTAAAGATTGGTTGATATCCTAAGAATAGTATTGATTCATGGACTAAATGTAAGGATGCTTTCATTGGTAGATATTATCCTCCTGCTAAAATTATATCTTTGAGAAGTAGCATAATGAATTTTAAGCAATTGGATAATGAGCATTTTGCCCAACATGGGAAAGAATGAAATCTTTGGTGAAGAATTGCCCTACCCATGGACTGACTACTTGGATGATCATCCAAACCTTTTATGCAGGACTGAATTTTTCTTCGCGGAACCTATTGGATTCAGCTGCTGGAGGTACTTTTATGTCCATCACCTTAGGCGCCGCAACAAAGCTTCTTGATGATATGATGATAAATTACTCTAAATGGCACACGGAAAGAGCTCCACAAGGTAAGAAGGTAAATCTGTTGAAGAAACCTCCTCCTTGAGTGATAAGATTGATGCTATTATGTCTATCCTTGTGAATGGTAGATCTAATGTTGATCCTAATAATGTTCCTTTAGCTTCATTGGTTGCTCAAGAAGAGCATGTTGATGTGAACTTCATTAAAAGTAATAATTTCAACAACAACGCTTATAGGAATAATTCTGGTAAGAACTATAGGCCATATCCTTCTAATAATGGTAATGGTTATGGTAATTCTTATGGTATTCTTACAACAATAATAGGAGTGTACCCCCTGTTCTTGAAGCCATGCTTAAAGAATTTATTAGTACACAAACTGCTTTTAACAAATCTGTTGAAGAAAAGCTTGATAAAATTGATATTCTTGCTTCTAAGGTTGATAGTCTTGCCTCTGATGTTGATCTTTTAAAATTGAAAGTTATGCCTAATGAAGATAAATATATTAAGTCATTTGCTACAGCAAACGCCATCCAAGTTCGAATTAATGAAAATATGAGATTGATGGCTGAATTGCATGCTAGGTGGGAAAGAGAAGAAAACGAAAAACTTGCTAAAGAGAATAATGTAGCTAAAGTTTGGACTATTACCACCACTAGTAATGATGATGTTTCACATGTTGCTAAACCTCCTACTATCAATGGTAAAATAATTGGTGTTGGCAATGTTTCTACTCCTAGTGCAAAGCGTGCAAAATTGCCTGAAACTGCTGAAATTGCTAAAACTGCTGAAACTGCTTGTGATAAAACTGCTGAAATTTTTCAAAATATTGGGGACAATGATCCCATTGCTGTAGATCATAATAGTTTAGATTTTGATGATTGTCACATCTCTGAAGTTATAAAGTTCTTACAAAAACTTGCTAAAAGTCCCAATGCTAGTGCTATAAATTTGGCCTTTACAAAACATATTACAAATGCTCTCCTAAAAGTTAGAGAGGAGAAACTAAAACTTGAAACTTTTATTCCTAGGAAGTTAGAAGATGGTTGGGAGCCCATCATTAAGATGAGGGTCAATGATTTTGATTGCAATGCTTTATGTGATCTTGGTGCAAGTATTTCTGTTATGCCTAAGAAAATCTATGACATGTTTGACTTGCCACCATTGAAAAATTGTTATTTGGATGCTAATCTTGCTGATAATGCTGTAAAGGAACCTTTGGGGAGGATTGATAATGTTCGCATTATGGTTAACAATAACCTTGTCCCCGTTGATTTTGTTGTCTTGGATATTGAATGCAATGCATCTTGTCCCATTATATTGGGAAGACCTTTTCTTCGAACTGTTGGTGCTATCATTGATATGAAGGAAGGTAATATTAAGTATCAATTTCCTCTCAAGAAAGGTATGGAACACTTCCCTAGAAAGAGAATGAATTTACCTTATGATTCTATTATTAGAACAAATTATGATGTTGATGATTCATCTCTCGATAATACTTGATTCACACTTTCTGCGCCTAGCTGAAAGGCGTTAAAGAAAAGCGCTTATGGGAGACAACCCATTATTTTACTTCTGCACTTTTGTTTTATATTTGAGTCTTGGAAGTTGTTACTACTGTAGCAACCTCTCCTTATCTTTATTTTATTGCATTTTTGTGCCAAGTAAAGTCTTTGATAGTTGGGTTGATACTAGATTTAGATTACTGCGCAGAAACAGATTTCTTACTGTCACGAAATTGAGAAGCCCCTTCTGTAGGTAATTTATAAAAATCTGCCAATTTACGCGCGTGATCCTCAGATATGTACGCAACTTTCATTCAATTTGAGCATTTTCATCTGAGCAAGTTAAGTGCCCCAGAAAAATTCGTCTTTACGGACTGTTCTGTTTTGACAAATTCTGCCTTTTATTTCGCATTGCCTGTTTTGCTATGTTTAATGGATTTCTTTGTTCCATTAACTTTCAGTAGCTTTGTGCAATGTCCAGAAGTGTTAAGAATGATTATGTCACCTCTGAATATGTGAATTTTCGATTATGCACCAACCCTCTAATGAGTTTGTTTTGAGTTTGGTGTGGAGGAAGTTTTCAAGGGTCAAGAGAGGAGGATGATACAATATGATCAAGAAGAGTGAAAAGTCTAAGCTTGGGGATGCCCCCGTGGTTCATCCCTGCATATTTTAAGAAGAATCAAGCATCTAAGCTTGGGGATGCCCAAAGCATCCCTTCTTCATCGACAACTTATCAGGTCACCTCTAGTGAAACTATATTTTTATTCCGTCACATCTTATGCGCTTTACTTGGAGCGTTTGTTTGTTTTTGTTTTTGTTTTTGTTTGAATAAAATCGGATCCTAGCATTCCTTGTGTGGGAGAGAGACACGCTCCGCTGTTGCATATGAACACATGTGTTATTAGCTTTACTTTTAATGTTCATGGCGAAGGTTGAAACTGCTTCGTTCATTGTTATATGGTTGGAAACAGAAAATGCTTCATGTGGTAATTGGTATAATGTCTTGAATAATTTGATACTTGGCAATTGTTGTGCTCATATAGATCATGTTTAAGCTCTTGCATCATGTACTTTGCACCTATTAATGAAGAACTACATAGAGCTTGTTAAAATTTGGTTTGCATGATTGGTCTCTCTAGAGTCTAGATATTTTCTGGTTAAGGTGTTTGAACAACAAGGAGACAGCGTAGAGTCTTATAATGCTTGCAATATGTTCTTATGTAAGTTTTGCTGTACCGGTTATACTTGAGTTTGCTTCAAACAACCTTGCTAGCCTAAACCTTGTATTGAGAGGGATTACTTCTTGTGCAACCAAATCCTTGAGCCAAAAACTATGCCATTTGTGTCCACCATACCTACCTACTACATGGTATTTCTCTGCCATTCCAAAGTAAATTACTTGAGTGCTACCTTTAAAATTCTATCCTTTGTCTTTGCAATATATATCTCATGGGAAAATATCCTTAAAAACTATTGTGGTGAAGAATATGTAGCTATGTATCTTATTTCTTATAAGTTGCTTGTTGAGCGGTAACCATGTTTCTGGGGACGCCACCAACTATTACACCTTTGTTGAATATCATGTGAGTTGCTATGCATGTTCGTCTTGTCCGAAGTAAGGGTGATTTATCATGATCAAATGGTTTGAGTATGCATATTGTTAGAGAAGAACATTGGGCCGCTAACTAAAGCCATGAATCATGGTGGAAGTTTCAGCTTTGGACAATTAATCCTCAATCTCTTATGAGAATATTATCTGTTGTTGAATGCTTATGCATTAAAGAGAAGTCCATTACCTGTTGTCTATGTTGTCCCGGTATGGATGTCTAAGTTGAGAATAATCAAAAACGAGAAATCAAATGCGATCTTTCTCCTTAGACCTTTGTACAGGCGGCATAGAGGTACCCCTTTGTGACACTTGGTTGAAACATATGTTATGCAATGATAATCCATGTAAATCCAAGCTAATTAGGACAAGGTGCGAGCACTATTGGTAATCTATGCATGAGGCTTGCAACTTATAGGATGTCTTATACATAACACATATGATTTATTACTACCGTTGACAAAATTGTTTCTATATTTTCAAAATGAAAAGCTCTAGCACAAAAATAGTAATCCATGCTTCCCTCTGCGAAGGGCCTATCTTCTACTTTATTGTTGAGTCAGTTTACCTACTTCTTTCTATCTTAGAAGCAAACACTTGTGTGAATTGTGTGCATTGATTCTTACATGTTTACCTATTGCACTTGTTATATTACTTTGTGTTGACAATTATCCATGAGATAAATATGTTGAAGTTGAAAGCAACTGCTGAAACTTATATCTTCCTTTGTGTTGCTTCAAAGCTTTCTACTAAGAATTTATTGCTTTATGAGTTAACTCTTATGCAAGTCTTATTGATGCTTGTCTTGAAAGTACTATTCATGAAAAGTCTTTGCTATATGATTCAGTTGTTTATTCATTGTCTTTACCATTGCTTCGAATCGCTGCATTCATCTCATATGCTTTACAATAGTATTGATAAGGATTATGATAGCATGTCACTTCAGAAATTATCCTTGTTATCGTTTACCTACTCGAGGGCGAGTAGGAACTAAGCTTGGGGATGCTTGATACGTCTCAAACGTATCTATAATTTCTTATGTTCCATGCTACTTTTATGATGATACTCACATGTTTTATACACACTTTATGTCATTATTATGCATTTTCCGCACTAACCTATTGACGAGATGCCGAAGAGCCAGTTGCTGTTTTCTGCTGTTTTTGGTTTCAGAAATCCTACAAAGGAAATATTCTCGGAATTGGACGAAATCAATCCCAGGGTCTTATTTTTTCACGAAGCTTCCAGAAGACCGAAAGGGATACGAAGTGGGGCCACGAGGGCCCGTACCCATAGGGCGGCGCGACCAGCATGGGGCCCGCGCCGGCCTATGGTGTGGGGCCCCCGCGCCGCCTCTGACTCTGCCCTTCCACCTACTTATAGCCTTCGTCGCGAAAACCCCAGTACCGAGAGCCACGATACGGAAAACCTTCCAGAGACGCCGCCGCCAATCCCATCTCGGGGGATTCAGGAGATCGCCTCCGGCACCGCCGCCGGAGAGGGGAATCATCTCCCGGAGGACTCTTCATCACCATGATCGCCTCCGGATTGATGTGTGAGTAGTTCACCCCTGGACTATGGGTCCATAGCAGTAGCTAGATGGTTTTCTTCTCCTCATTGAGCTATCATGTTAGATCTTGTGAGCTGCCTATCATGATCAAGATCATCTATTTGTAATGCTACATGTTGTGTTTGTTGGGATCCGATGAATATGGAATACTATGTCAAGTTGATTATCAATCTATCATATATATGTTGTTTATGTTCTTGCATGCTCTCCGTTGCTAGTAGAGGCTCTAGCCAAGTTGATACTTGTAACTCCAAGAGGGAGTATTTATGCTCGATAGTGGGTTCATGCCTCCATTGAATCGCGGGACAATGTGACGAAAGTTCTAAGGTTGTGGATGTGCTTGTTGCCACTTGGGATAAAACATCAATGCTTTGTCTAAGGATATTTGTGTTGATTACATTACACACCATACTTAATGCAATTGTCTCGTTGTTTGCAACTTAATACTGGAAGGGGTTCGGATGATAACCTGAAGGTGGACTTTTTAGGCATAGATGCATGCTGGATAGCGGTCTATGTACTTTGTCGTAATGCCCTGATTAAATATCATAGTAGTCATCGTGATATGTATGTGCATTGTTATATGCCCTCTCTATTTGTCAATTGCCCAACTGTAATTTGTTCACCCAACATGCTATTTATCTTATGGGAGAGAAACCACTAGTGAACTATGGACCCCGGTCCATTCTTTTACATCTGAAATACAATCTACTGCAAACTATGTTCTTTACTGTTCTTTGCAAACAAACATCATCTTCCACACTATACATTTAATCCTTTGTTTACAGCAAGCCGGTGAGATTGACAACCTCACTGTTATGTTGGGGTAAAGTACTTTGATTGTGTTGTGCAGGTTCCACGTTGGCGCCGGAATCCCTGGTGTTGCGCCGCACTACACTCCGCCACCAACAACCTTCACGTGTTCCTTGACTCCTACTGGTTCGATAACCTTGGTTTCTTACTGAGGGAAAACTTGCTGCTGTACGCATCACACCTTCCTCTTGGGGTTTCCAACGGACGTGTGTCTTACACGCCATCAAGCTGCAGTGGGTCATCATGGCCGACCTCCGAGGGAAGCTTGAGTCTCCCATGTTCGAACGGATCCAGTTCTCCCTCAGGGAGAACAACTGGGCGGACGGACTCGCTCGTGCTCTTCAGGAAGCACTTGCCCGTCTGTGCGGGCAGAACGCGATGGCCATCCAAGGGGAACGCTTTGCTCACCTCGCAAGGCACAACTCCCTTGGAGTACCCATGAACCTGCCGTTCCACCCCGAGCTGAGGCATCATGTGGATCACCTTGACTTCATGCTGTGCGAGACTCGCATGGAGCTGGACAACTCCCGCGCCTACGCCAACCACACCTACCTCCAGCTGGCTCAACAGGCCGAGACCATCAAGGTCATCGCCAAGGAGCGCAGGACTCTTCGCCGCCTGAAGGGGAAGAAGGACTACACCATCGCTCGCCTCCGAGCAAAGATAGCCTCACTGAAGGAGACTGTCGAAGCCCAGGTAGAACAGCTCCAGGACCTGGAGGGAGAAGGCGAAGGAGAAGACATCCAGGGAGATGGATACTCCTATGTGAGCAACGATGATGACTATGAAGAAGAGGAAGACGAAGACCTGGCCTTCCACCCCTATGTGGATGGCTATGAGCACCTGGAAGCCGGGATAGATAATACCTTCCCAATCAATGTTGATGAAGAGTAGTTTCGCATGAGCACTTGAGTAGGCGTGAGTTTGTATCGGTCCCTTGTATCGTAGAATGGTGAAATGGTTCTTCAAACCATCCGGTGTGTTAGTTTGTAATGTGTGCTCCTTGAATGAATAAAAGTGTGTTTAATTTCAACATGTCAAGAACTCAAGTTTTAAGCTTTGAACTTTCCCCAAAATAAGCCATAGAAATTTCCCTCTCGTCTCATGATCTATCTCCATGTTCAGATGGCACCTCCAACTCGCAGCAAAAATCAGGACGCAATGATGCAGATGTTGCAGATGATGATGGCAGATAGAGAGGCTAAAAGAGCTAAAAGGCAAGCCAATATCGCTGCACTGCAACAGATCGCTCAGAATAACCAAGGCCATGGAAACCATGACCACCCTGGGTCAAAGCTGAAGAACTTCCAGAACACTAACCCACCTATGTTCAGCAAGACTGAAGAGCCCCTTGATGCTGATGATTGGCTCCAAACCATGGAGAACAATCTTGAAGTTGCCAGAGTAGAAGCCAATGATAAGGTGCTGTTTGCCACCCACTACTTGGCAGGACCTGCATGAGCCTGGTGGACGAGTGCCCGTGCATTGAATGCGGGGCAAATGATGACTTGGGCAGATTTCAAGCTCAAGTTCGGCAAGTATCACGTGCCCCCGGGTCTGATAAAGAAGATGACGGACGAGTTCAGGGAACTCAAGCAGGGCAGACTGACCGTGGTAGAATACCGTGATAGATTCCTCACTCTGTCAAGGTACGCCACGGATGAGACGGACACCACCGAGAAGAGGAAGGAGAGATTCCTGAACGGACTGCACGATGAGATGCAGACTGTGCTGGTCAACATCCCTTTTGCTGACCTTGAAGCCCTGGTTGACTCAGCCATCCAGATGGAGGGAAAACTCAACCAAGCCAACGAGAACCGCAAACGCCGCATGATGCACCAGAGTGGGCCCAGCAATACCCCAAGGTTTCGCCCCAGCTCAAGAGGAGGGTTTGCCCAAAGAAACAACAAGCCCCAGATGCAGATGTCACGTCCGGGTTTTCAGAACCGGAGTGGAGGACACCCTAGGCCAGGAGGCC
The DNA here is from genome assembly GCF_022539505.1 of Lolium rigidum. Classification (NCBI taxonomy): domain Eukaryota; kingdom Viridiplantae; phylum Streptophyta; class Magnoliopsida; order Poales; family Poaceae; genus Lolium; species Lolium rigidum. Next base: position 203,735,164 of record NC_061508.1, read on the forward strand.
ACAACAACAACAACAACAACAACAACAACAACCCCCACCATGCCAACACCAACCACTTCAACCGCGCCCCGATGAGAGCCCCCAACAACAACAACTCCAACACTGCTCCAAGGACTGGGAGCAACGCTGTTCCTATCACCCCCAAGGACAAGTCCACCATCACTTGTTATGAGTGTGGAGTGGTGGGTCACCG
>NC_061508.1:203735456-203754427 GCF_022539505.1 Lolium rigidum
CTCATCACCTTCCCGACCAGGTATAGGTCGGGTGGCACGCCTGCACGCCGCAACGCCGCGTGTGACCAGAAGAGCATTGCGGGCCGTCGCTCGGAGGGGTCTCAGCCAGCCGCAGCTCTAGGCTCCCCCCGGCTCTACAGTGTTGACAAGGCCGCTGCCCGCCGGTGGGTTTTGGCAGTCAACACAAGTGCAATAAGCAAGCATGTAAGCATCAATGCACAGTTAACACAAGTGTTTGCTTCTAAGATAGAGAGAAATGGGTAAACTGACTCAACATAAAAGTAGAAGAATGGCCCTTCGCGAGAGGAAGCATTGATTGCTATATTTGTGCTAGAGCTTTGGTTTTGAAAACAAGAAACAATTTTGTCAACGGTAGTAATAAAGCATATGCATTATGTAAATTATATCCTACAAGTTGCAAGCCTCATGCATAGTATACTAATAGTGCCCGCACATTGTCCTAATTAGCTCGGATTACCTGGATTAGCATCGCAATACATATGTTTTAACCAAGTGTCACAAAGGGGTACCTCTATGCCGCCTGTACAAAGGTCTAAGGAGAAAGCTCGCATTGGATTTCTCGCTTTTGATTATTCCCAACTTAGACATCCATACGGGACAACATAGACAACGAGATAATGGACTCCTCTTTAATGCATAAGCAATTAGCAACGATTAATGTTCTCATATGAGATTGAGGATATTTGTCCAAAACTGAAACTTCCACCATGATTCATGGCTTTAGTTAGCAGCCCAATGTTCTTCTCTAACAGTATGCATGCTCTAACCATTCAACTAGTGGTAAATCTCCCTTACTTCAGACAAGACGGACATGCATAGCAACTCACATGATATTCAACAAAGTGTTGATGGCATCCCCAGAAACATGGTTATCGCACAACAAGCAACTTAATAAGAGATAAAGTGCATAAATACATATTCAATACCACAATAGTTTTTAGGCTATTTGTCCCATGAGCTATATATTGTAAAGATAAAGAATAGAAATTTAAAGGTAGCACTCAAGCAATTTACTTTGGAATGGCGGAGAAATACCATGTAGTAGGTAGATATGGTGGACACAAATGGCATAGTGTTTGGCTCAAGGATTTTGGATGCATGAGAAGTATTCCCTCTCGATACAAGGTTTAGGCTAGCAAGGTTATTTGAAACAAACACAAGGATGAACTGGTGCAGCAAAACTCACATAAAAGACATATTGTAAACATTATAAGACTCTACACCGTCTTCCTTGTTGTTCAAACCAATACTAGAAATTATCTAGACCTTAGAGAGACCAATTATGCAAACCAAATTTTAGCAAGCTCTATGTATTTCTTCATTAATGGGTGCAAAGTATATGATGCAAGAGCTTAAACATGAGCACAACAATTGCCAAGTATCAAATTATCCAAGACATTTTATCAATTACCACATGTAGCATTTCCCGTTTCCAACCATATAACAATTAACAAAGCAGTTCAACCTTCGCCATGAACATTATGAGCTAAGAACACATGTGTTCATATGAACCAGCGGAGCGTGTCTCTCTCCCACACAAGCATGATGGATCATATTTTATTCAAACAAAAACAAAAACAAACGAGACGCTCCAAGTAAAGTACATAAGATGTGACCGAATAAAAATATAGTTTCAAGAGAAGAAACACGATAAGTTGTCGATGAAGAAGGGGATGCCTTGGGCATCCCCAAGCTTAGATGCTTGAGTCTTCTTGAAATATCCAGGGATGAACAACCGGGGCATCCCCAAGCTTAGAGCTTTCACTCTTCTTGATCACATTGTATCATCCTCCTCTCTTGACCCTTGAAAACTTCCTCCACACCAAACTCGAAACAAACTCATTAGAGGGTTAGTGCATAATCAAAACCTCACATGTTCAGAGGTGACACAATCATTCTTAACACTTCTGGACATTGCCCAAAGCTACTGGAAGTTAATGGAACAAAGAAATCCATCCAACATAGCAAAAGAAGCAATGCGAAATAAAAAGCAGAATCTGTCAAAACAGAACAGTCCGTAAAGACGAATTTTATTGAGGCACCAGACTTGCTCAAATGAAAATGCTCAAATTTAATAAAAGTTGCGTACATATATGAGGATCACTCACGTAAATTGGTAGATTTTTCTGAGTTACCTACAGAGAATCATACCCAAATTCGTGACAGCAAGAAATATGTTTCTGCGCAGTAATCCAAATCTAGTATCAACCCTACTATCAAAGACTTTACTTGGCACAACAAATGCAATAAAATAAGATAAGGAGAGGTTGCTACAGTAGTAACAACTTCCAAGACTCAAAATAAAAAACAAAATTACTGTAGTAAAATAAACACATGGGTTATCTCCCAAGAAGTTCTTTCTTTATAGCCATTAAGATGGGCTCAGCAGTTTTAATGATGCACTCGCAAGAGATAGTATTTGAAGCAAAAAGAGAGCATCAAGAGGCAAATTCAAAACACATTTAAGCCTAACATGCTTCCTATGAAAAGGAATCTTGTAAATAAACAAATTCATGAAGCATAATGCAACAAGCATAGAAAGATAAAACAAATGTAACTTCAAAAATTTCAGCATATAGAGAGGTGTTTTAGTAACATGAAAATTTCTACAACCATATTTTCCTCTCTCATAATAATATCCAGTAGCATCATGAGCAAACTCAACAATATAAGTATCACATAAAACATCTTTATTCACATGCATAAAAGTATCATTACCCTCCACATAAGCATAGTCAATTTTATTGGTAATAGTAGGAGCAAATTCAACAAAGTAGCTATCATTATTATTCTCATCATCAAATATAGGAGGCATATTGTAATCATAATCAAATTTATCCTCCATAACAGGCGGTACTAAAAGACTACTATCATTATAATCATCATAAATAGGAGGCAAAGTATCATCAAAGTAAATTTTCTCCTCAATGCTTGGGGGACTAAAAAGATCATGCTCATCAGAACCAGCTTCCCCAAGCTTAGAACTTTCTATATCATTAGTAACAATGGTATTCAAAGTGTTCATACTAATATGTTCCATGGGTTTTTCAATTTTCGCATCAAACCATCCATGTCTTAAATCAGGAAATAGAATAAGAAGCTCATTGTTGTCCATTATGCCAAACTAGTGTAAACAAGAAACAAAAAGATGCAATTGCAAGATCTAAAGGAAATAGCTTTGAGTACTACAACGGTGCCGAAAAAGTACTTAGTAGCCGAGATCCGGAGTGTGAGTACCTTTTACCTTTCCTCCCCGGCAACGGCGCCAGAAAAGTGCTTGATGTCTACGGGTGCTTCTATTCTTGTAGACAGTGTTGGGCCTCCACGAGCAGAGGTTTGTAGAACAGCAGCAAGTTTCCCTTAAGTGGATCACCCAAGATTTATCGAACTCAGGGAGGAAGAGGTCAAAGATATCCCTCTCATGCAACCCTGCAACCACAAAGCAAGAAGTCTCTTGTGTCCCCAACACACCTAATAGGTGCACTAGTTCGGCGAAGAGATAGTGAAATACAAGTGGTATGAATAAGTATGAGCAGTAGTAACGGCGCCAGAAAAGTGCTTGCTGGCGTGTGATTGATGGTGGTAATAATGCAGGAAGTACAGATGCAGTAAAACAATAAACAAGCAGCGGTAGCAGTATTTAGGAACAAGGCCTAGGGATCATACTTTCACTAGTGGACACTCTCAACATTGATCACATAACAGAATAAATAGATAGATGCTAGACTCTACACTCTCTTGTTGGATGATGAACACCACTAAGCGTGTAGGATTACACGAACCCTCAATGCCGGAGTTAACAAGCTCCACAATATTCGATGTTCATATTTAAATAACCTTAGAGTGCACGACGGATCAACATAACCCAACCAAGTACTAACATAGCATGCACACTTGTCACCTTCACGCTACGAAAGGAGGCATAGATCACATCAATACCATCATAGCAATAGTTAACTTCATAATCTACAAGAGATCACAATCATAGCCTACGCCAAGTACTACACGATGCACACACTTGTCACCATTACACCGTGCGGGAGGAATAAACTAATTTAATAACATCACTAGAGTAGCACACGAGATAAATTGTGATACAAAACACATTGCAATCATAAAGAGATATAAATAAGCACTTCACTATGCCATTCATAACAGTGAATAAGTATTCCGTGAAATATAGCCTAAGAGACCCACACGGTGCACACACTGTCACCTTTACACACGTGGGACAAGGAGTCTCCGGAGATCACATAAGTAAAACCCACTTGACTAGCATCATCATATGAATCTCAATCATGTAAGGCAGCTCATGAGATTATTGTATTGAAGTACATAGGAGAGAGATGAACCACATAGCTACCGGTACAGCCCTTAGCCTCGATGGAGAACTACTCCCTCCTCATGGGAGACAACAGCGTTGATGAAGATGGCGGTGGTGTCGATGGAGGAGCCTTCCGGGGGCACTTCCCCGTCCCGGCGGCGTGCCGGAAGAGAGACTCCTGTCCCCGGATCTTGGCTTCGCGATGGCGGCAGCTCTGGAAGGTTTCTCGTACCGTGGTTTTTCCCTATCGAGGTTTTAGGTCAGGGACCTTTAAATAGGCGAAGAGGCGGAGTCGGAGGGTCGACGAGGCGGTGACACACTAGGGGGGCGCGACCAAGGCCTGGGCCGCGCCACCCTGGCGTCTGGTGGCCCAGTGGCCCCCCTCTGGCCTCTCTCGGGTGTTCTGGAAGCTTCCGGGAAAAATAAGATATTGGGCATTGATTTCGTCTGATTCCGAGAATATTTCCTTTGTAGGATTTCTGAAACCAAAAACAGCAGAAAACAGCAACTGGCCCTTCGGCATCTCGTCAATAGGTTAGTTCCGGAAAACGCATAAAAACGATATAAAGTGTGAACAAAACATGTAGGTATTGTCATAAAACAAGCATGGAACATAAGAAATTATAAATACGTCGAAGACGTATCACCCCCCACCCTCGCCGCCAGAGCCACGGCATCTCGTCGGAGACGACGATGCTCGTGCGCCATTAGATCTAGTTCTAATCCTGCGCCTCACGTCGCTCGTACCGATTCGCTCGTTAAGTCACACTGACAGCGGGCCCCAGCGCAGTTAGCCCACTCGCGCGAGACGTGCAGATGGGCTGGCCCAAGCCTTTTTCCCCGCTGCGGCCCAGCTGTGTTTCCCGCGCAGGCCCACAGTTTGAATTCCTTTTATTTCAATTCTGTCAAATTCAATACTGGCACTGTTTTCAAATTTGAATAGTTTCAAATCTACTGAACCAAATTCATCAAATTTTATATATTTAGAAAGTTTATGAAATTATTTAAACAACTCCACTGGTCTCACCCTCAGATTCATTGCAGAATTCAAATAGTAAAAATAAAAATGCAGGGCCTTTTCAAACTTCAAACTTTATTTAAAATTCAACCATAATTGATTTTGAGTTGATTACAACTCTCATAAATCACATTTGATGTATTCTAATTGATTATGCAAAAAGATAGCATAGTTGTTTGCATGATCATGGACTAGAGCAAAATAATGGCTATGGAGCCATTTCTAGCCCATTTAAATCCTCTAAATTAAATTGTTTAAATGGTATGAGAGCTACTCTCTCATTTAAATCTTGATCCTAAGTAATTCAATAAGATGTAATTACCTTAGTCTAAGGAACCTCATATTTTATTACTTAGTGATATTAAATCATTACCATGCTATTATTAAAATGCATGAGGTGTAGCACCTCATTTAAATCATACTCCCAAATAATAGATATGAAGTGTTGACTTTGGTCAACATATATCCATACCTTATTATTATTTGAGGAGATTAAATCTTAATAAGATTCAATGAGAGGAAATTATTTTCTCCAAAGAATTAAATAGCAAACCAAATCAATAATTGTAATGAGAGAAATTATTTTTCTTTAAAAGAAAACAAAGTCAATCACCATGCTATAAATGATGTGATGCTAGATTAAGCTTGTGTGAACCTTTCGTGTGTTTAGTCTAGCATGTAAGTTTTGTTTGGTGATTGTATATCTCGTATTCGTGTATAGACGCTAGTACCGAGGAGTATCAGGAGGAGGAGGGCTACTCTCAGGAGGAGGAAGAGAACTTTGATCACTACCCCACTCAAGGCAAGCTAACACTATTGCAAAGTCCCAAGTGCAAAGCTCTACAAGAGCAAGGCACCATCACATTTTACTTTATGTCAAATAAACCTATCCCATGTTTTTACCTTGCAATTATTTTGCTTATTGTATTGCAAAGTTTATTTTTGATTTATGATTCGCTTGGTCTAGAATAGAACAAGAGCTTCAATTTTAGCCTAGAGCAATCAAAGCAAGATAGCACCCCTCATGACTAGTGGCTAGTGCTAACTAAATAAAATTTGACTACTCTAGATGGGAACATGTGAAGTGAAATGACTTTGAAAGATTTTAAAGGTGAAGGTGACATGAATGATTTAGTGAATTTTGATGAAAACTGATGATTGGGTTTGAATGTGATACTCTTCCAATTATACAAGTACCCCCACAATACCTGATTATGAGTAGGGCTTAACTAGAAGTTTGTGTATCTTAGTATGAGTTCCCTCTAAACAAGCATCATAGGGGTTATGCCGAGGCTGCCTCCGTTAAAAGTGAAATGATGGGAATATGAGGTGAATGTCAGACCCAAGCCATGTGCAGTTCCCGGTTTGACGGTTTGTCTTCACCGGGAGGCCAAGCTCATGGGGAGAGGTGTCTATACTAGGGTATATAAGTGAAAGGTTTTGGTTGATGATCCGCGTACTGAGTTACGATGATTCGGGGGTATCCTCGACGGATGTAATCAAAAGTTATGGCACAAGAGTACAACCTCTGCAGAGTGTTAAACCTATTCGAATAGCCGTGTCCACGGTTACGGACGATTGGAAAGGCCATAATGTTCCGTTATCAGATATTTCTAAAAATGAATGGTGAAGTAAAAGGTGATTTGACTTGAATCACAACTGAGTTGTGGGAATGACACTAATGTTCCCACTTGAGTTAGTTAGCAAAAAGGAGGAGTCTTTACTAAATGTTTATGAAATAAACTTGGCTTTATGCAAATAAACCTAAAGCTTAGCACCCCTTATTACAATTGATAAGCATTTACATTAGTATTAGTTTGCGAGTACTTTAAAGTACTCATGGCTTTGTCCCTGGCTATTCAAATGCCAGACTATGAAGAGGAGCAACAGTATCAAGACGACGGACAACAAGACGTCTACGATAACTAGGAGCATCTTCTAACGTCAAGCGTTGCCTGTGGAATAGATAGTCCACTACTACTTCGCTTCCGCTACGTATTGTGTTGTTGGTCATTAGATCAACTATTTGTGTAATATTGGATCATGTGATCTATTGTTGTAAGACGATTATGTGTCGTAATAAATGATGACTCTATGATATTCAACTGTTATGTCTCGCAAAAACAATCTTCCTGGGATTGCGATGTATGGCATAATAGGCATCTGGACTTAAACATCCGGGTGTTGACACTGTGGATGTTCTTGCATTTCACCGGCGTACATGTCACCACTCTTCTGCCGTACAACCACATCAGAAACTGGAGGACGAAGTGGAGCGTCATCATGAAGATGAAATCCGATCGCATTCTGGACTGGAGTGAAGATGGTTGTTGCTTCTACGGCGGTGACGAAGGGGCGGAGGACGAGTACATCCTGGTACGAATCATCATCGATCTGAAAGTATATACATGTCAATTTCGTCCGCACTAATAGGTGTTCCTTGTCGATTGCAGCGGTACCCGAAGCACCGTCAGTACGTCAGCACCCCGATCACCAACTATGCTCAGATGAAGACGATCTTCACTTCCCCGTTCGTTTGCAAGGTGCAGCTGTTCTAACCTAACTTGCTGGTCAGGGCTATCGACTTCATTGCAGACAATGAAGCCGAGTATGCCGCCTACCGTAAGCTGCAACCACCGGAGAGGAGGAGCTAGCTTAGGACCTGGCTCCGCAACCAGTTTCCTGCTCAGTGCGTCTGCTTCCTTCTCATGATCCGCTGATTTTGGAAGGTGATGTTGCATCCCTCCATTAGCTATGACTTGGTACAACCTGATCCCCGGTTTGTAATGATGAACTTGTTCGAGGTGGTATATACTAACCTCTTGTGACGAACCTGCGATGCATCACGAAGTAGTTGCTTCGTTCGTGATGCATTGCCCAAGTACTAGTTGATGTGTATTACCAGCATCTTTTCTGATGAACTGTATCTGATGTGTGCTGTTATTCAGTACTGGGTAACCTCACCGCTCGAAGTGAAGGGGTTACCACATCACTGAGCTATGTGCAGCCAAACAGGCTGGAGGCAGCACGACCTGGGAAGAATAGACTGGAAACGGGCAACCAAACGATGGGACCTGGGTTCTTTCTCCGGCGCGCAAAAGACCGCACAGGCTACCAAACGATCCGCCAAAAGTGGCTCATAACCCGTTCGTAACGCGTAACCATCTCGCTGGCGCAAGCATGCAGATTTTCAGCCCAGGCAACCAAACGCGCCCTATGTGTCGCTCGAGCTAAACCTCGCATCGCTAGCTACATACACCAACATGCTGTATGACCGCACGAGTGACCATGCTACAAGCCATCAATTAGCTTGTCTCGCATCTCAAAAAAGAAATTACCTTGTCTGGAAAATAGAACGAGCGATCAGGTAGCAAGCGCAGTCACTCGAGGTGCTGGTTTTATTATTTCGTGTTTCTTATCCTTTTTCTCAATTCCTAGTACTTTTAGATTATGAACATGTCGAAAATTGTTCTACTAAATCATGCACAATCTTAAATCTGAACCTTTTACATGGTGAATAATTACTAAAACATATACACCTTTTAAAAATCCGATTTTTTTACTTGGTGAACAATTTTATAATCTAGACCTTTTACTCGATGAACCTTTGTGGTGAACAATTTTAAAATATGAACCTTTTTACAATCATGACCAATTTATAAAAGTTAATATTTTAAAATTCTAACCTTTTTATAATCATGAACAATTTCGAAAATTAATACAATATTTTTTACCTATGAACAATTTCAAAATCATTTTAAAAAAATATGAAGGAAAAATGAAAAAAAGAACGAATGACTGATCATGCGGGTCTCCCTCGTGAGAAAATCAACCGAGCGGATAAGAAAAGCATTTCGGATGAGACCCTCAGGCCTTGTTTGGCCAGGGAGTTTTGACCGGTTTTTAGGTGTATAATCCCAGTGTAATTAAATAAGTGCTCTCAAATCTGCTAACCTAGCTGTTTGGCTGAAGAGTATTGAATGGAGTAATACTGAGTTTTGACCCTAAAACACGTCGGGTCAAAAGGGGATCAAAACGCGAGCTACCATTCGCGTTTTTTACACTCGGCGAACGCTGCGAACTCATGCGCATCCTAGCAGAGTTGAGTGCAACCTGCTCTGCCCAGCGCGTGTTCACACGAGAAGGAGCATGCAGTTGAGCAGTGTTCACACGAGAAGAAGCATGCAGTTGAGCGCCGTGTTCACACGAGAAGGAGCATGCTGTACTGCGCTGTGTTCACATGCTGTACATTTGAGCACGATCACGGCGGGGTCCACCACATGCATCCACAGCAGCGTGTGTTCACACGCGAAACCTGCAGAGTGCTGGCACCGTCCTTCAATCAGCTGCTGCACGCGCTAGTATAATGAGTATTAAGAAGATGAAGAGTATTTTGTGAAGGTAATTTTTCACCAAAAACTCTCCATGAAACACCTCTTAATACACAGAAATACTCTTGCACCAAATAAGGCCTCAAGGAGAACACCTGAAAAGCAATAGAAAGTGTACAGACGACGATGTGGGCTAGCCCATGAAAATCTAGCGCGGGTGAGCCGTTATAGCGCTCACACTTGATAAATAGTGGTTTCGGTTCGCTCTATGTGTCGCTCCTAGCAAGCTAAACCTCGCGTCGGTTGCTTCGTGTGCCAACATAGGCCTGGCTCAGCGCACGAGTGTCTCGCTGTTTTCTATTCATCAGGAGCCGATGCACAAGAGCACGAGTGATCATGCTACTAGCGATCATTAGCTTGTCTCGCAACAAAAAAACAAGCTTAGCTTGTCTTGAAAATAAAACAAGCGATCGGCAACCAAGCTCGCAGGCGCGCGACGTTTTGGTTTTATTATTTCATATTTCTTGTCTTTTTTCTCAATTCTAGGTACTTTTAAAATTAAGAACATTTTCAAAACCTATTTCTTTTTCCAATCATGCACAATCTTAACTCTGAACCTTTTACATGGTGAACAATTACTAAAATATGTACACCTTTTCAAAATTTGAACCTTTTTAATTCATGATCAATTTTTAAATCTAGACCTTTTACTCGATGAGCAATTATTAAAATATGAACTTTTTTACCCGGTGTACAATATTTAAATCTGACATTTGTACCCAACGAACAATTATTACAATATGAAACTTTTAAAATCCAAACCTTTTTACCAGGTGGGCATTCATAAAATATGAACCTATTTAAAATCCAAACCTTTTAACCGATGAACAATTGTTAAATCTAAACCTTTTTTTAAATCATGAACAGTTTATGAAAGTGAATGTTTTTAAAATTTAAACCTTTTTATAGTCATGAACAATTTTCGAAGTTAATATTTTTTTACCTATGAACAATTTAAAATCTGTTTATTAATAATGAAGTAAAAAAGGTTAATATTTTTTAAATTTTAGGAATTTAAAATGGTTCAAATTTGAAAGAATGTTCAGTTTGTAAACTGGTTTGAAAAAATGTTGATGAATTAAAAAAAATATTCAATCTTTACCGAGTGGAATGAAAAAGAATACAAAAGCATACAAAATAAAACAAGGGAAAAACCAAATGGAAGAAACTAAAAAAGAAGAAGAAAAAGAGATCTAAATAAGAAAAATAGGGGAAAAAAGGAAAGAATGAATGACAGGCCGTTCGGGTCTCCCTCGCAAACAAACTGAGAGGATAAGAAAGCGTGTCGGATGGGACCCTGGAAAACGAAGAAAAAAAACATGTCGTTCTTAGAAATTATGAAATTTGACTGAGTTAGAGAACACCATTTTTTAAGTTTAGAATGTGCTAGAGAACACCTGAAAAGCAAAAGAAAGTGTGCAGACACGATCAGGGCTGGCCCATGAATAATTTTTGTTTTCTTGAGGGGACCTGAGAAACTGAATACGAAGACGGACTGGAGTACTGGACTGAAGCCGAGTCCGCAGCGGAGCCCGCGAACGCTAGGGCTGGCCTCCGCCCCGCCTTTATATACCGAGACGCCGCCGCCCGTGCCCCCAGATCAGCGTTCACGCAACCTCCGAGAAATCCACAAATCCCCACCCAACCCGACATCGAAATCGCTCGTCGCGGCGGGTCAGAGATCAGGGCGATGGCCGGAAAGGAGGAGTCTAACCAGAACCTGGAGGCGGGGAGTACGGCGTCGGCGCGGGCTTTCACCGGCAAGGGCGACTACTACTGTTCAGAGGGAGATGTTGTGGCGATGGATGCAGTCTTCTCCGAGGACGAGGACAAGGGTGTCAATGCTACTGTTCTGGCCGACGTGACCAAGGATGAGATTGATGAGCAGGCCATCAGCGATACCAAAGCTCAGAAGGGGGTGACAGACACAGGCTTCTCTGAGGTGGTCAAGTATGGTGATCCAAAGGTGGAGTCTCACAAGACCATGCTGGGTGATGAGGATGAGGATGCGGATGATGAGGGGGATGATGATGATGAGGAGGAGGAGGAGGAGGATGATGATGATGAGGAGAAGGATGATGATGATGATGATGATGATGAGGAGGAGGAGGAGGAGGATGGGGAGACTAGGACTGTGGTGCTCGGTGGGGTAAAATATCGTTATCGGTGCAGGGATTATTCCTCGGACGATTCTGTGGTTGAATCTGACTGGGATCTCCACACGGATGGTGAATATTGGGATGAGTCCGAAGCTGACTTTCAGGTTGCTCAGGAAAAGGCAGACGCAAAATTAAACAGATTCATGGAGAGGCTGCGTGCTCGCACAAAAACATTGGCTTTCAAGGATGAAGAGGTCTGTGCATGACCATGCAAAGGTTGATGCTGCTCTGTAGTTCAAGGATTTGAGAAGAGGATGTGCTTGCTCGGTCTACCAAGGTTATGCTGTGTTGCCTATCTATCTATCTATATATCTGTATCCAGTGCGCGCTCGTGTCTGATATTGATCCACCTATGTCTACATTATAGCGTGATCTTGCTGTTAAGTTAATCTGTGACCTTATTGTACCGATGAACCAATTCTATCTCTGTATCGTCTAGTATGCTGCAACTGTGTGTTCTCTCTATTAACGAAATCTTAGTTTTGTCTTCTCAAGAGGGGCCCTTTTGATTGATTGAGGAATTGTCCAGTAATATTATGTGATGCTTTGACTACATAAGCGTGGTTTCTTTGTCCCTTCTAGTTATTGATTATGCAATCTCATACTTGTCTAAGTTGTCTTGCACCGCCATGACTTCAAAATCTGAGCGATGTTTCTTTATGCCTGCTAGTTCTTGGTTGTTTGAACCATAATGATTGTCCTGCTGCTATCCTAGTGGGAAGGAAATCCTAAACGACCTGGGTCGTACCGTTTCCATCGCTGGACCAAATCAATCGTATGACACGTAGCAGAACGAATCTCAAAGCTTCTGGCCACTTATTCCCCACTTCTACTTAATCAAATCCCTAAATCCTAAATCGAGAAGACTGCGCCAAACCGACCTCAATTTTTTTGCGCAGCGAGAGAGGGAGTGCTGCGAGAGGGCGAGGGCCCTGCCCTGTCCAAAGGCGGCGCCTTGGCCATGTTGTCGCCTACGCCATCACTGTCCCTGTCCCCGTCGCCGGCAGCAGGCCCGCGCGGTCGCGAGGATCGGTGGCGCGGCGACCGCGGGTCGGACTCGGATGAGACTCCAAGGTCGCGGAGCGGCGGGCTTGACGGCGGGCGGGTGGCGCGCAGCGACCGGCCGGAGTCGTCCTCGGCTCGCAGAGAGGTAAGGTCCTTGGTCGTCCAGGAGGAGGAGAGCGCCGCCTTCGACGCGCTCGATGACTCCGACGACCCGTTCGACGAGGAGGAAGACGCCCCGTGGAAGGAGCCCACACACGTGACCCGCAAGCGCGCTCGCGGCCGGCAGGCAGGGAAGAAGGTGGCGGCGCGGCCGTCGCGCCCAGAGCGCGTCCCCGGCGCCTACGACGACTTTCACGGGCTGTGCCTTCTCTGCACGCAGCCTGGCCACCGCGCGGCGGCGTGCACCATCGGGCCGGTCTGCCTGCGCTGTGGAGAGGCTGCGCACATGGCAAGGGAGTGCTCGCTCCCCCGCCTGCCGCGACCTGCATCGCCGCCGGTGGACGCCATGGAGCCGGCCAGGAAGCGTGTCAATGATGAGGGCCGCGGCCGCAGGGTGGTTGAGGGCACCGGTGACCACCGCGCGCGGGCGCCGGAGGTTCACCAGGCTGCCAGGGAGCAGGTGCGCCGTGATGCAGGCCGTAGGGTGGTGCAACATCGTGCCAAGGCTACGCCCAGAGCTGAGGCTGCGCCGCGCCGGGCTGCTGCACCGCACCGGGCCATAACTGCACCGCGGAACGACGACCCGCCGCCAAGGGCTGCCTTCGGGCGCCAGGACGTGCAAACGCGCATGGTGGTCGTGGCTTCGAGCGACGCGCGGGCTGTGGCGCCCGTTCCTGTGGGGGAGCGGGCCATCGCGCCGGTGCTACCTCAAGCGTGCCGCGCTGAAGAGCTGTCGCGGCCAAGGCGTGGCGCGGACGGGCAGGTGGTTCCATTGGCGCTGCGGGCGCCGGCAGTGGGTGGTGAGCTCGCGCGCCGACCTGCGCGCGCGGCTTGCGTGCTGCCACGGACTTTCGAGATCGACGAGGCGGAGGCCGCACTTTCCAACACGCTGCTCGCGGTGATCGTGGGGGTGCGCCGCGCGGTCACCACGGAGGAGGTGGCAATGGCGCTCGAAGACATTCACAGGCTGCCGGCGGGGAGCTTCTCCGTCCACTGCCACCGGCCAGAAGATTTCCTAATCTTCTTCGCCACCAAAGAAGACCGTGACAAGGTGCTGCGCGAAGAGGTGATCGCGTCGCCATTTTTCCGCCTACTGCTCAGGCCGTGGGCGTGCCGCACGCCGCCTCCGGTGGCCTCTGCGTTCACGTGGAGATCGAGGTGGAGGGGGTCCCGGCCAATGCTTGGAATCTGGCAATGGGTTGAGCGGCTCCACCCGCTCACCAGGAGTCACGCGGACGTGGGGACGTTCCGCCAGTCGGCGTGGTGCTTGGATCTGGCATTGATCCCGCGGGAGATGGACCTGCACATCGTCGAGCCCGACGAGCCGCCGTCGCTCGAGGACATGGCGGCGCCGGTGCAGGCGGTGGTGCCACCGCACATCAACACGCTCGTCTACCCGCTACTCATTCACGTGACGTCGACTGTGGACTTCCGCCGCAGCACGCCGCCCCAAGGTCCTGGCGATCGCGCGGTTGATGGCGACGGGAGCACGCCGGCGTGGTCGACGAGGAGGCAGTACCCGTACACCAGGGGAACGCCCGACGTTCTTCCAGGAAGCGGAGGCGGCGACAATGGTGGTGCTCACCCTGCTCCCGTTGGGCAAGGTGGAGGTGGCCGTGGCGGGAACGCACGGGTGCTGATGTCTGGGGCGATCGTCGGCGAGGCTGTCATCGCTCCGTCTCCGCGCGCCAAGAGGAGAAGGCATGGAGGGCGCAAGGTCCGTGATCTTAGGGCTCGTGCCGCTGCCAAGGTCGCCGGCGCAGGGACCGTCGTTGAGTTGGTAGCCATGGGCGCTGGAGTTGAGCGGGAGATGGCTGCCGAGAGCACCGCCACCACGGATGCTGTGTGCGCAAGAACCGACGATGAGATGGCAGCCATGGGCGCCGGAGATGAACGGGTGGTAGCTGCTGTGAGCGCCGCCGCCACGGCTGTTGTGGGCGCCGCCGACGCTGATGCTGAGCGCCATGCACCGCTGCATGCAACGGTGGACCCGTTGGTCCATGGGCCGGTGCAGCGTTCCGTAGACCAAGTCCTGGTCGCACAACAGGCGGTCGTGGCTGACGCGCACGTCATGGTGGGGCTGCTGGTGGACCGCCCAGTTTTGGAAGCTTTCGCGGTGGATTCAAATTTGGCGGCGGTCGGTGGGGTCGGCGAAGGAAGCTTCCGCGTGGGTGCCCTCACCGTTTCGCTTCCCACCTCGCCCCGCAGAATTTTGACCGACGAGCCCCCTTCCCTCCAAACCCTAGACCATGTGGCGGGCCCACCGTTGGGCCTAGAAGCCTTTGCCAGCCCAGCTTATGCTCACTAGGATGGACCAGGAGGCGATGCTAGGCCGTTCGGCCAGGTTGGCGCAGCTTCCCCAGTCGCTGCCCGCCAAGGTGGACCTGAAGGAGCTGGCGGGCCATTCGGCCAGGATGACGATGGGCACTTTGGCCAGGATGGTGATGGGCTGAGCGGTCTGGCAGGGGCACATTGCCAAGTTCTTGCCCTGTCTAACCCTCCCTCGCCGGTCCTAGATGCTTCTAGGGTGGAGGAGATGGGTGACGACGAGGTGGTCGATGAAGAGATCGTGGCGGACCCGCCCCCGTCCCAAGCTGACGTGGACAGCAACACGGTGGTACCCCCTACTGTCGCTTCTCCGTCAGTATGCCGCTTCGCCTCACCACCTATGGTATTCCAGAGAGCGCGACAAGCACCGGTTCCTAGGGCACCGGTTCCTTTGGCGCGACCAAGGACGTTGGGAGAGTTCCTCGAAGCTGCAAAATCGCGCTCGGATGCTCTCCTCCAAACCCCAGCCGTCAGACGGAGGTTGGTTGAGCTGAACTTCCAACCGCGCCGGAGCTCGAGGATCGCAAAGCATCCAGGTGGGATGGATGCTGAGATGAAGGCGGTGCGGAATCTGATGCGCAAGCTTGGTCTACTCTCTAAAGGAAATAGCTTCGAGCACAAACACAATGGCGCCAGAAAAGTACTGTTACCTGGAACCGGAGTATGAGTGCCTTTTTACCTTTCCTCCCCGGCAACGGCGCCAGAAAAGTGCTTGATGTCTACGAGAGCTTCTATTCTTGTAGACAGTGTTGGGCCTCCAAGAGCGAGAGGTTTGTAGAACAGCAAGCAAGTTTCCTTAAGTGGATTACCCAAGGTTTATCGATCTCGGGGAGGAAGAGGTCAAAGATATCCCTCTCATGCAACCCTGCAACCACAAAGCAAGAAGTCTCTTGTGTCCCCAACACACCTAATAGGTGCACTAGTTCGGCGAAGAGATAGTGAAATACAGTGTGGTATGAATAAGTAGTAGCAACGGCACCGGAAAAGTGCTTTGCCCGAGGACAAGTAAACAAGTAGTAGTAACGCAGCAGTTGTAACGCAGAGAAACAGAGAAACAAGCAGCGATAGCGATATTTAGGAACAAGGCCTAGGGATTAGACTTTCACTAGTGGACACTCTCAACTTTGATCACATAACGAGAATAGATAAATGCATACTCTACACTCTTGTTGGATGATGAACACATTGCGTAGGATTACACGAACCCTCAATGCCGGAGTTAACAAGCTCCACAATAATGCTCATATTTTAGTAACCTTTAGTGTAAGATAGATCAAAAGACTAAACCAAGTACTAGCATAGCATGCACACTTGTCACCTTCATGCATATGTAGGAGGAATAGATCACATCAATATTATCATAGCAATAGTTAACTTCGCAATCTACAAGAGATCATGATCATAGCATAAACCAAGTACTAACACGGTGCACATATCTGTCACCTTTACACACGTGCAGGAGGAATAGAACTACTTTAATAACTTTGCTAGAGTAGCACATAGATAAATTGTGATACAAAACACATTGCAATCATAAAGAGATATAAATAAGCACCTCACTATGCCATTCAACAGTGAATAAGTATTCTGTGAAATATAGCCTAAGAGACCCACACGGTGCACACACTCGTCACCTTTACACACGTGGGACAAGGAGTCTCCGGAGATCACATAAGTAAAACTCACTTGACTAGCATAATGACATCTAGATTACAAGCATCATCATATGAATCTCAATCATGTAAGGCAGCTCATGAGATTATTGTATTGAAGCACATAGGAGAGAGATGAACCACATAGCTACCGGTACAGCCCCGAGCCTCGATGGAGAACTACTCCCTCCTCATGGGAGCAGCAGCGGTGATGAAGATGGCGGTGGAGATGGCAGCGGTGTCGATGGAGAAGCCTTCCGGGGCACTTCCCCGCCCCGGCGGCGTGCCGGGACAGAGACTCCTGTCCCCAGATCTTGGCTTCGCGATGGCGGCGGCTCTGGAAGGTTTTCCGTATCGTGGTTCTTCGTAATAGGGTTTTCGCGACGGAGGCTTTAAATAGGCGGAAGGGCAGCCTCGGAGGGTGCCTGGGGGGCCCACACCATAGGGCGGCGCGGCCCCCTGCCGGCCGCGCCAGGTGTGGTGTGGGGCCCCCGGGGCTTCCCTCCGGCAGCTCTCGGGTGTTCCGGATGGTTCCGGGAAAAATAGGAACCTGGGTCTTGATTTCGTCCGATTCCGAGAATATTTCGTTACTAGGATTTCTGAAACCAAAAACAGCGTGAACAACAGAACGGCACTTCGGCATCTTGTTAATAGGTTAGTTCCGGAAAATGCACAAATATGACATAAAGTGTGCATAAAACATGTAGGTATCATCAATAATATGGCATAGAACATAAGAAATTATCGATACGTCGGAGACGTATCAAGCATCCCCAAGCTTAGTTACTGCTCGTCCCGAGCAGGTAAAACGATAACAAAGATAATTTCTGAAGTGACATGCCATCATAAACTTGATCATATTGTAAACATATGTAATGAATGCAGCGATCAAAACAATGGTAATGACATGAGTAAACAACTGAATCATAAAGCAAAGACTTTTCATGAATAGTACTTCAAGACAAGTATTAATAAGTCTTGTATAAGAGTTAACTCATAAAGCAATAAATCAAAGTAAAGGCATTGAAGCAACACAAAGGAAGATTAAGTTTCAGCGGTTGCTTTCAACTTGTAACATGTATATCTCATGGATAATTGTCAACATAGAGTAACATAACAAGTACAATATGCAAGTATGTAGGAATCAATGCACAGTTAATCACAAGTGTTTGCTTCTTGAGGTGGAGAGAGATAGGTGAACTGACTCAACATAAAAGTAAAGAGAATAGTCCTTCAAAGAGGAAATCATCGATTGCTATATTTGTGCTAGAGCTTTTATTTTGAAAACATGAAACAATTTTGTCAACGGTAGTAATAAAGCATATGAGTTATGTACATTATATCTTACAAGTTGCAAGTCTCATGCATAGTATACTAATAGTGCCCGCACCTTGTCCTAATTAACTTGGACTACCGGATCTTTGCAATGCACATGTTTTGACCAAGTGTCACAATGGGGTACCTCCATGCCGCCTGTACAAAGGTCTAAGGAGAAAGCTCGCATTTTGGATTTCTCGCTTTTGATTATTCTCAACTTAGACATCCATACCGGGACAACATGGACAACAGATAATGGACTCCTCTTTAATGCATAAGCATGTGGCAACAATTATTATTCTCATATGAGATTGAGGATATATGTCAAAACTGAAACTTCCACCATGAATCATGGCTTTAGTTAGCGGCCCAAAGTTCTTCTCTAACAATATGCATGCTCCAACCATGAAGGTGGTAGATCTCTCTTGCTTCAGACAAGACGGACATGCATAGCAACTCACATGATATCCAACAAAGAATAGTTGATGGCGTCCCCGAAACATGGTTATCGCACAACAAGCAACTTAATAAGAGATAAAGTGCATAAGTACATATTCAATACCACAATAGTTTTTAAGCTATTTGTCCCATGAGCTA
>NC_061508.1:203754527-203804904 GCF_022539505.1 Lolium rigidum
TATCAATGCAATAAGAAAAACACCCATGAAGGACATCATCAATATCAAGATCACTCATATGTAACAAAGAGATTTTTCTCGACGAGTTCTTCACACCCCAAAAATAAAGTAAGTTCATCATGCTGATTAGGAGTAATTTCATCATCACAATACAAATTTGCAGCACTCATTGGGTTCAAATTATCATTGGAGGAGCATTGAAAATTAAAATGACCCACTTCATGGCAAACTTCACAAATAAAAGGATAGAGGGAACAAACTTCTTTACCAAGATCATCTAGAGCCCTAAACCACTTTCTAGTTTTTTCATTAGCATGATGGATACAATATTCATCTTTGATTTGATTAATTCCACAAGGTCTATGTATTCCACAAAAATTAACATGCTTATAGGAAATAACATTCTTAGGAGTTTGAGCATGCTCATTACAATAATTAACAACAATTTCATTCTTCATGCAAGCCTCTTTAAAAGGTTCATGGTACTTATCAAAATTCTTTTTAGGCAATTCAAAGTGAGAAGCAAAGGCTTTATAAAGATTTGCAGCAACTTGAGAGTCAAGACCATAAGTAGCACTCATATTTCGAAATTTATCGGTATCCATAAAAGCTTCAATGCATTCATAATCATAATTTATACCGACTCTTTACCTTTGTCGTTCTCCCAATCTTCGGCGTTCTCCTTAATCCGATCAAGAAGGTCCCTTTTAAACTCTTCTTTGTTGCGCGTGAATGATCCAGGAACAAGTAGCATCCAGCAAGGTCTTATCTTGAAAAGAAAGTCTTGCATAGAAATTATCAATGATGATATTACCTGGAAGCTCATGATTGGGGCATTTGAGCATTAAAGACTTCAATCTCTCCCATGCTTGGGCAATACTCTCTCCATCATGAGGCCGAAATTATATATTCGGTTTCGGTCTTTGTGAATTTCACTTGGAGGATAGAATTTAGAATAAAATAGAGGCACAATATCCTTCCAATCAAGAGAATGCTCATCTTTTAGCGAGTTTATGCCAATGCGCCGCTTTACCGGACAACGACATAGAGAATAATTTCTTCTTCACTTCATCCATAGAGATACCTGCACACTTGAATAACCCGCATAATTCATGCAAAAACAGTAAATGATCTCCGGGATGCACAGTTCCATCCCCTTCATAGCGGTTATCCATAACACGTTCAATAATTTTCATAGGTATTTTATATGGGATACTTTTAGTAGGTGCATTTAAAATATCACAAGCATCATTAGAGTTATCGCATATGGGAGATAAAGTGTTATCAGAGCAAATTTTCTCACCTGAAGATGGGAAGCTAAAAAGATCACAAAAACTAGCTTCCCCAAGCTTAGACTTCTCCATAGCATTAGCGATAATTGCATTCATACTAATAACATCGCTACTAGCATGCGAATAAGGTTCCATTGGTTTTTTAATGTTTGCACCAAACAATTCTAAATTAGGAAAAAGATTAAAAAGCTCACTAAATTTTTTGTTGTTTTCCATTATGCCTAACTAGTGAAAATAAAAACAAGAAACAAAAAGATGCAATTGCAGGATCTAAAGGAAATAGCTTCGAGCACAAACACAATGGCGCCGAGAAAAGTACCGTTACACTGGAACCGGAGTATGAGTGCCTTTTTACCTTTCCTCCCCGGCAACGGCGCCGGAAAAGTGCTTGATGTCTACGGGAGCTTCTATTCTTGTAGACAGTGTTGGGCCTCCAAGAGCGAGAGGTTTGTAGAACAGCAGCAAGTTTCCCTTAAGTGGATTACCCAAGGTTTATCGATCTCGGGGAGGAAGAGGTCAAAGATATCCCTCTCATGCAACCCTGCAACCACAAAGCAAGAAGTCTCTTGTGTCCCCAACACACCTAATAGGTGCACTAGTTCGGCGAAGAGATAGTGAAATACAGGTGGTATGAATAAGTAGTAGCAACGGCACCAGAAAAGTGCTTTGCCCAGGACAGTAAACAAGTAGTAGTAACGCAGCAGTTGTAACGCAGTAAAACAGTAAACAAGCAGCGATAGCAGTATTTAGGAACAAGGCCTAGGGATTAGACTTTCACTAGTGGACACTCTCAACTTTGATCACACAACAGAATAGATAAATGCATACTCTACACTCTTGTTGGATGATGAACACATTGCGTAGGATTACACGAACCCTCAATGCCGGAGTTAACAAGCTCCACAATAATGCTCATATTTTAGTAACCTTTAGTGTAAGATAGATCAAAAGACTAAACCAAGTACTAGCATAGCATGCACACTGTCACCTTCATGCATATGTAGGAGGAATAGATCACATCAATATTATCATAGCAATAGTTAACTTCGCAATCTACAAGAGATCATGATCATAGCATAAACCAAGTACTAACACGGTGCACATACTGTCACCTTTACACACGTGCAGGAGGAATAGAACTACTTTAATAACTTTGCTAGAGTAGCACATAGATAAATTGTGATACAAAACACATTGCAATCATAAAGAGATATAAATAAGCACCTCACTATGCCATTCAACAGTGAATAAGTATTCTGTGAAATATAGCCTAAGAGACCCACACGGTGCACACACTGTCACCTTTACACACGTGGGACAAGGAGTCTCCGGAGATCACATAAGTAAAACTTACTTGACTAGCATAATGACATCTAGATTACAAGCATCATCATATGAATCTCAATCATGTAAGGCAGCTCATGAGATTATTGTATTGAAGCACATAGGAGAGAGATGAACCACATAGCTACCGGTACAGCCCCGAGCCTCGATGGAGAACTACTCCCTCCTCATGGGAGCAGCAGCGGTGATGAAGATGGCGGTGGAGATGGCAGCGGTGTCGATGGAGAAGCCTTCCGGGGGCACTTCCCCGTTCCGGCGGCATGCCGGAACAGAGACTCCTGTCCCCCAGATCTTGGCTTCGCGATGGCGGCGGCTCTGGAAGGTTTTCCGTATCGTGGTTCTTCGTAATAGGGTTTTCGCGACGGAGGCTTTAAATAGGCGGAAGGGCAGCCTCGGAGGGTGCCTGGGGGGCCCACACCATAGGGCGGCGCGGCCCCCTCTGGCCGCGCCAGGGTGTGGTGTGGGGCCCCCAGGGCTTCCCTCTGGCGGCTCTCGGGTGTTCTGGATGGTTCCGGGAAAAATAGGAACCTGGGTCTTGATTTCGTCCGATTTCGAGAATATTTCGTTACTAGGATTTCTGAAACCAAAAACAGCAGAAAACAGCAACTGGCACTTCGACATCTTGTTAATAGGTTAGTTCCAGAAAATGCACAAATATGACATAAAGTGTGCATAAAACATGTAGGTATCATCAATAATATGGCATAGAACATAAGAAATTATCGATACGTCGGAGACGTATCAATGGCCAATGTGCGAGGCCTTAATGATTGCGCAAGGTGTACGGGTGTTAGGAGTGTAGTACGTACCACGGGTGCGTCTATCGTTTCTCTCCAGGAGACAAAGCTATCGATTGTAACCCCTGCCATTGTTATTGAAGCGTTGGGCGCGGATTTTGATCCTTATTTCTGCTTGCCTGCGTCTGATACTCGGGGTGGGGTGATTGTGGCCTGGATGAGCAGGGTGGTGCAGCTCAACAGCGCCCACATAGGTGCTAACAGTATCACTGCTAGGGTGGCACCCCTGGGGGGAACCTTGGTGGTGGTTGACCTGTGTTTACGGGCCACGGGCGGAGGCTGACAAGATCGCCTTCCTGGATGAGCTAAGCGATATCCGCGGAGTCCACCAGGGCCCATGGGCTCTCTGTGGGGACTTCAATATGATCTATCGGGCTGAGGATAAAAACAACGGTAATCTAAACCGTAGGATGATGGGCAGATTTCGTCGCTTCCTGAACGACTGCGAGCTCAAGGCGATCTACCTGCATGGCCGACGCTATACTTGGTCCAATGAGCGCGAGACTCCCACCCTAGTCCGGCTCGACCGAGTGTTTGTCTCGGTGGCATGGGAGGAACTCCATAGTAGCTGAACTTTGCGTTGCTTGGCGACGGTGGTGGCGGATCACTGCCTCCTCCTCCTTGACTGTACCACACAGTCGATGGGGCGGAAGAGGTTCCAGTTCGAGCGATTCTGGTTGAAGCTCGATGGGTTTAGCGAGGTGGTTCAGAGCGCCTGGGAGGTGGTCCAGGGGGACACAGACCCCTTCAGGAGACTCACCGCTAAGCTGAAACTCACAGCGCGCAGCCTCATGAGCTGGAGCGATAAGAAGGTCGGGTGCGTTAAACTGCAGCTCATGATAGCGCGGGAGGTAGTGCTGAGGCTTGACATCGCCATGGAATCCCGACAGCTCTCCCCTGATGAGCATCAACTCCGGGCGCACCTTAAGCAAGTCTACCTGGGGCTGGCTTATCTAGAGAGGACGATGGCCCGCCAACAGGCGAAGATTGCATGACTGCGGGAGGGGGACGCCAACACAACCTTCTTCCACCAGCATGCGGCCTATAGGCACCAAAAGAACGTGATACGCAGCTTACGGGTGAATGGCGCGGTCACCTCGGACCATGCGGCCATGGCTGAAGCTACCTTTGCACACTTCGAGGGCCTACTTGGCACCGAGGTGGGGCGGACGCATTCGGTGGACCTGGATTTCCTAGACACGGTCACAGAGGATCTCTCCGACCTGGAGGCGGATGATACGTCTCCGACGTATCGATAATTTCTTATGTTCCATGCCATATTATTGATGATACCTACATGTTTTATGCACACTTTATGTCATATTCGTGCATTTTCTGGAACTAACCTATTAACAAGATGTCGAAGAGCCGATTCTTTGTTTTCTGCTGTTTTTGGTTTCAGAAATCCTAGTAACGAAATATTCTCGGAATTGGACGAAATCAAAACCCAGGGTCCTATTTTGCCACGAAGCTTCCGGAAGACCGAAGAGGAGTCGGAGTGGGGCCACGAGGGGCCGCCACCATAGGGCGGCGCGGCCCAGGCATTGGCCGCGCCGACCTGTGGTGTGGGGCCCTCGTGTGGCCCCCCACATTGCCCTTCCGCCTACTTAAAGCCTCCGTCGCGAAACCCCTGATGCGAAGAACCACGATACGGAAAACCTTCCAGAGACGCCACCGCCGCCAATCCCATCTCGGGGGATTCTGGAGATCTCCTCCGGCACCCTGCCGGAGAGGGGATTCATCTCCCGGAGGACTCTACACCGCCATGGTCGCCTCCGGAGTGATGAGTGAGTAGTTCACCCCTGGACTATGGGTCCATAGCAGTAGCTAGATGGTTGTCTTCTCCTCATTGTGCTTCATTGTTGGATCTTGTGAGCTGCCTAACATGATCAAGATCATCTATCTGTAATACTATATGTTGTGTTTGTCGGGATCCGATGGATAGAGAATACAATGTTATGTTAATTATCAAGTTATTACATATGTGTTGTTTATGATCTTGCATGCTCTCCGTTATTAGTAGAGGCTCTGGCCAAGTTGATGCTAGTAACTCCAAGAGGGAGTATTTATGCTCGATAGTGGGTTCATGCCTGCATTGACACCTGGGGAGTGACGAAACCCCTAAGGTTGTGTTGTGCTTGTTGCCACTAGGGATAAAACATTGATGCTATGTCCGAGGATGTAGTTATTGATTACATTACGCACCATACTTAATGCAATTGTCTATTGTTAGCAACTTAATACTTGGAAGGGGTTCGGACGATAACTCGAAGGTGGACTTTTTAGGCATAGATGCGGTTGGATGGCGGTCTATGTACTTTGTCGTAATGCCCAATTAAATCTCACTCGTACTTATCATGACATGTATGTGCATTGTTATGCCCTCTCTATTTGTCAATTGCCCGACTGTAATTTGTTCACCCAACATGCTTTTATCTTATGGGAGAGACACCTCTAGTGAACTGTGGACCCCGGTCCATTCTTTTAATACTGAAATACAAATCTGCTGCAATACTTGTTTTATTGTTTTCTCTGCAAACAATCATCTTCCACACAATACGGTTAATCCTTTGTTACAGCAAGCCGGTGAGATTGACAACCTCACCGTTTCGTTGGGGCAAAGTACTTTGGTTGTGTTGTGCAGGTTCCACGTTGGCGCCGGAATCTCTGGTGTTGCGCCGCACTACATCCCGCCGCCATCAACCTTCAACGTGCTTCTTGGTTCCTCCTGGTTCGATAAACCTTGGTTTCTTTCTCGAGGGAAAACTTGCTGCTGTGCGCATCATACCTTCCTCTTGGGGTTCCCAACGAACGTGTGAAATACACGCCATCAAGCATATTTTCTGGCGCCGTTGCCGGGGAGATCAAGACACGCTGCAAGGGGAGTCTCCACTTCTCAACCTCTCTACTTTGTTTTTGTCTTGCTTTATTTTATTTACTTTGTTTGCTGCATTATATCAAAACACAAAAAAATTAGTTGCTAGTTTTACTTTATTTACTGTCTTGTTTGCTATATCAAAAACACAAAAAAATTAGTTTACTTGCATTTACTTTATCTAGTTTGCTTTATTTACTACTGCTAAAATGGCCACCCCTGAAAATACTAAGTTGTGTGATTTCACTAGCACAAATAATAAGGATTTCCTATGCACACCTATTGCTCCACCTGCTACTACAGCAGAATTCTTTGAAATTAAACCTGCCTTACTGAATCTTGTCATGAGAGAGCAATTTTCTGGTGTTAGTTCTGATGATGCTGCTGCCCATCTCAATAATTTTGTTGAACTATGTGAAATGCAAAAGTACAAGGATGTAGATGGTGACATTATAAAATTAAAATTGTTTCCTTTCTCATTAAGAGGAAGAGCTATAGATTGGTTGCTATCTCTGCCTAAGAATAGTATTGATTCCTGGACTAAATGCAAGGATGCTTTTATTGGTAGATATTATCCCCCTGCTAAAATTATATCTTTGAGGAGTAGCATAATGAATTTTAAACAATTGGATAATGAACATGTTGCTCAAGCTTGGGAAAGAATGAAATCTTTGGTTAAAAATTGCCCAACCCATGGACTGACTACTTGGATGATCATCCAAACCTTCTATGCGAGGACTAAATTTTTCTTCGCGGAATTTATTGGATTCAGCTGCTGGAGGTACCTTTATGTCCATCACTCTTGGTGAAGCAACAAAGCTCCTTGATAATATGATGGTTAATTACTCTGAATGGCACACGGAAAGAGCTCCACAAGAATGCAATGCATCTTGCCCCATTATATTGGGAAGACCTTTTCTTCGAACCGTTGGTGCTACCATTGATATGAAGGAAGGTAATATTAAATATCAATTTCCTCTCAAGAAAGGTATGGAACACTTCCCTAGAAAGAGAATGAAGTTACCTTATGATTCTATTATTAGAACCAATTATGATGTTGATGCTTCATCTCTTGATGTTACTTGATATACACTTTCTGCGCCTAGCTGAAAGGCGTTAAAGAAAAGCGCTTATGGGAGACAACCCATGTTTTTACTACAATATTTTTTGTTTTATATATGAGTCTTGGAAGTTGTTTACTACTGTAGCAACCTCTCCTTATCTTAGTTTTATGTTTTGTTGTGCCAAGTAAAGTCTTTGATAGTAAAGTAAATACTAGATTTGGATTACTGCGCAGAAATAGATTTCTTTGCTGTCACGAATCTGGGTCTAATTCTCGGTAGGTAACTCAGAAAATTAAGCCAATTTACGTGAGTGATCCTCAGATATGTACGCAACTTTCATTCAATTTGGGAATTTTCATTTGAGCAAGTCTGGTGCCCTAATAAAATCCATCTTTACGGACTGTTCTGTTTTGACAGATTCTGCCTTTTATTTCGCATTGCCTCTTTTGCTATGTTGGATGAATTTCGTTGATCCATTAATGTCCAGTAGCTTTATGCAATGTCCAGAAGTGTTAAGAATGATTATGTCACCTCTGAACATGTTAATTTTTATTGTGCACTAACCCTCTAATGAGTTGTTTCGAGTTTGGTGTGGAGGAAGTTTTCAAGGATCAAGAGAGGAGTATGATGCAATATGATCAAGGAGAGTGAAAGCTCTAAGCTTGGGGATGCCCGGTGGTTCACCCCTGCATATTCTAAGAAGACTCAAGCGTCTAAGCTTGGGGATGCCCAAGGCATCCCCTTCTTCATCGACAACATTATCAGGTTCCTCCCCTGAAACTATATTTTTATTCCGTCACATCTTATGCACTTTGCTTGGAGCGTCGGTTTGTTTTTGTTTTTTTGTTTTGTTTGAATAAAATGGATCCTAGCATTCACTTTGTGGGAGAGAGACATGCTCCGCTGTAGAATATGGACAAGTATGTCCTTAGGCTCTACTCATAGTATTCATGGCGAAGTTTCTTCTTCGTTAAATTGTTATATGGTTGGAATTGGAAAATGCTACATGTAGTAACTCTAAAATGTCTTGGATAATTTGATACTTGGCAATTGTTGTGCTCATGTTTAAGCTCTTGCATCATATACTTTGCACCTATTAATGAAGAAACACTTAGAGCTTGCTAATTTGGTTTGCATATTTGGTTTCTCTAGAGTCTAGATAATATCTAGTATTGAGTTTTGAACAACAAGGAAGACGGTGTAGAGTCTTATAATATTTACAATATGTCTTTTATGGGAGTTTTGCTGTACCGTTCATCCTTGTGTTTGTTTCAAATAACCTTACTAGCCTAAACCTTGTATCGAGAGGGAATACTTCTCATGCATCCAAAATACTTGAGCCAACCACTATGCCATTTGTGTCCACCATACCTACCTACTACATGGTATTTATCCGCCATTCCAAAGTAAATTGCTTGAGTGCTACCTTTAAAATTCCATCATTCACCTTTACAATATATAGCTCATGGGACAAATAGCTTAAAAACTATTGTGGTATTGAATATGTACTTATGCACTTTATCTCTTATTAAGTTGCTTGTTGTGCGATAACCATGCTTACGGGGACGCCATCAACTATTCTTTGTTGAATATCATGTGAGTTGCTATGCATGTCCGTCTTGTCTGAAGTAAGAGAGATCTACCACCTCTATGGTTGGAGCATGCATATTGTTAGAGAAGAACATTGGGCCGCTAACTAAAGCCATGATTCATGGTGGAAGTTTCAGTTTTGGACATATATCCTCAATCTCATATGAGAATAATAATTGTTGTCACATGCTTATGCATTTAAGAGGAGTGCATTATCTGTTGTCCATGTTGTCCCGGTATGGATGTTTAAGTTGAGAATAATCAAAAGCGAGAAATCCAAAATGCGAGCTTTCTCCTTAGACCTTTGTACAGGCGGCATGGAGGTACCCCATTGTGACACTTGGTTAAAACATGTGTATTGCGATGATCCGGTAGTCCAAGCTAATTAGGACAAGGTGCGGGCACTATTAGTATACTATGCATGAGGCTTGCAACTTGTAAGATATAATTTTCATAACTCATATGCTTTATTACTACCATTGAAAAAATTGTTTCATGTTTTCAAAATAAAAGCTCTAGCACAAATATAGCAATCGATGCTTTCCTCTTTGAAGGACCATTCTCTTTACTTTTATGTTGAGTCAGTTCACCTATCTCTCTCCATCTCAAGAAGCAAACACTTGTGTGAATCTGTGCATTGATTCCTACATACTTGCATATTGCACTTGTTATATTACTCTATGTTGACAATTATCCATGAGATATACATGTTACAAGTTGAAAGCAACCGCTGAAACTTAATCTTCCTTTGTGTTGCTTCAATACCTTTACTTTGATTTATTGCTTTATGAGTTAACTCTTATGCAAGACTTATTGATTCTTGTCTTGAAGTACTATTCATGAAAAGTCTTTGCTTTATGATTCACTTGTTTACTCATGTCATTACCATTGTTTTGATCGCTGCATTCATTACATATGTTTACAAATAGTATGATCAAGGTTATGATGGCATGTCACTTCAGAAATTATCTTTGTTATCGTTTTACCTGCTCGGGACGAGCGAGAACTAAGCTTGGGGATGCTGATACGTCTCCGACGTATCGATAATTTCTTATGTTCCATGCCATATTATTGATGATACCTACATGTTTTATGCACACTTTATGTCATATTCGTGCATTTTCTGGAACTAACCTATTAACAAGATGCCGAAGAGCCGATTGTCTGTTTTCTCGCTGTTTTTGGTTTCAGAAATCCTAGTAACGAAATATTCTCGGAATTGGACGAAATCAAAACCCAGGGTCCTATTTTGCCACGAAGCTTCCGGAACACCGAAGAGGAGTCGGAGTGGGGCCACGAGGGGCCGCCACCATAGGGCGGCGCGGCCCAGGCCTTGGCCGCGCTGACCTGTGGTGTGGGGCCCTCGTGTGGCCTCCCACGTTGCCCTTCCGCCTACTTAAAGCCTCCGTCGCGAAACCCCTGATGCGAAGAACCACGATACGGAAAACCTTCCAGAGACGCCGCCGCCGCCAATCCCATCTCGGGGGATTCTGGAGATCTCCTCCGGCACCCTGCCGGAGAGGGGATTCATCTCCCGGAGGACTCTACACCGCCATGGTCGCCTCCGGAGTGATGAGTGAGTAGTTCACCCCTGGACTATGGGTCCATAGCAGTAGCTAGATGGTTGTCTTCTCCTCATTGTGCTTCATTGTTGGATCTTGTGAGCTGCCTAACATGATCAAGATCATCTATCCGTAATACTATATGTTGTGTTTGTCCGGATCCGATGGATAGAGAATACCATGTTATGTTAATTATCAAGTTATTACATATGTGTTGTTTATGATCTTGCATGCTCTCCGTTATTAGTAGAGGCTCTGGCCAAGTTGATGCTAGTAACTCCAAGAGGGAGTATTTATGCTCGATAGTGGGTTCATGCCTGCATTGACACCTGGGGGAGTGACGGAACCCCTAAGGTTGTGTTGTGCTTGTTGCCACTAGGGATAAAACATTGATGCTATGTCCGAGGATGTAGTTATTGATTACATTACGCACCATACTTAATGCAATTGTCCGTTGTTAGCAACTCAATACTGGAAGGGGTTCGGACGATAACCTCGAAGGTGGACTTTTTAGGCATAGATGCGGTTGGATGGCGGTCTATGTACTTTGTCGTAATGCCCAATTAAATCTCACTTGTACTTATCATGACATGTATGTGCATTGTTATGCCCTCTCTATTTGTCAATTGCCCGACTGTAATTTGTTCACCCAACATGCTTTTATCTTATGGGAGAGACACCTCTAGTGAACTGTGGACCCCGGTCCATTCTTTTAATACTCGAAATACAAATCTGCTTGCAATACTTGTTTTACTTGTTTTCTCTGCAAACAATCATCTTCCACACAATACGGTTAATCCTTTGTTACAGCAAGCCGGTGAGATTGACAACCTCATCTGTTTCGTTGGGGCAAAGTACTTTGGTTGTGTTGTGCAGGTTCCACGTTGGCGCCGGAATCTCCGGTGTTGCGCCGCACTACATCCCGCCGCCATCAACCTTCAACGTGCTTCTTGGCTCCTCCTGGTTCGACAAACCTTGGTTTCTTTCTGAGGGAAAACTTGCTGCTGTGCGCATCATACCTTCCTCTTGGGGTTCCCAACGAACGTGTGAAATACACGCCATCAGCGGCATTCACTGAGGACGAGGTCTGGGATGTCATCAGACATCTGCCACCGGGCAAGGCCCCCGGGCCTGACGGGTTCACGGCTGAGTTCTTGCAGAAGTGCTGGGGTGTGGTCAAGGCTGACTTCATGGCGGCCTTCGACAAACTTTACACGATGTGTGGGCGCGGATTTCAAGGCCTCAACCAAGCCTTGATAGTTCTGCTGCCCAAGCGCCCAGCCGCTACAGGGCTGGCTGACTACAGACCGATCAGTTTGATCCACATCTTCGCCAAGCTGGTGGCAAAAATCCTGGCTACTAGGCTGGCTCCCCGGATGGAATCGCTGGTGGATCGCAACCAATGCGCCTTCATTCGCAAACGGTTCATCCATGACAACTTCATGTTGGTTCAGCAGACTACCAAATTCCTGCACAGGGAAAAGGAGCCGAGGGTGATGCTCAAGCTGGATATCCCGCTGCACGAGCTGATGGTGCTGGGCCTAAACAAGAAAATGCTCAAACAGGTCAACAAGATCCTGCGACGGTTTCTATGGTTGGGTAGGGCTGAGGCCAGTGGAGGCAACTGCCACGTGAACTGGGCTAGGGTGTGCAAACCGCTTAACCTAGGCGGGCTTGGAATCCCAGACCTCGCACGGATGGCCACCAGCCTTAGGTGCGCTGGCTGTGGAGGATGCGCACGGACCCCCTGAGACCGTGGCGCGGGTTGGACATGCAGTTCTCGAAGGTGGACCTGGACATCTTTGCAGCATCCAACTCGATGGTGGTGGGTAATGGAGAGTCCGCCCTCTTCTGGGAGGACCAATGGGTTGACGGCAGATCCATCAAAGAGATGGCGCCGGAGGTGTACGCGCTGGTACCTAAGCGACGCAGGAAGGTGCATACGGTACGCGAGGCGCTGCTTGATCGCACTTGGATCCCAAACATACCGGAGCACCAAGCGCCCTTGCAATGTGGCAGTATGTGCAGCTGTGGGGCATGCTACGTGGGCTCCAACTAGTACACCTCCCACTCCTGCTATGAGGTCCTTTTCCAGGGAGCGATCACCTCAGCATCTTGGGAGCTAAACTGGAAGTCCTGGGCGCCTCTGAGGGTGAAGTTCTTCATGTGGCTGGCCTGCCTGGGCAGGTGTTGGACGGGTGAGAGGCTGGCGTGTCGGGGCCTTCCGCATCCGCCCAGATGCCCACTCTGTGCAGTCTGAGGAGACCATGACGCACCTCCTCACAGGGTGCTCATTCTCTAGGACGATCTAGTTCGAGGTCCTCTCGTGGATTCGATCCACCTCGGGACCTCCTTCGGAGGGTGACTTCGCGGAGTGGTGGTCGCTGGTGGTGCGTACCACCCCTCGCCAGCTGCGCAAGGGTACCTCGTCGATCATCATGCTCACGGCGTGGTGGGTCTGGAAGCATCGAAATGCTGTGATCTTCGACAATGCACGGCCCTCGGTGCCCTCCTTATTCGACGACATCAGGACTGAGGCGCGGCAGTGGGCGGACGCGGGAGCCCGGGGTGTTCGCCACTACTCCCTTAGAATAGGGTCTCTTTTCTTGGGTTGAGTTGTAGCGCGGGGTGTTTGCCCCTCCACGGGGGGCAAGTACATATTTAACCTTGGCGCTCGCTAGTCTCCCTCAACGTCCACGGCCAAGCTCCTCCGCGCCCGGCGGCAGATGCCATGGGCCTGCGGCGCAGCTCCTTCACGACGCTGCCGCTGGTGGCACTACCGGCGCTCCAGCTAGCTACCAGGACCCTTCGCCACGGACGGTGGTGCCATGCTCCAGCTGCCATAGCCAACCTCCCTCTCGCCCTGCGGTGCACCTCCTTCACGATGCCGTCGCTGGCGGCACCAGGACGGGACTTCATGTGTTTGCTATGTTTGCTAGGTGCTACTGTTAGATAGTGTTTCAGAGAACCCAACTCAAATAGTTGACAATAGTGGTGCTTTGTTATTTTCTTCTAAATTTTACTCCCCTCCCCTACAGAATGTGATGCTTCGTGTTTTATGAATGAAATTGATGTACACTCTGTCAATAAAAAGTTGTGGTATTTGGTTTCAGCAACTCCTAACTGCATTTTAGGTTTATGTGTGAATAAAGTATGTATGAGAATGAGACAAATGCACAACATTCGCAAATATTCAGGTAGCAATATTCAGGTACGGAGTAGCAATATTCAGGTAGCAATATTTTGGTAGCAATATTCAGGTAGCAACAAGTAAATAGAAAGCTGACATGCCCAGCTAACTAGCATTAACATCACTGCTGAAACCCAGATGTACTGGCACCTTCGCCGAAATCTAACTGACAAGCAGCTGTTGTTGTGCCATCTCCATGAACCCCGAACAACAATCTTGTAAATTCTCCATGGATAGGTGGAACAAACACTGACTGATACTCTCCAAAAGGCACGGTTGTGTATGGATTTGTATTATCAACCCATTCAGCTTGTAAATCGGGGCCGCTTGCCATTTCAGGTTCAAGGAATGGGGAAGTGTTCTGTTGATCAACTCTAAGTGGAGCAAGTACTGATTCTTTTGCTGGATGGTTTGAAACTTTTCCTGCACATTGTGTGTGTATATAGTACAAGAAATTAAAAAAAGTGAAAATATTGCCACTTATTCACACATGACAGTAAAATTACCTTTTTTCTTGTCTTTATTTGCTCCTTCTAGAGCATCTTTTGATCTTTTTTCCATCCGGGCCTTCACTCTCTCAGGAGCTTTAAATGGTACCATTGTTTTGGAAATCTCTTCAGTACTTTCAGCGGAGCTTTCAGGGTCCTCAACTTCATCCAAGTTTACCTTGCTAAGTAATTCTCCTGCTTCCAAAGCCAATTTATCAATACCATCGTTGAGGTATCTAAGAACCCCCTTTGAAGATTTACACTTCGGTGCAAGTGACATCATATTTCGAGAAGTATGAGCAAATATGGATTCTAGGCTATCATTGTTATTCAGTTTGGATGTAAATATTTCCTGCTTCGCATATTTTGTCCATCTGTTCAATATGTAATGACTTGGAAGGGTAATAATATTGCAGCAGGTGAAAACCTTATGAATATGCTTGCATAATATACCTACAACATCCAGAACAATTTCATAAGGTAAATCCAAAGATTCTCATATTAAAAAAGTGAGAGAGCATGTATTACATACCTACACAACCATACAGTCTGCATGAACAAGAAATGTCCAAAGTACTTGGGTTAAAAGACACTATGGCTTCATCATTCTTGTACTGGAAGGATGTCACCTTGTAAGTGCTTATTGTGCCCTCAGTGCCCAGCAAAACACATGACAAACTAAATTGCCTTTTGAATTCCTCTTCAAACTCAGAGTAGAGTGTCGTGGTGTATGGTTCAGCTGCAGTCTTCAGCAAAGGTAGGTTAGATAGGCAAAGTACTGGGTCGGTATGGCGTGATTTGTAATCTTCATACTTTTCTTTCCTACGAATACGAGCAGTGCACTTATCATATGCTGGTAACAATTCTGAAAGGCATAGTCTCTTGCGGAAAGTTTTCTTGAACACATTGTTCATTCCTTTACTCCTCTGAGTTGACGTCATCTCCGCACTGAAAGAATCTCGACGATAAATAGTAACCCACTTCTCACGCAGCTTGTACAAATTGTTCATCCAAGAATTGTCCACAACCTGATATTTAGCCAGCAGCTCATGCCATCTATTCTCAAAGTGTGCAACTGATCTATCTTCATACACACATCTCTTGAATTCTTTAATAAATTTGGGATGGTCACTTATTACTTGACTTAGGTGCTTATCGGCATTTTGATACAAGTGCCATAAACAAAGACGATGGCGGGTGTTCGTGAATACATTTCCAATAGCTTTTATAATGGCTGCACATTGATCAGTGAATATGGTTTCAGGCTGCTTACTGGACATAGCTTGTAGGAGAGTCCTAAAAAGCCACTCAAATGAATCTGCACTTTCATTGTATAGCAATGCTGCTCCAAAGAGAATAGTCTGTTTGTGATGATTGACACCAATAAGCGGAGCAAATGGCATTTTAAACTTATTTGTTGAAAATGTGGTGTCAAAAGAAATTGCATCACCAAAGACAGAATAATCCATGATTGCTTGCCCATCAGCCCAAAAGATATTCATTATTGTACCATCATCTTCATCTAGCTGCACACCATAAAAGAATGAAGGGTCCTCAACTTGCTTGTTCTTTAAATACTCCATAAGTGTTTGGGCATCATTGGATTCTAAATACTTTCTGCGCTCACTTCGCAAATAGTTGTTGCAATCCATTTGCAAGAAGGGTACACCATCTTTACTATACCATTGCTCACAGAAATCAAATATTTCTGATTGTCTAATGCCCGATGTCCTCATTTGTTTAATCATGTGGCGATCAGCATCTAAGAGTTGACGCTGAGATCGAAGCATGTGCCTCTTTTCTGGACTTACTAGCTGATGATTGTGATCGAGTATGACTTTTTGAACATTCCAAATACCCTCCCGAGTGATGCTGAATTGAACACGAGCCATACAAGCAGTCCTGGAATTAGGTTGTTCTTTCTTGGTTACATGTGTTGGGTGAGTAGCCTTCACACCTGACTTGCTACAAACAAAATATCTAGAAGATAAAGTTCCATCTGCTCTATACTTTCTGTGACACCTCCTAATGCTGAATCCATTACTCTCAGCATAAAAATTATAGAATTTGTATGCCTCTTTTTTAAACTTAAGGCCTTAGCCCTGCTTTAAATTAATAAAGCACCGACGCATACAAAGTCATGATACAAACTGAGCCACCGCTCCCAAATCCACACCAACGAGCAACCGCTCAAACAGAACACAAAGTCTACCAGGTCCCCAGACCGAGACACACGCCACAGATAAGAGTACAACAAATCATAGCAGGAGTTCACAAGTAAACACACTCTGAACCCAGATACATGGCGATGTCAGATCACCGTCGACGCCGCCAACTCTGCATGAAGCCTCCGCAGGGTCTCCATCGCCGCGTCCACTAGCCCTCTATCCTTCGACTTCACCAGCATCCTCCATTGCTGCATATAAATGATCATTTTATACAGGGCATCAGCCGGTTTGCCAATAATGACACCTTCCATAGTTAGCTTATTTCGGATATTCCATAACGCCCAAGCTAACGCCGCGAAGGAAAACCAAACGACCCTCCTATACGCTCCAGATAAACCATGAGAAATAGCAAGGAAATCCCCTACCCCGGCAGGGTTCCACGAGCAATGCAAGAGTTCCCTAACTCCCGCCCACATAAACCGAGCCAAAGAACATTTAAAGAAAATATGATCACAATCCTCAGGCTCGCCACATAAGGAGCAAAGTCCATTGGACGGTCCTCTCCGTTTGGCCACCTGTAGCGAGCAAGGAAGTTTTCCCCAGAGGAGTTGCCACAGGAACACTCTAATCCTAGGAGGCACCCTCGTCCGCCACACTTCCCTAAAATGCGTGACTGCAGCTTCCTACGACAGCCTACAATAGAGGGACTTGGCGGAGAACTCCCCAGAAGGTTCCAAGTGCCAAGAGATCGAGTCGTCCTCCTCACTTGCCTGAGTGAAGTCCAGCTCCCTCGTCAGATTCTCCCATTCAACCGCCTCAGCTAGGGAGAAGGGTCGGCGAAACCGCAAACGCCACCCCACTCCATCCCTGGCCCCGGATACTGTAATGAAAGGAGAATCACAGCAGCTGAAAAGCACCGGGTATCTGTCCCTAAGAGGAGAGGTGCCCAGCCACCAATCCAGCCAAAAGAAAGTCCGTCTCCCATTCTGGACAGTGCTTCGCACCAAGCTTGAAGTACCATTTGACTTTCTGGATAGAGTTCCAGAATTGCGATCCCTTAGTAGGTACTAGAGGTGAGAAGAGATCATGGTCCCGAAGGTATTTCGCCCTAATCAAGTCCGCCCAGAGACCTTCTGCATTATGATAGAGCTTCCACACCCATTTAAGCATAAGAGCAATGTTCATATGCCTGGTATTGAGAATCCCCAGACCCCCAAAAGCCTTAGGGCGACACACCGTTGCCCAGTCAACCATGTGGTACTTACGTTTCTCTCCCACCCCTTCCCAAAAGAAGCGGGAGCGAACCTTGTCGAAAACCGCATGTGTTGAATCAAAGAGCAAAAACAAGCTCATAGCAAACAGCGGTAGGCTCGACAGGCAGGAGTTAGTCAGCTCCAAGCGCCCTGCGGAGGCCAAAAAGGTTCCCTGCCATGGGTCGACCCGTTTGGCCACTTTGGTTGTAAGAAACTCCCAGTCCGAGGCTCGAAGCGTTTTATCACTAAGAGGCAGACCCAGGTACTTAATGGGGAATTTTCCCAACCGGC
Source organism: Lolium rigidum (assembly GCF_022539505.1). Taxonomy (NCBI): domain Eukaryota; kingdom Viridiplantae; phylum Streptophyta; class Magnoliopsida; order Poales; family Poaceae; genus Lolium; species Lolium rigidum. The sequence goes on from NC_061508.1 coordinate 203,772,442, forward strand.
AATTAAGGAGCCGAGCCACCCGCTCCTGCTCCAAAGCGGTGGTCCCAACCACCACAACCTCACTTTTGGCTAGATTAAGCTTCAGACCGGACATCAACTCGAAGCTAAGTAGAACGAGCTTCAGATTGACAATCCCTTCGTCCGTCGGCTCGATCATCACCATAGTATCGTCCGCATACTGCAAGTGAGTGACTCCCCCTGGAATCAGGTGTCTCACTAACCCCCGGATATGCCCAGCCTCCTTAGCTCTTGCCAGCATGGCCGCCAAGGCATCTACCATGAAATCAAAGAGAATGGGAGACAACGGGTCACCCTGTCTAACTCCCCTCGCATTCCGGAAGAAGGGGCCAATCTCCCCGTTGACATTCACCGCCGTTTGGCCACCCGAGACCAATTGCATTAGGCGATGGACCATAGTGGATGAGAAGCCTTTCCGGAGAAGGACTTCACGCAGAAAATCCCAGTCGACCCGATCATAGGCCTTCTCAAAATCCAGTTTTAGGAAAAAGGACCCCTAGCCTTTTAGCACGAAGCTCATGTGCAATCTCATGTAGGGCCAAAACGCCCTCGTGAAGGGCCCTTCCTTTAATAAAGGCAGTTTGGGAGCGATCTATCGTTCTATGAGCTAACGGGGCAAGACGAGTCGCATATGCCTTCGACACAAATTTAAAGATCACATTGATCAGAGCAATAGGGCGGTACTGCTTGATAGAATCTGCCCCTTTAACTTTAGGAATCAAAGTAAGGATCCCGAAATTCAACCGAGAGATATCTACCCTCCCTAGGGCAAAGTCGTTAAGAATCTGAAAAACAAGGGGTCTCAAGGTTCCCCAAAACCTTTGAAAGAACGCCACCGGCAGGCCATCCGGTCCCGGTGCCGAGTCCACTTTCATGTCCTGAAGAATCCCATGAAGCTCCTCTAGCGTAAACGACCTTTCTAGCTCAGTGTTCTCCGCGTCGGAGATACACTTCGAGGCCGGCCACAGATTTTGAGCTAGGGTGAAAGCCCGAGCTTCACCAGCTGAACCCATCAGTTGGTGGTAAAAGTCGTAGACGTGTCCCATAATAGCCGTCTGATCCGTAAGTTCCCCCTGGTCCGAAATCAAACGAGGAATCCCACATTTCCGTCGACGCCCATTGGCAATCGCGTGGAAGTAGGCCGTGCACGCGTCCCCTTTAAGGAGCCACTGCACGCGACTACGTTGGCGCCAATACTCTTCCTCTAAAGAGTCTAACAAAACCACCTGATCTTCAAGGTGGTAGCGAAAGGCCCATCCTTCCTCGTCTAATCCTGACGAATCCGCCACAGCATCAAGCGCCGCAACTTGAGCCAGCAGCCCAGCTTTGCGGTCCCTCTTTTCCTTCCCTAGGTTCGTCCCCCAACCCTTGAGGAATTGGCGCGTCAGCCTGGCCACGCACATCCAGAGCTCAATCGAACCCCTATGAGGCCCAAAGTCTGACAAGAAGGAGCCTAGTTTCCCCTGAACTAGGTCCAAAAAACCCGGAACGCCGAACCACCAGGTTTGAAAGATGAACCTGGAGGGTCGACACCGCTCATCCTCTCCGCTCTTGAGGAGCAACGGGGTGTGGTCCGAGCCAATCCGAGTGATCGCGGTTAGTGAGCAGAGCGGGAACCAGGCCTCCCAGGCCGGGGACACAAAGACTCTGTCCAACACACATCTCACCGGAGACAGTTGTTTGTTAGTCCAAGTATAACGCGCCCCAACCCTCGCCACCTCCCTTAGAGACAAGTTGGCAATCGCGTCATTGAACCTGTGAACCCGTGGCCAATTAACATCGGCATTATTCTTATCCCCGGCCCGACGGATAAGATTGAAGTCACCGCCCAACACCACCGGGTCCTGATACGAGCTGACTTCCCTAACCAGCTCGTTCAGAAACTCCCCAGTACGCTGGTGATCTGCAGGTCCATAGACCAACATAAACACCATTTCTGTTTGGTTCTTCTCTGAAGAAGATGGGCGCTAAGGTAGAAGGTTCCCTTCCTCCATACCCCAACCTCGAACACCTCGTCCTGGAAACCCAGCAATAGGCCTCCCGAGTGTCCTATCGCTGGCAACCAATTCCAGTTGAATTGATTCTAGCCTCCTGAGCTCAGAAGCCGAGAAATCCTGTCGAATAGTCTCTTGAAGGCCCACGAAATCTACCTTTTCAGACCGCAGATAATCTAACATTTGGGTCCGGCGGCCGCTAGCCCCAAAGCCGCGGATGTTATATATGAGGCCTTTCATTGTTAACCTACACGTTTCCCCCGTCCCTTACGGGTCGACAGCATTGGCCGCTTCGCGCACGCACGCTTGGGCTTGCTTCGAACATCGGGTGCTACCCCGCTCGGGCTCCCCAACCCGGGATCCTCCCCCGACAATGGCGCCTCTTGCGATGCTGCCTCCCTGGCAGCCGCAAGCCGTTCTTCCTTCTCCCTCTTAAGAGCAGCGTCCGCAATAGAAGCCTGGGCCAGCTCACTAGCTCGCACCAAGTCCAAGATCTCACTCGGCGAGCCCCGGCTCGGGTTGAAAATAATGCAGCTATCCACTAAGACATTAGCAAGCCTATCATTGGGGAGAGAGACCAGAGAGGTGGGAAGAGGCGTACCTGAGTCCAGGTTCTTGTCAGCGGCGAGCTTCTTGGCCTTCTCGAGCAACGAAAGGTTGGCCGCCGCCTTGGTGTGCCTTGAGCTCTTCCTCACGGACAGGGGGTTGTCCTTCTTCTTCTTGTGCGCCCTGGAGTACGTGGCCGCCAGCTTCCCCTTCACCTTCTCCGACGCCACTTCCCCCACCGGCAGCACCTCTCCGACCGATGGCGACAGCGCCATGAGGTGCGGCGAGGCCGGCTGAACCCCGTCACCTCCACACGCACCCAGGGACAGGGCAGCGTCGCCACCGCCGCCACCCGAGAGCTGCCCCTGCACCCCCTCCGTAGACGCGGCCGGCCCGAGGCCCAGCCCCATGTCCTCCGGGGCCGGGTCCGAGACTTGGGAGTCCGTCGACAGCTCCGCAGGACGGGGAGGGGACGCAGCAGGCACCATGAGCGAGCGAGGCTGGCGGAAGGATGCTAGCACCTCGCCGGCCCCCAAGTTCGACCCGTACTCATCAAGGAACCAGAGCCGTGACTCCGTCCCTCCCAGCGGAGGGGCGCTGTGGTACCCCCTGCCCACCTCCGTGAGCATCGTTCGCGTGCTCCTTTCCCTTGGACGCATCCTGCGGCTTCTCCGCCGCCTCCTTGTTCCTCTTCTCCTTATCCTTCTTCCCAAGATCGTTCCATTCTTCCTCGGAGGGAGTGAGGTCGTCATAGTCCTCATCGTCTTGGTCATCGTCCCCCGGTGGCGACGGAGCGGGGGCCGGCCCAGATGAGTTGCCTCCACTCCGACCACCCAGCTCAGCCCGCACCGAGATGTTGTAGCCTTCCCCATTCACCACCAGCTGCACTGTGCCTTTGACCCTCTCCGGGAACCTGCACTGGAACCGCATACGGATGGGCTCCGTGCGGAACTTGCGGAGTGACAGTTCGTCAACCTCCAGGGGGCGGCCGATCAGCACCATCGCCGCCATAAGGCGGTCCACCTCCATCAAGTCCTCCGGAACGCCGGACAGCTGTACCCAAACAGATGGCAGGCTTAGCGAGGGTTTGGGGCTAAGGAAAGCCTCCCTTATGGCCACCTCCACCTTGTTGATAGGTAGAAACAGCTTGCCATGCCTCGTTCCCATACGAAGCGTAGCTTGAGACGGGAAGCACATCCCAACTCTTGGAATATTTTTTTCGGACGATGAATTCTGATTATCAGCCTGCAACCAACCACATGTTACTTCATTTTCAGTTAGTGAAAATTATATTGCTGCAAGGTGATGAATTCAGTAAGAGATGATTTGGGAAGAAGGGGGCTGTACGTATTGAGTTTGTATACTGTACTCACCATGGATGGAGGAGATGTGTGCAGTGAGTGTTCCGGCTGCCATGTTCGTTCCATGGCTATCCGACATGATGTCGTCATCTTCCTCCATCTTGATGCGTCGTCACAGTAGAGAAGGGGCAGGACGATGAATCGCAAGGTAGATGAATGGTCTGGGGACGGTTCAGTTCTCGCAGGATTAGGGATTTGATTAAGTAGAAGTGGGGAATAAGTGGCCAGAAGCTTTGAGATTCGTTCTGCTACGTGTCATACGATCGATTTGGTCCAGCGATGGGAACGGTACGACCCAGGGTGTATAGGTGAATTCATGATAGACTGCTTTCGTGGTTGTTTACCTCACATAAGTGCATGAATTGATATCGGCTCTTTCTTGTCGTCTGTCCTGATTATAGTTAGGACTTAAATTCCTAGTCAGATAATCTTCTTTGCTTGTATGCTGTTGGCTTGCTATTATCATGGATTAACTTTCCTGTGAAATGGAACAAAGAAAGACTGTTGGATCTCTGTCTCTAGTTTGAACAGCGCATATTTTCTGGCCTCTTGTTTGTAAACTCTCATCATTCTTTTGGATCGTAGCTAGGACTGAAATACCCAGCCAGGGCATCTTTCGTTTTTTGCTTGTATGCTGTTGCCTTGTTCCATTCAAGGGCTTAAATTCCTTATGAAATGGGAGAAAGAAGAACATCTTCCGTTTTTTACTGGTGTGCTGTTGGCTTGTTCCATTCAAGGACTCAAATTCCTTATGAAATGGGAGAAAGAAGAATGGTTGGAGAGGTTTTTCCATTTTTTGTTCTGTGCCTTTTGAGTTTACCTTCCAAATTTTATGGCACCTGTAATGCGTCAAATTTTTGTTGATTTCTTCAGAAAGTTTGGAGAACTAATATTTGCTTTCTGTTTGTTGTTTTACCTTATATATGATGCTTGCTGCCAAGTGGTTGTATTTATCAACTTGCGAACTTGTTAGCTATTTTTTTTGAGAGTGCCTATTGAGCAGCTATCTGTTTTCCAATTCGGAAACAGGCAGATTTCAGTTCAATTATCTGTCGACAGAAGGAACATGTTTCCCCTTCTCCCCCTACTTTGGTCGTCCTTTTCGTCGTCCTTCGTCTCCTGTACGGCACCTTCCCGCTTCTTGAGCCGGCTTGGGCTGCGTCAAAAATCTCGTCGCAGGAAGTTTTTGGAAGGCCACTAATTCCTCTCCTTTACTTCTTCCGTTGATTGCGCTCGTCCTGACTATCCTCTAACGCTCCCAGCCCTCGCGATCCCTTCCATGCTCCCTCTGTCTCGCGGCCGCCCTCTCGGCTCAATCACTCCAGCGCCCCTGCCGCCGCCGCCCTCCACCGCACGAGCGTCGCCGCCCTGGCCTTCTCTGTCGCGTCCGCCAAACTCGCCGCGCCCAATTTGCCCAGGCGACGTGCCAACTACCCAGTCCCGTGTCTCCCGCTCTGGTGATAGCAGGGGCGGATGGATTCGGCGAGATTGGCCTCTCAACTCCGCCGCTGGCCGGCCAGAGCGCGGGACTAGTCGTAGTTGCCGGGCAGTATAGCCGTGCATGTGACCTGCGTGCCAGTGGCCGCTGGAGTCGCCAAGTTGCAGAGCAGTGGAGCTGTCTGGAGTCATCAGAGTTGCCGGCAGTGGTCGTCTCGCAGTGCCTTGGTGTGTTCGGCGGCGCATCCGCGCTCTTCTTCTTCCTCACTTCTGTCGAACGGGACAACCATGTGACTGAATCTGGTTCAGTTCTCTGCTCCAAATCTTTGTCTCTGAGTCGATTGGTGTGTCAGGATCATCTGGCTTCTTTCTCCGTGTGCCTACCCATCTTTTGGTTTACTAATTCATCTTCTATTTTCTTCAATTGGACAGATAGGATAATGGAGATTTTGATATACTCTTACACAAATTGTTGCATCCAACCGACTGCACACAGTTACACCAGACTGATTATGTATTGATACCATCCTCACCATAAGAATTTGTTGCTGGCTTGGTGGATATTCTTAGTAAGAGGCTTTCTCTTTGTGAGAGCATAGATGAATGAGTTCCCATACAATATTGAACCACGGTCATCCACCCCATGTCTTGTTATTTGAGCATCCGTATATAATTATTCTTTGGACTGCACCACACTTTTGCATATCTAATTGTTGATTTGCAGGTTTTGACATCTCCCTAGCAGATATAATATCTTCAGCAAAATCCGATAGCATATTTCATAATCTCCTATCACATGATCTGGTATCTGTCGACCACGAACAAGGGCAAGTACTTTTGAAGTGCAACAAGCCCCATGTGTGCTCTTGATCAATGCTAAATATGGGATTTCTGCATGTTGATGATCTTGTAAAGAATGTTTCTCAGGCTTGAATTATGAGTCATTGCCTATTTTAGTATGTTACTGAATCAATCAGCAGTATGGTATCAACTCGAAGATTGACATTAGAATTCACGAAAAGTCACAATCAATGGTTTCCCTGTATTAAGCTGTTCCACTGCAACATATGCATCCCTGGTAGAAATGTGGTACTATCGATCAGGATGATGATATTATTATTGTTGAAATTGATGTTGAGGAGGCTAAGGATGAATCTGAAGAGCAAGAAAGGACTTGACAAATGATCATATTACCACTATGTGTGAGGTATGGGGCTTACGTAAGAAAGATTTGGAGTTGAAAGATGCGGAAATGGTAGAGAGTGTTTTTTCACTCGACCTTGCTTGATGCTCTCTGAATCTATTTGGTATGTGCATGCTATATTTTATTACACTTCATCCATACCTTTTAATACGTTTGTATAGATATCTTATCCCTGGCCCCTGTTTTTGTTGTCTGCATCTATTGCATTTAAGATGCAAACGTTATTGGTCCTATAGGTTGGGGCGCAAATTAACATGGAAATTTGACTTTTCACACATCATCTGAAACACAACATAACTTTATCATTTCTGCATTTGAGGGCATACAGTCTTCTATCTGCCAGTTATCTGAAGAATCACTAAAATGCTTCGGTTCTTGTCATATAGCTATGATGCAAGCATCTTCTTATCATCTGATCATGTTAATCATCAGATTTACTGAAATCTTTGGTTGCTTGTCTTATTTGTTTATACTTTGCTGCAGTTAGATATTTTCTTTGCTTAGACTTCTTTACTACTTTATTTTGAATTTGATATCACTCTTTAGCACTTCTGATTATAAATGTGTTACTTCAGTGCCGCCGATACATTTATATCATTGCAGATACATTTATAGACAATGAACAGAAAATTGTAATGGATTCCTATAACCTCATTTTCTAATGCAAACAAGAGATAACCGATTACTGCAGTTGGTAAGTTGGGCACCTCTTTGTCCCTTTTCCCTGATATTGCATTCCTTCCTATTTTTTTCCATCCATTAAGATAGATCCACCATTAATGAACTACAAGGTAGATTATTCAATTTTCCTTTGATATTGTCTTTCATGGCCATGTTTTGCTGAGATCAAGATTTACCTTACATGTTCGCACCAACACCTATGATTCATTTCTTTAAAAACTTGTAGTTTTTAACACCATCAAGCTATGGTAGATACTGATGCAGCATTTTCTTACACCCTCTCCTGATTATGTTTTTAGGGAGGAATACTAACAAGCATGTCAAGGGTCCATCCAATAATTTTTTTATTAGAAATCCTGTGTGCCAACTAGGAGCGATATTCGTTGATGACTCATGCATGACTAGGAAAGAAGTCTTTGTGGTACATTGTCAATCTCTCACTCAAAATTCCTCTGATACTGCTAAAAAATGAATTCCTCTGATAAATCATTGTTATGTGGCAGTGGATATAAAGTGTGCAAGTAGGACTTAATCGAAGTAAATATTGGTATCTATTGTTCTCACAAGACCTGCTTTTGGTTTCTATTCGTTCTTACTGATACCTACTTAGAATTGCTATTTGTTGTGCTGAATAAGACCCACGCATTAGCTCAGTTTCTGAATACCTAAGTAATAAAATTTAGTGAGAGGAACGAAGGCATGGGACACACATGCGATGCACAATCCGACACCTCTGCACCTCCATGCCGAGGGTGCAAGCACCGTCGTCCCAATTCGTGAGGTTAAATGGTATTTATATGTTGTTTCATATGGATCCAGGGAAATGTTATGTAGATAATAATAACATAGAACGACTCTGCATTGGTGTTCTGGGCAAAACAATAAAATTTAGAACTTACTATTATTTGTGCATAAATTTATTTGTAGTTCACACTATTCACCGGCAGACCTAGAGAATCAGTTGTACGGCGGGAGCTACCGAATAGATATCTTGACCCTTTCTTTATATCTCTCTGACTTCTTCAACTCACTGGGTACTACAGTACAAGATTTTTCTACACCTGCCTTGTGCTGAGACAAAGACGCATGCGGCATGCCTGTAATCGATGGACCTACCATGACCAAGATTTTTCTACACCTGTCAAACGCCTGAATACTTGGGGTGCTTGCTTGACCGACCACAGCGCGTATAGTACTACTACATTACTACTCTGTGTGAGCTGGACTGCTCTACTTAGTAGATATAAGTGATGTTTATTTTACATCAATAAATCTATGTAAATGCTTGAGGAGAAAAAGGATAATCGGATGCATATTATACATGTGATGGATAGGTCATCTACAAGTAAATCAAAGAGAAACTGGTTGTAAGGATAGACCATTTTAGTTCTAATAAGGAGATTATGCAAATGCTTACCTGTATCGTTGCCTCTTTGACAATAAAAAACTATTACTTGCTCATCGACTACAGGATAGCGGCCGCCGCATGTGCATGCAAGTTGTTACATTTGTTTCTGGTGAATGACTGTTTTTCTTTTGCAGTCAACATTTATTTACAACCCTTCCCCTTTATGTATAACCATTAGCAATGACAACGACCAAGTGAAGGCTGCAATAAAGATATCAGCAACCAGCGTATTGAGAATGTGCACATTGCTAATTATATTCTGTGTTTTTACATTATATCGTGTACAATCATAATTAAATAGGTCAAATAATCAAATTGCACATCTGTGATAGTTGTGTTGATGGTAATTTTAGGCACTTTTGGATGAAGGGCAACCCGGCCATGATCTGAAGTTGAATGAGAAGGAAATGAGCGGACGGAGGCCTCTCGGGGAGAGTATATTAACCATCAGCAGGTTAACTTCAGCGACATCAAAGTTCAGCCATCTTCTTCTACCGCAAGTAAGCACAATTCTCTTGCCATTTAAGGAAATTTGTAATGTACCGCTGATCGGTTGCTTTCCTTAAACCAGAGTGCTTTCCTATTACTATGAGTTGGTGGGTCGTATGGTTCAGCTGCGGTGGCCAACAAAGGCAATGAGATGGGAAGCTCCGGAGGTTGCAACACTTAACATAAATGAAACGTTGCTGAATCTGGTGTCTAAATGATTATTATACCTGTGATCTGGTGAGTCAACCTAATGTGTCATCATTCTGGTATTCCATGGTGATCATTTGCTAGATTCGCTCATTATAAGAGGCCTTCCCTCAATCTGGTTTTTGTTGTGCTGGCTATAGAGTGCACTTTGCCAGAATGAGGCATGCATTACATATCGCACTTCTGGGAGGGGGTGTGCCTCCGGAGGCGAGGCGAGGACTCAGGGGAGGGGGTCCTCTCACCGGCATCGGGAGGCAGGGGAGGGAGCGGAACTCGCAGCGCAGCAGCAGGGAAGGGGAGAAACTCGCGGCAGCGCGGGAGGCAGTGGAGGAGCAGATCCTCTTGCCAGTGGCGGGAAGGCAGATAAGGGGCGGCCGTCGACACCAGCAACAGGGAGGCAATGGAGGGGATGGTCGACGCGGCTCGACGAGGGACAGAGAAGACAGTGGCGGAGGTTGAGAGTGTGATGTGTCCGGTTCATGCTGTCATTTTCTTTTCTTTCCGTAATTCGTAGTAGGGCATACACATCTCCTTTATTTTCTTCTCCACACTGTGGCAATGAAGTGAGCCACTTCATCAATATATACACTCTCAGTAGCCAATGAAATATATGTTAGATTTGCTATGGTCTAGCTAGCGTTAGGTTTACATAAGGATTTTAAACATTAAGATTGCTTTTAAATTTTAAAATTTTAAAATATCTTTTTCATAACTATTTTTAATTGATTATGTTGAAAAAACATAATTTTCTCAACAAATTGCATCATGCAAATTCCGTAATGACGTAAGTCATATGTGGTGTGTGGATGTTAAACTTGACCAAATATAGGATGAGAGATATTTTCTTAATATTTCTAAACATTTATTTACTTAGGTAATAGGTTACTTATTCTGTACAAAATTATTATTGCCAAAAACAACTCTACCTACTACTATTTGTCAGATTCATATGACATATTTCAAGACAATGTTCTTTTTATTCAACCTAAAATAGATAGAAAGATGAAAGCAATTACATAACTCAAATTTGACCAGATATCGCTTATTTGTGGATCGTGCGATTGGTGCACATGCTTACACCGCCTGGCAAGTACCAATCCGCTACAGTGATATGTGTTAGGATTCAATAGGGAGCCACTGTGATGTGGAGCTGCATGGGTGTTGAGGACTATGAGCCGTGTGCTTCACATTTTTCGGTCTAATTAACCATATACCGCGCCGTTCGATTCCTGGCATAACATCCTAGAGATGTTGTAGTACATTATGATATCCTGATTTGTTTTAAATTTTCATAGTGAGTTGTGAATTATATATGTGTATTGAGAAATAAAATTTAAAGACTCGTGGCAAAGCACGGGCATTTTTACTAGTTTTTTTTTTGAGACAAAACATTTTTACTAGTTGAGTCAAAAGAATAACACATGCCGACCTCAGTTTTTTTCCATCAGCCCAACAATCCTCCCAGCCTTCTTGACATTTCGTTTGTTTTCATTCATTCTGGGTCGAGTTTTTTGAGTTCCTTGCCCTGAACAAACCCTATACCTGACCAGGAAGGCGCAAAACAAAAGCCCAAACTTCAGATCATCTTCTTCATCAAGAAAACATCAGCTGCGATCGATAGATAACCGCACGAGCGGCGATTCCAGGCCAAACTCTAGGGCGCGTTTGGTAGCCTGCATCACTTTCTTGCACCACTGGCACAGCGGGAAGCCGGGAAGGAGTCCCTTACGCGTCGCAGACGGGCCATGGGCCGTAAAAGTCACGTTGCTTGGTGGCCTGCATAGAGTTTTTTCGGCCCGTGGAGATTTGGGCTCTGCCCGTTTGGTAGGTCGGTTTTCAGGCCTTGTAGCAGCCCAGAACGGCGCCCCTGTTGTTTGGTTGCAACCCAGAAACTGCTTCTGCTTACCTCTTACCTTCGGTGGTGAGGTTACCAGCGATCAACAGCACAAGCAAGAACACAATTCACAGTTCAGACAAACTTAGCACTGATAATAGTTCAAACACGGTCATAGTTCACGACACAGGACGATCATAGTTCACGACACACCATAGACGATCATAGTTCAACAGACGACTGGAACAGCAAGTACACACAGACCAGGAGCTTCAGACATGACTTTGGAAGACGACACACCTGGTCGCGTCGCCATGGTAACGGCACATGGTCATCACCTCAGTGCAGGTGTAGTCGAAGATGACCACATTGTACTGGAAGGTGGACATCTTCTTGAAGACGAGGAACTGGCCTATCTGCAGCTGATGAGCGACGGCGAAGACCGCCCACCCCTCATCGATGTATGCGTCATCGCCTTCTCTCATCGTAGTCATCCTCCAGTAGCAGCCAGTGTTGGTGGTGACGATGATGTTTGAACGGATTTCTCCGAACCACCTCACGAAATCATTAGGGATCCGTAGCCGGTTGAAGGTTGGCTTGAAGACGATGCGCAGGAACTGGTCCGGCCCTACGTCCGGCTGGAAGTGGCCGACGTTAGCCGCCCTTCGCTTCTTGGACGGTCCCTCGTCGGGGGTCTCAGGTGACCCAAGCTTGAGCTTCTCAGTCTGCCACAAGAACACATGCCATTAGAGGTGTGCCTGCTCACAAGTATATAGATGAAAACGAACATTGGAAACATGTGATGCCTCATACATTGGATCACACGACAGCTCAAGGGACTGCCCTCAAACTAAGTCTAGCGTGCAAGATATCACACACCCACGACTAAGTTTGAGGGCAGCACCTTGCCTTCCAGTGTGCCACTGTTCAATCATTGGTCAATGCACTAGACAAACCAAAACGAGGCCTCATATATGTAGGATCACACGGTAGGCAAAGGGACTGCCCGCAAACTAAGTCTAGTGTGCAAGTCATATGGCACACACGACTAAGTTTGAGGGCAGCACCTTGCCTTCCAGTGTGCCATTGTTGAATCATTGGTGAATGCACTAGACAAACAAAATGAGGCCTCATATATTGGATCACAAGGCAGGCAAAGGGACTGTCCGCAAACTAAGTCTAGTGTGCAAGTAATATGGCACACACGACTAAGTTTGAGGGCAGCACCCTGCCTTCCGTTGTGCCATAGTTAAATCATTGGCCATTGAACAAATGAAGAAGTACAAACATGGAAAGCAAGGTAGCACAGGCCTCATACAATGTGCACATATGGAGGAGATGTTTGATCTGAACCAATGGCATGGTGATGTTCAGTCATGCCATAGGTTCTGATCAATAATCTCCTCGCACTATGATTACCGGTTACAATCATCGGCCTAGTTCAATCAGAAACTACACAATCTACAACAAACTACCGCGACTCATTCCGCACAGCAATCTCAACATGCTAAACCCTAGCACAAAAAACCCTTCCCCTCTTTGCATGCACAGTAAGATCTGCCAGTTTCAGCAATCCAAAGCCACTGCAATCCGATACTAGAGTAACAGATCTAAGCTAATCGAGACCGTCAAAAGCAAGAACTGGACAAGAACATCAAGAAATGGGGACAAACACCTTGCAAACGTCAATCCGACCGCTATCCTAACGAAAACCCTAGCAGATCTAATGTGCATGTCGTCGGAAATGCCCGAGAATGGCATATTCTGCCAGAACGAGTACGAAGGTGAGAAGTAGAGGTCGTTACCGCCATTTTTCCGGCCGAGGACGAGCTCGAGGTCGCGGGCAAAGTCGAGATGCCGATGAAGACTGCGGAGCAGATTGCGGCCGATGTCGCGGTGCTGCTCGCCGATATCTCCTCCTCCGGTAGCGGTGCTCCTCCGTGCGTCGGTGTGGCGGATTGGTCGGCGGGAGGGGAACCACCGGGTGATGTGACAGTTTGGGGGAGGTGAGAGTGTGGTCGCAAGTGAGAGGAAGGAGAGGGGAGCGGTGAGGCTAATTATGGCGTGTGTTCCCGAAGGGACGCGGCGTTTCCGCCTCCCTTCTCCACGCGTGCAGGCTTCTGGCCGCAACGGGCCTGGCCCCGGAGAAACTGCCATTCCGGGCGTTCCTCCAGGGCCTGTCCGAGGGGTGCTTTAAAACCCGGTTCATGCAAGAATGCAGTGGGCTGCAGGCATCCAAACGGGCCGAAAATTGCTGGCCCGATGCGAGCCAAGGGGATGCAGGCAACCAAACACGCCCCTAGCGACTCTCATCGGCGATTCAGTAGCTCCCCTTCCCCTCCGATTGCCGTCCAGGCATCGCGAGGGGGAGGGGAGGTCTGGTTCTCGTCTATGTGTGTTTTAGTTCTACAGTAGGTATTCTAGGTTTTCCTCTATTAACGTCATGGTGGAGCAGATGTTGATGGTGCTTCTAGGAATAATGGTCTCCCAGTCCATGCTCCTTCTCGTCGGAGGTGTTGCTGACACCGGCGAGAGGCTTGTGGAGTCCAAGCTGTTGGAGTGGTTTCGATCTGACGCTGCATCGTGGTGTGGTGGCGGGGATGAACTGCTCTTGGAGTGCGGCGGTTTTGACTGTTGCGTGCTTGCCGAAGACGGTGGGGGATCCGGCCACCTAAATGGCGGGGTGGCGCTGGCCCCGGAACCGGCGTTGAAGAGGCTCGGAGGGCTCCTCCGCCGATGTTCCTATCGGGCTAGATCCAGTCTTACGAGGCTGGTGGCTATCGCGGCTCGTCAACACCTCATGGCTAGGGGATTCTTTAGCGCCAATGAGTGAACCAACTACTGTGCTTTTCTTCTCCGGCGAGGGAGGTGTGTGCTTGGTAGTTGCGGTGGTGACCGTTTGCAGCGGTACAACTGTTTGTATTCTCCATGTGTTCACTGCTTGTATGCGTACCAACTCTGCATTATTGTTATGTTCATGAATACAAGTAATGTATGTCCACGAGCGTACATCGTAAAAAAATCAGTTGTCGCCGTACGCCCAACCCCCGACCAACTCCAGCATTTGCGCCGCTGCGGTCTTGCTCCAGGCCTCGCAGAGAAAATAAGGGAAAAAGAATGAGATCGAATATCTCTCAAAAATAGAATAGAAAAGCAAAGCCAAACATCAGAGCTGAGATGGAGGAACCTGACAAGACCAAGGGGAAGCAAGTTCAGGAATATGACGTACCAGGACATGATCAACTCCGTTTCCAGATGTGCGCCTCTGTCTGTGTGTTGCTCTGTAGTATACCAGGATACATATTAGCTGAAAACTGTTTGAATCAACTCTCAAAAATTCTGATCCTTTGGAAAAAAAGGTTCATGAGAAAAGATACCTTGGGATAAAATGGTGTAGTACTGAGATTATATCACCAAACTCAATGAACACAGGCTCCCAAGTGAGCATACATTCTAGCTCCTTATTGCATTGAAATTTCAGGAAGACCATATTCTGGGGGATTTAGACATTGAGAAATGACATTCGGTATCCTCTGCAAGGAAACAAATTTATCCTCACTAAAAACTCAACAAGAGCATGGTTAAACATAATTACCAAAAGCAGAGAAAGTGGATTTGGTCCAAACTATTACCAGGTAGCTATGATCAAAGTCTGACCTAGACAAGCGGTGCACGAAAATAGCTAGTGGACCAACACCGAACACCAACATAATTTCATTGTATCCTCTTGAGTTCCTTTAGGTGGTATAATATTAAGAATTGGACAGTTGAGGAAAATGAAGTATCCTCCATGTATGACAAGGACGAAGACAACAGATGATGGACAGACGAATAACAAAGCTAGACCAGCTATTGTAAACAAGATCAAACCAAACAGAACAAGTTACAGCTATCACTAACAAGGCACAAACAAATATAATGCCATAGTTTGTTTTTTCGATAAAGGGAATATATTAATATCAAGAAGATTAATTACACCCAGTCTCTGCAACAACTCACCACCCTAATGGCACTACGGATGCACACAGCCAAAAACAAGAAAAGAAAACTAAGAAACAAAAGTCCCGCTACAGTATCTCGGGCCTAACAACAGCAATACATCCACCGCCAAGACAACACCTGAATTACAGACTCTCAGTCCCCGCTCTCAAAACAATGCCTCCACCAAGGACATTGCCAGGCACAACCAATTAAGGCCAGACCTTGGGTTTTCACCCTGAAAGGTAGGACTCTGCACTTCACCTGTGTTGTCGCCCCCACTTTCATACCGCTGCTGTAAAGCCCGGAACACCAAGCAAGTCCCTCAACAACGCAGAGACTTGAACCTCCCTTAGCTAGTCCTCCCCTCCGGCCTTCATGAAATTCTCTTCTTCCGACTTTCATCATGGATCCATAGTCACTTGATGTCAATCAAAGAAAAAGAGCTTCGCGCCGCTCCCTCCAGAACCAATCGGTCGGAATAAAAACATGGGTGCGCACGACCGAATACCTCCGATCCAACAAACTCCAGGCAAAAGCACTGTTACATTCACCGGCGGAGCCTTCCGGAACTCAACACTCCGGCCAGATCACGAGTCCAGGCCTCCGGTAGGTCCTCCTCTTCACGCAAGAGAGGTCCTAGTACCGCTGCCTTTATTCAGGTCGGACCCCCACGTCGGCGACCATCCTGGGCTGGCCACTCCAACCCTCCACAAGCGACACCATCGCCGGCTTCCAAGCTCCTCCATCTCGCCGCCGGAACGAGTAGGTTAGCGATAGTTGCTTGACGATGCCTTCAACAAGATAACGGCGCAGACGCCGCCATCGCCCGCCATGACCGGAGTCGGCTCGGTTTTCACCGGCTACTATGCCTCCCCGTCTCGCTGCCGGCGCTGAAAGTGGGATCAAAAATCCAACACAGCCAGCCTGGCCGACTGCCTTCGGTGGATGAAGTCAGCCACCACCACCATGCCCGGGCCGAAGACCCGGACGTCCTCAAGCCGCGAAGAAGACCCAGCGAAGCCTCCTCGTGCCATTGACGAGACGCAGCCGCGATGGATCGCGATCCGAACCTCGGGCCCAGATCCGACCACACCGCAGCCAACATCCGCCGCCGGCCGCCGGAGATCCGCCGGCCACCGCCATCCCGCTGCGTTCAGTCGACGGAGGAGGAGGGTGTAGGCCGCCGCCCCCACACGCTCCCGCAGGCCGCGCTGCGCTCTGCCGACGGAGGACCGAGCCGCCACCGCCGCCTCACCACAGGGGCTTTGCCCCGCGGCGTCCTCGGCGACGGCGGCGTAGGAGGGGGGCCTGTAGGGGAGGGGAGGAGGGCGGTGTGGAGGGGAACTCCCCGGGGACGGCGGGTGGCGCCGCCGTCTCGGGGGAGAGAGGAGGTTGTTACACGCTAAATTAAATCAACACGTACCTGCCATAGTTTGTTGTAGATTCGTGACAAATGTTGAGGTACATGCTAACAATTGAAACCACACATACCGCCATTTACACCTTGCGCCCCCGCTTTGGTTTTTGCTCCTTCGTGGCTGGCGTGCACGCTCCCTCTCTCTCTTGCCCTGCAGCCTGGTGAGCATCCCTCCAGGCTTACCCCAGACCCCAGCTCCTTGCAACCAGTAATGGAGCAAAAAGCAGAATTATTAAGTGATAAGGGGTTGCCCGATCTTCTCAGTAAGCGAGGTGGATGGATGAACACGGGATGAACACAGCGGATGAATATGATGATAAGTGGATGATAACTTGTATGACGCCGACGAGTCTCTCGATTGCTTCGTGTCGCCAATGCAACAACTCTCAACCCTGCAAGATATTCGTAACTCCACACACTTGCGCACGTAGCCACTGACCACGAAGCGGTGAATTGCAATCTTCTAATCCCCAATGAAACAGCAGATCACACAAACTTTCAGTAGCAAAACACTAGATCGATGCGAATTGATGTATATAATTCAATAAAGTTGTGTAGCAATCAACTATGAACTAGGGTTTATCTTAAACATGGTCTGAACCTAATTTGGGGGTGTCCCTGGGGTTTATCTTAAACATGGGCTTATATAGGCGTCCAAGATGACCAGTGGTCGAAATAGTTTGATACAAACCGACCTGGGATAGTTTCGGCCAAAACTGGGTCGGAATCGGGCAACGCCGGCAGTGCCGGGATGCCCTGGCCGGTAGTGCCATCCTGCACAAGCCGGCAGTGCCGGTGTCGACGTCTCCTTCTTCGCACATGCCTCCATCTCCTCCCTCGCGCGTTCATGGGATGTCTTCACGTCCAACACCATGTCCAGATGTTCCTCTCCTCCTCGTGCGACGCTTGCTCCATCTTCATATCTGATCATACATAAGTAAAGCGACTTAGGTAGTATAAAGTTCTCATCGATCAAAGTATCATTCAAGAGCGAATTCGCCTGTTGTTTAAGTAGCTTCGCACGAGCCCTTGTAATGGGTCCAATCCTGACTTCATTGGACTTGAGCTTCACAACAACATCTTGTTCATCTTGCAATGACGGAGGTAGTAGTTCGGTAGGGATGTCCTCATCATCTCGCCCCCCTTCAAAAGGCATCGACCTCGACGCTCCAAGGTCTTCCCCATCATACGGTGTCAAATCAGCAACATTGAAATAATTACTGATACCAAACTCATCAGTTGGAAGATCTATAACATATGCATTGTTATTGATCTTGGCAAGCGCTTTGTAAGGACCAGCATCACGAGGAAGCAACTTGGATTTCCAGAGCTTGGGAAACCTGTCCTTGCGAAAATGAACCCAGACCATATCACCAGGCTTGAACAACATCTCCTTGCGCTTCTTGTTGACTCTTGCAGCTTTGTTCTTGCCTTTCTTCTCATGTATCTTCCATACAAAATATGCCCTCTTCAATGCCTCCATATTGACTCTCTCATGTATGGGGATAGGCAACAAATAAAGTGGAGTAATGGGTTTGAAATCATACACCAACTCAAACGGACATAGCTGTGTGTTAGAATGTACCGCCCTGTTATAAGCAAACTCCACACGCGAAAAACAATCTTCCCGCTCTCGCAAGTTCTTCTTGATCATGGATCTCAACAATTGTGACAATATTCTATTCACCACCTCAGTTTGACCATCAGTTTGAGGATGACAAGTAGTGCTAAAAAGTAGCTTCGTCCCCAGCTTTCCCCAAAGTGTCTTCCAGAAATAGCTCATGAACTTGACGTCACGATCAGAAACAATAGTCTCCGGGACTCCATGTAAACGTACAATCTCCTTGAAAAACAGGTTAGCAATATGAGACGCATCGTCGCTTTTGTGACAGGCAATAAAGTGTGACATCTTAGAAAATCTACCCACTACCACAAATATAGAATCATGGCCTCTCTTAGTACGCGACAAACCCAACACAAAATCCATACTAATATCTTCCCATGGTGTAGTAGGTGCCGGTAAAGGACTATAAAAACTGTGAGGCTTCAGCTTGGACTTTGACTTGTTGCAAGTAATGCATCTCTTTACATACCTATCCATGTCCCGCCTCATCTTTGGCCAATAAAAGTGATCATCGATAATGAGTAGCGTCTTCTGACGCCCAAAGTGACCCATCAAACCTCCAGCATGTGATTCTTGCAATAAGAGCAAACGCTCCACAGACGATTCTTTGTCGAGAAGCGCTTGCACTTGTTTCTGTATTTCCTTCGTCTCTTCGGGGTTCGTACTGTATGGCACCCTATTGGGCAGCGAGGCACCGGAGATCAAGTCAATTTGATGCTCAATACCATGCAATGGGGCAATCCTGCGGGCACCTCCTCCGGAAACACGTCGCTGAATTCCTGCAAAACATGAGAAACACCAAGAGAAATAGGGGTCATGTCGTTAGAAACCAAAACCTCACCCTTGTACATGAGCACAAGAGGCATGGTTGTAGGATCCTCACTAAATTCTCACATATCCTCTTTGGTGACTAATATGACTAAGGAATTCACTCTTTCACTTTCCGTTATATCACTCACGGCATTACAATTCTCTCGCCTATCTATAGGTGCATCCTCCAAGTTTACTTCAGTTTTCTGACGAGATTTATTGACAATTTGATGTGGTGACATTGGCTGCAAGTTAACTTTCTTGCCCTTGAACTCCAAGTGAAATGTATTGGTGCAACCATTGTGTTGCACAGAACGGTCATAGAGCGATGGCCGGCCCAAGAGTAGATGACATACCATCATTGGAACCACATCAAACTCAATGGAGTCTTTGTATGGTCGTATCTCGAAATCAACACGCACCATGTGGTTTACCTTCATCTCACCATTGTCACTCAACCACTGAATATAGTATGGATGCGGGTGCGGTAGATACTTCAACTTCAGCTTGGCACATAACTCCTTACTTGCTAAATTGCGACAACTCCCGCCATCAATAATGACCTTGCAAGTTTTATTGGGAACAACTAGTGCCTTTGTTTGGAACAAATTGCAGCGCTGAGTAGATGCACTTGGCTGCACATTAAGAGCACGATGTGACACAACAATAGTTTGTGCTTCAGAAGGATAAGCATCAACACCATCGGTGTCATAATCATCATCTTCTGGAGCCTTCAGATCAGCATCATCTCCAGTCTCATACTCATTGTCCTCATTAATAATCATCACCTTGCGGTTAGGAAAATCTCTCTTGAAGTGACCCTAGGCACCACATGACATAGGCATCCCAGTGGGCCTGCCGAAGAAGGTACCCGAGGTTTACTGAAGGCCCATGAGTCGATGAATATGAAGTTCGGAAGCCCAATTAGC
Organism: Lolium rigidum; assembly: GCF_022539505.1. NCBI lineage: Eukaryota > Viridiplantae > Streptophyta > Magnoliopsida > Poales > Poaceae > Lolium > Lolium rigidum. The sequence continues at coordinate 203,792,382 of NC_061508.1, forward strand.
TGATGATATGGAAAGATAGAATTGTATTAGGAATAAGGAGATTTGTAACTTTACGGGTCGAACTCAAAGAGTCTCCCGGAATCTGTAAACTTGTGTAATACGAAACCCTCGACTCCGCCTCCTATATAAGGGGGAGTCGAGGGACGAAGAGAGGATCGATTTTATTGTCAACATAACCCTAGTTTTCTAGCAGTCGAGTACTTTTCCGGCTGAACCCTCAAGATCTACTTGCCCTCTACTTCCTACGAAAACCCTAGTCTACAATCCGTAGGCATTGACAAGTCGATACCTTGTCAATTGGCGCCGTCTGTGGGAATTAGAGGTGTCAAGGATCTGATCTCGATGGCACGTTCAACATCGTCGACATCTTCGATGGCAAGCAACACGATGGACGGAGGTAAACAGATCAAAACTGGTCCCGTTGATTTTGTTCCTCACCCTCCTGCCCGTTTGGATGCATATGCCTACCCGGAAGAGCCAATGGAGATGAAGTTCGGAGCTTCTACTTCTGCATCAGGAAAGAAGGATCACATCGTATATATGGCGGCACCGACCCGTTCGGGACCGCTAGCGTGTGGTTCTGATTCCTCGAGATCATCATCATCGACTAAATCGAGCGATGGCGAAACTTCGTCGACAAGCAGCATCAAGCCCGCCGCCGGCAGAGATCTCGCCAATCTTTTTGGCGGGATGTCGTTCAGATCGTTCACGGACTCCGATCTGAGCAGTGATTAGGAAAGCGTCGACAGCCTAAGCTTCATCGACAAATCTACCCTTATTCGGGAGGTCTTCGCCGATCGTTACGACGGTGTCACCGACCCAGAGGATGATCAATCAAGGCCAACATACCATCAAATCTATGCGATTGGCGAGTCAAGCCGTCCCGAGGACAAAACATCAGAGGATTTCGATGATCTGGGAAACCCGTACATTGATCCCGCTGATCTCACGCGAGGTTTAGGCAGCAAATATATCAGGCCTACACCACGCCACAGAGTACAACTCTCGCAAGCAGCCTGGGATAGAGCGACAACGGCCTTGAATGGTACAGATCCGCTAACCGCCGCCGCTACGGTGGAGGAGGTACAAGCATTCCAATACAGGCTCGCGCGCGCTTGCCGAGAGATAGAGAAAGAAAAGGAGATACTTGAGAAGAGAAAGGCGGCAGCCTCCGCGTCAAGCAGGCGAAGAGCTGAGCTGAGTCGACAATCAGGTACTTCGGGAGGAGATAGTCACAGAGCAGCTCGCAATAGGGCAAGGTCTCGGTTGCAGCATATTCCTGAAGCCGAGAGGGAGCATCTAGTCCAGAACCTCGACATGTCCTTTATGTCGATAGACACAAGGGGAAATATTATTCCCAAGACACCATAAGCCGGATATATGGCGACCCAAGCTTTCATATTGGCATCAAGGACACCTCCCGGAGATCCAAGAGAAGCATTGTACAATATGGCTATGGCAGGAGTTGGAGCCATGAGAACAGCGTTTGCAAGTACAAGCACACCTCCCGAAGGTGCTCCAAGGCAAAATAGTCCACGACCTACAGTGGTAGTGCAAGACCCCCCGAGAACGAGTGTTGGGAGAGATACAACGACAGAGGCGCGGGTTGATAGAGCGCGGCAAGAAAGGAGAGAACGTCGCCATTCACTAGATGTCGATGAGGAGGATATGTGCGGACTCCCTTGTTTCACCCGACGAGTTCGTAAAACTCGGGTCCCATCTGGGTTTAAGTTACCCGACAATTACAAGAAGTTCGACGGCCTGCAAGATCCCGAGGACTGGTTAGTCGACTACCCGGAGACAGTGAAATTGACGGGTGGAACTAAAGCAATAGCCATGCAGAGCATCCAGGTGCACTTGAGTGGAGCAGCACGGTCATGGATAAAAAAGCTGCCGCCTGGATCCATCGACAGCTGGGAAACTTTCGAGGACATATTTGTGAAGAATTTCCTATCCACATGTAAGAAACCTGCGTCATTGGAGTAGTTAAGGGCCTGCAGACAAAAGTATGAACCAATGAGGACGTATATCCAGAGGTGGAACATCATCAAAAACTTAGCAGAAAACATATCTGACGAAAGAGCAATAGATGCGTTTGTTGCTGGAATCTGAAGAAGGGACTTAGTCGAGGATTTGGGAAGGACTAATCCAAAGACAATAGCAGCACTTATGGAGATAGCGAATCGTTGGGCGGATGGAGAAGATGTTGTTCATAACAAGCGACATAGGTCGCCTGAGGACGACCGCAGCCGAAATAATCAAAATAGACGACGGTTCTCTCGACAGTTTTCCGATTACGAAGGTCCTGGCCAAATATCGGCTGGCTTCTGAGAAACTGGCGGAAATAAAAATCGAGACGATTACCAGAGAAGTAACGAGCAGCGGAGCGATCAACGAGACGGTCCCCGTCCAAATAGACAAAATAATGGGCCTAGGTTTCAGAGGCCATATGTATCACCCGAGGATCTCTTAAACGGACCATGCCAAATGCACTTTTTCCTTGATAATAATGGGAAGAGGCAGTCAGGGCATCTGCAGAAGGACTGCCGAACTTTCCTAGCACTACATAGATATGCAGGGCATACCAACACGCAGACAGTAAACAGGAACCCCCAGGGGCCAAGGAGTGAGATTCACCTTCCACCTCCACCCGCAATTACGGACAAAAATCGACACCAGTTGCAATTGGCGGCACCTCCAAGCAATGGTCCTTATATCGACACCAATGGTGCGCTCTCGATGATTCAGAAGGGCAGGCCCTCTAACAGAACTCAGAAAGTAATCTCGCGACAAGTCTTTATGGCAAAGATGATGCCTCCACCAACAATCGAGTACCTGAATTGGTCGGGGCAGGACATCGGCTTCACCATAGCGGACCACCCGCAGCAAGTTCCACGACCAGGGCAATTTACCTTGATCCTACCAGCGGTAATCGCAGAATTCGACGTCTTGCGAGTGTTCATAGATGGAGGCAGCAGTTTAAACCTCATGTATGCAGACACATTGATGAAGATGAACATATCTTTGGCAAATCTAATACCAACTGACACGCGTTTCCATGGCATCACACCGGACAAGCCGAGTTACCCATTGGGAAAGATCAATCTCGACGTTCAGTTTGGAACCCGAGAAAACTACAGAAGAGAGAAGTTGGAGTTTGAAGTCGTGGATTTCCCGTCACAGTATCATGCTTTGTAAGGGCGACCCGCCTATGCCAGGTTTATGGCAGTGCCACATGATGGCCCACAAGTATAGGGGATCGCAACAGTCTTCGAGGGAAGTAAAACCCAATTTATTGATTCGACACAAGGGGAGCCAAAGAATATTTGTAAGCCTTAACAGCGGAGTTGTCAATTCAGCTGCACTCGGAAACAGACTTGCTCGCAAGAGTTTATCGATAGTAACAGTTTTATAGCAGTAGCAGTGGTGAAATATCAGCAGCAGTGTAACAAAGACAGCAGTAGTGATTATAGTAAACAGCAGGATTAAAATACTCTAGGCACAGGGATGGATGAACGGGCGTTGCATGGATGAGAGAAACTCATGTAACAATCAAGGTAGGGCATTTGCAGATAGTAATAAAACGGTATCCAAGTACTAATCAATCAATAGGCATGTGTTCCATATTTAGTCGTACGTGCTCGCAATGAGAAACTGGCACAACATCTTTTGTCCTACCAGCCGGTGGCAGCCGGGCCTCTAGGGAATCTACTGGAAATTAAGGTACTCCTTTTAATAGAGCACCGGAGCAAAGCAATAACACTCCGTGAACACATGTGATCCTCATATCACCGCCTTCCCCTTCAGTTCTCCCAATTTCTGTCACTTTGGGGCCTCGGGTTCCGGACAACAATACGTGTATACAACTTGCAGGTAAGATCATAAAGCAATGAATATCATCATGAATTGATAACATGTTCAGATCTGAGATCATGGCACTCGGGCCCTAGTGACAAGCATTAAGCATAACAAGTTGCAACAATATCATAAAAGTACCAATTACGGATACTAGGCACTATGCCCTAACAATCTTATGCTATTACATGACCAATCTCATCCAATCCCTACCATCCCCTTCAACCTACATCGGGGGAATTACTCACACATGGATGGGGGAAACATGGCTGGTCGATGGAGAGGCATCGGTGGTGATGATGGCGATGATCTCCTCCAATTCCCCGTCCCGGCGGAGTGCCAGAACGGAGTTTCTGGTCCCGAGACGGAGTTTCGCGATGGTGGCGGCGTTCTGGATGTCTTCTGGCGATTTCGACTTCCCGTCTTGCGTTTTTAGATCGAAACCCTTAAATAGTCCAGAGGGGGGTGTCAGAGGCTGGCCGAGGCGGCCTCACCATAGGGCGGCGCGCCCCCCTCCTAGGCCGCGCCGGCCCATGGTGTGGGGGCCGTGGGCCCTCCCCTGGCCTGCCCTTCTGGCTCCGTGAATCTTCTGAAAAAATAAGCCCTTCGACATTAATTCCAGGGATTTTCCTGAAAGTTGAATTTCTGCACAAAAACGAAACACCAGAGCAATTCTGCTGAAAACAGCGTTAGTCCGTGTTAGTTGTATCCAAAATACACAAATTAGAGGCAAAACAATAGCAAGAGTGTTCGGGAAAGTAGATACGTTTTGGACGTATCAACTCCCCCCAAGCTTAGCTTATTGCTTGTCCTCAAGCAATTCAGTTAACAACTGAGTGCGATAAAAGAACTTTCACGAACACATTTGTTCATATGATGTAAATATTCTCATGATATGGACAACTACTTAGGCAATTCATAATAAGATACATGCAAATAAGATCATCTAATAGCTATGTCAATCATGAAAAAGGTACCAACAAATTAATAATAAGCATCATGAATCATGTCTATCAGCAGGATTGCAATGTTCATAGAAGGATATGATAAAGTGGTATCTCGCTTGCCCGTATTTGTACAGAAAAACATAAATGCTCGGGCATCTTTGAAGTTCATGGGAAGACTGGAAGTAGAGATTCACTACAAGAGATCTCACATACCATGACGAAAATCCTCGTGACAGGGGTTTGTAACGTCATGGAATATGATAATGTGTGACGTATTGCACCTATCGTCATGGAATCCTAGAAATCTGTGACGGGCACACAATCATTGTCACTTAACACCACATTCGGTGATGGTCTGAATATATTCCATGACAAACATGGCTTGGTCACAGAAGAATTGAATCGGTAAGGCTAGTACGCGTCGGGGTGACCCATGGAGGTGGGACACACATGTTGGGCGGAAATAAGGGGAAAAGGTCGTAGCCTAGAGTTGGATGGGAGAGAAAATGGTTTAAAAAAATTAGCAATGCATTTTTATTAGGTAGAGAAATCGATGAGCACTACACAAAATCTTTAATCTGATTTGAAAATCCATATTGTCTATGCACGCCGGTCACGGAACCAAATTTTCATAACCCGCCCCTGTGATTTTAGTAGCCCGCTAATTTTCAAGAACTCATCATTTTTTTGCAAACTATTCCCGCTTCCCTCGTGGCCCGAACACCCGGTCAAACATCGTTTTAACCCTATCCCGCTATTGCGCCGCCTCCTCCCGATCCAATCTCCTCATCACAACTTCCTCAACTCGATCGTGGGCTGCTCCCGACGTTCACTGGTGCGGCACCGAGCCTCAGCCGATTCGCCGCTGCCGCGACGCCGGTCCGCCGCCACATGCGACCTTGCCTAGAGATGGTTGTCCGCGTGGCTGCTGGCAGCTGTCAGCATCACCAGTGCGGACCTCCGCCTGTGCCTTCTCAAACCTCACCTAAAAGGAGTGGCGCCATCCCCATCAACCTGCACTTCATCATGGACCCCCGCGTCATACTGAACCAATAACTCCAAGATGTAACACTCTGTCTAATATTTCTCTTTACTGTATCCTAATTTCTTCTGCCCTCACATGTTCTGAAATTTTCTTTGTTTCAGGCTACATGCGTGTGTTTATCCTATATCTTTATAGGTTGATCTTCAGGACTCCTGCATATTGCAAATAGGAGAAAAATAGCAAGGTTTGTGTTTATTGCATTGCTAGGACCCCTGCCTGTAAACATGCTTTCACTGTTATTTAATCCGGTTTGATGGTTGTGTGACTTCTGTCTTGATTTTTTTAAGCAGTGTTGTGTTGCCTATTGCTATCTTAGTAGCCGATTGGTTGCATCTCACAGTACCCAGGTTGGCTGTACATATCTACCTCATACCCTTCTCAGATTTGTTATAGTAAGTCTCTGTCTCAAAATATATTCTGAATATTCCCTGAATTTTACTAGAAGATACCATAGCATGGTCCTTTCTTGCGTTATGGTCTATTCAGATTGGATCTTTGTCTAATTTTCTTGTCTCTTTACAACCAACTGATTATCTGTCGGATATAGACATTCAACACAAGGTGTAGGTTTTCAGCACTCATACTGTTGTATACAGCAGCAGCCAATCAAGGATGAGACCGGGAAACTCAGAAGGCCGATGATTGATTCTTTGGTTTTTTTACTTATCATTTTTCCACTCTACTTTTTTATGCGGTATCTTTGTTTGTTCCTTTCAGATATTATTCTCCCATGTCTTGCCACGAGATATTATTTTCCCAAGTCTTGCCACGTGAGGGAAAGGTATGTCTACTGTTGGTCTGCAATAGATTATCTAAATTCAGAGTCATGTATGACTACTGTTACAGATCGCCAATGACACGTTTGAGGAGGTTGAATGAACTTTGCTAGAACGCCGGCCGCCACCTCCATGTCAATCTTGCATCAGGTTATGTGTCCAGGCTCGCCCATATCTCTCTTTCCCAATTATGATTCCATCAGGAAACAAGAGGAGGAACATAACAAGATACTAACGCTATAATCCAATATATTCTGCAGCGGTGGACAATAAACATGATCAGAAAACAAGGAGAGATACATACCTTATCGCATTGAAGACATTTAGTACATGATGCCGACTTTGGTGTTCACAGAGCTTCGACTTGTATAGATGTATTGTCTGAAATGTGCCTAGAACATGCAGATCTCTCTGCATGTGTTTCATGTTCGTTCTTTTTTTTGTTTGTGTAAATCAGATTGTATTACTGAAATCCAGAGAATGAAATTATAGTTTACTTACTAGCTAACATTACAAATGTTTCTTTGCTTCTTCTTTCTACCAAATTTAAAAGCTATCCATTGTGAACAAGTCAACAAATGGTGCGCACGTACTGGTAAACAAGCAAGCATGTGGATCCATTCCATCCTTGCTAGCTCAACGTTGGTAGGCAACAACTAGCTTAATGAATCAAGGAAAAATAAAAAATTCTTAAAAGATTTGGATTTTGTCTAAATTATGATGTCATTCACATCCGTGACGCTTCATAGCCATGAGATGGTCTCCTAGGTGTTGACATCACATATGACATCATCCATATTCAGTGACGTTTTCTCACGCGCCGCGTCACTAGAAGTAATCTGTGACGGGGATTCCGTGACGATGCTTGTGACGCTCAAAATACGTCATGCAGGGGTATTCTGTGACGTTTATAGCTATTGCATGACGTTTTGAACTCGTCACAGTACATCAAATCCCTTGTAGTGATTATCAAAGATAAAAGCATCAAAGTTATACCACAGTTAATCACATTTTGGGACAAGCATATTATACTAAGAATGACAGTTGTGCTCTCAAGAAAGTGCTCAAAGAAAGGATGGAGACTCAATGTGAAAGTAAAAGATTGACCCTTCGCAGAGGGAAGCAGGGATTAACATGTGCTAGAGCTTTTCATTTGTAAAACAAGAGTAAAATTATTTTGAGAGGTGTTTGTTGTTGTCAACGAATGATAGTGGGTACTCTAACTACCTCGTCAACCAGACTTTCAAGAGCGGTTCCCATGAAGGACGTTATTTCTACCAGCAAGGTAAATCATCCCTCTTCTCTTTTGTTTACACATATATTTTAGTTTCATTATGGATAATACTCCCCCCAACCTTTGCTTACACAAGCCATGGCTAACCGAATCCTCGGGTGCCTTCCATCAATCACATACCATGGAGGAGTGTCTATTTGCAATTTAAGTTGCTTACTGATAAATCAGGGCAAAACATGTGAAGAGAATTATTAATGAAAGTTGATTAATTGGGGCTGGGAACCCCGTTGCCAGCTCTTTTTGCAAAATTATTGGATAAGCGGATGTGCCACTAGTCCATTATGAAAGTCTGTCAGAAGTAAATGACAAGATTGAAAGATAAACACCACATACTTCCTCATGAGCTATAAAACATCAACACAAATTGAGAAGTATTTTGAAGGTTTAAAGGTAGCACATGAGAATTTACTTGGAATGGTTTGAAATGCCATACATAGGTATTTATGGTGGACGCTTTGGAATAACTTGGTTTTCAGGGGTTTGGAAGCATGAGCAGCGTTCCCGCTCAATACAAGTGAAGGCTAGCAATAGACTGGGAAGCGACAATCAAGAGAGCTGATGTCTACGGGAGCTTCTATTCTTGTAGACAGTGTTGGGCCTCCAAGAGCAGAGGTTTGTAGAACAGCAGCAAGTTTCCCTTAAGTGGATCACCCAAGGTTTATCGAACTCAGGGAGGAAGAGGTCAAAGATATCCCTCTCATGCAACCCTGCAACCACAAAGCAAGAAGTCTCTTGTGTCCCCAACACACCTAATAGGTGCACTAGTTCGGCGAAGAGATAGTGAAATACAGGTGGTATGAATAAGTAGTAGGAACGGCACCGTAAAAGTGCTTTGCCCAGGACAAGTAAACAAGCGTAGTAACGCAGCAGTAGTAACGCAGCAAGTAGTAACGCAGAGAAACAAGAAACAAGCAGACGATAGCGTATTTAGGAACAAGGCCTAGGGATTAGACTTTCACTAGTGGACACTCTCAACATTGATCACATAACAGAATAGATAAATGCATACTCTACACTTTTGTTGGATGATGAACACATTGCGTAGGATTACACGAACCCTCAATGCCGGAGTTAACAAGCTCCACAATAATGCTCATATTTTAGTAACCTTTAGTGTAAGATAGATCAAAAGACTAAACCAAGTACTAACATAGCATGCACACTCGTCACCTTCATGCATATGTAGGAGGAATAGATCACATCAATATTATCATAGCAATAGTTAACTTCGCAATCTACAAGAGATCATGATCATAGCATAAACCAAGTACTAACACGGTGCACACATCTGTCACCTTTGCACACGTGCAGGAGGAATAAAACTACTTTAATAACATTGCTAGAGTAGCACATAGATAAATTGTGATACAAACACATTGCAATCATAAAGAGATATAAATAAGCACCTCACTATGCCATTCAACAAAGTGAATAAGTATTCTGTGAAATATAGCCTAAGAGACCCACACGGTGCACACACTCGTCACCTTTACACTCGTGGGACAAGGAGTCTCCGGAGATCACATAAGTAAAACTCACTTGACTAGCATAGTGACATCTAGATTACAAGCATCATCATATGAATCTCAATCATGTAAGGCAGCTCATGAGATTATTGTATTGAAGTACATAGGAGAGAGATGAACCACATAGCTACCGGTACAGCCCCGAGCCTCGATGGAGAACTACTCCCTCCTCATGGGAGCAACGAGCGGTGATGAAGATGGCGGTGGAGATGGCAGCGGTGTCGATGGAGAAGCCTTCCGGGGCACTTCCCCGCTCCGGCAGGGTGCCGGAACGGAGACTCCTGTCCCCCGCATCTTGGCTTCGCGATGGCGGCGGCTCTGGAAGGTTTTCCGTATCGTGGTTTTTCGCCTCGTGGGTTTCGCGATCGGAGGCTTTATATAGGCGAAGAGGCGGCGCAGAGGGTCGAAGGTGTGGCCACACCATATGGCGGCGCGGCCAGGGCCTGGGCCGCGCCGGCCTATGGTATGGGGGCCCAGTGGCTCCCCTCCGGTCCTTCCCGGTGTTCTGGATGCTTCCGGTGAAAATAGGAACCCGGGTCTTCGTTTCGTCCAATTCCGAGAATATTTCGTTACTAGGATTTCGAAACCAAAAATAGCAGAAAACGAGAACCGGCACTTCGGCATCTTGTTAATAGGTTAGTTCCAGAAAATGCACGAATATGACATAAAGTGTGCATAAAACATGTAGGTATCATCAATAATATGGCATAGAACATAAGAAATTATCGATACGTCGGAGATGTATCAAGAGCAATAACCGTCATAATCATGCTTGCGACAAAATAAATTAACGGAGGCATAAAAGTGATACAAGAACTCTGAGGTAAAGTAAATCATCGAGGCTTAATTGACTTTTGTTCAGTCATATGCATGCGTGAGCATGTGCCAAGTTGATTCAAGGGAATTATTCAGAGGAGGATACCACAATGTCATACCTATCTATGAATAAAGCAATGCAAGCAAATATTTATGATATGCTACTCATATTAATAAATTGGAGCTAAGCATGAGAGATCATGAACTACTAGACTTTCTTAAATGACATATACCTCACATGAACCAACTAAGCATGCTCACATGGATGAGTATATGTACAAAAATGAAGACAAATAGAGTTCATATCAGCCTCTCACCACAGTCGAATTGTCGTAGATCGTCATTATTGCCTTTCACTTGTGTAGCTTGAATAATATGGAATGAATACCAAGCTCCAGCCACCGAAGACCACTGAACTCCATAATGAACTTTACAGAACCAAAGAAGAACAGCAAATATTTTTGGTGTTTTCGAATTGGAAACAAGAACAAAAGGAAACAAGCAAACAAAGCAAAATCTTTTTGGATTTTTTTATAGCAAACCAACGATAGCAAACAAAGCAAAATAAAAGCAAGAACCCAAAATAAACAAATGGTAAAGAGAAACAACAGAAATATTTTTGGTCTTTTTGTGTTTTAGGAAAGAAACAAAGCAAAAACAAGAAAATGAAAGCTAAAAGAATCACATAAACACAAAGCAGTAGAAATTCGTCAAACTTGACAGCAGTACAGTAATCGATTTTTAAGAAATTCTTCCGCTGCTCAGCTCGAAAAGTGTTCAACTAATGAAAGTTAGGTAATAACCTGGGAAACGTGCACAAAAATTGGCTTCGAAAAATAACGTTCTGGCTGTTTTTGAGATTTTTTTTGGTATCAGTCCAGAATCTGTTTTCAATCAGCACTTCCCCAAATATCATCTCCCTCTTATTAGAAAACCACTTTAAGAAGCTAAACAAGTATGTAAAAGTATCCAGCAACTATAATATGCAAAGAATGAGTGATGCCGGTATACCTCCCCCAAGCATAGGCTTTTGGCCTAATTGGAGATCAATCCCATGGTGTCCATGAAGTAGCACCTCCGTAGTACGACGAAGATGGATCCTGTTCTGGGTATGTGCTGGAAGAAGCACCAGGATACGTGATGGTGTAGTCGTGGGAGGGCTCGGCGTCCTCGGAGTCATGCTGCCGGTGGAACCCATGTATCCTCAGCTTCTCATCCACCTCCTCCTTAGAGTGCGACCACGGTTTCCTGTGAATACTGAACAAATCTGGCTGCGGCAAAGGGATTTCCCTCTCATCCCCGTCAGTAAACAACATTCTATAGACCATATTATCTAAACTAGAGTCGCGTTGTAACAAATTGATGACTCTTCATAGCAGCAATATCAAGCCTTATAGGAGTTAATTTCACATCAGTAGGGTCAAGAGGAAGATCTAGATGTGCTAAAATGCGTGAGGCAACAATTCCTCCAAAAATAGGCCCCTTGTTAGACAAACGGCGAGCAACAAGAGCACCAAGATGATAAGGTGTCTCTCCAGTGAGTGCAGCAACGAGGAAAGCAAGATGGTAACTAGAAATATTGCTAGTGTTCTCCCTACCAAGAATGCTAGTGGCAAGATAGTAAGCGAAATATTTAATAGCGGGGAGTTGAATGTTTCTTATCTTGCCGCGCTGAATGGTGCGACAATCATCATTGGTGACTCCTCGATAGAGCTCCAGCAAAGCCTTGGGATTGTTCTCGATCTTCTTCGCTGTACCTACAGGGGCAATATCCAATGCAGTACAAAAATCCTTCAACTTCATAGTGCTAGGATTACCATAGATCCTGAATGCAACTGATGGTTGATAGTGCTTGTTGTTGAACTGAAAGCTCTCAACAAAGATTTTAGTTAGCATATAGTATTGATCCCTCTCATCTTCCATGTAGGTGGTTAAGCCCACATTACCGACGAGGACCAAGAAATCATCCAGTAACCCTGCATTACTCAAAAAGTTATAACATGGAAATGATGAAGCGTTAGGGACTCCATTGTCCTCTTCGGCTTCGAAGCTCGGTGCGATGACGTCCTCATTATAGGATCGTCTAATCCGAGTGGATGCCCTTGAGGGCCTCCCCGTGCTTGTCGTCCACTACAAGAAAAGTTCTGATAGACAACGTCTCAAAATCGTCCGCTAAGGGGTATTTTTCGTCGCCTATGGGCCTAACCCGACGATATGGGTTCTGTTGTGGAAACTGCGTCAGGCAAAGTCCTACGACGATTTTT
>NC_061508.1:203805004-203850196 GCF_022539505.1 Lolium rigidum
GTTCGGACAACAATACGTGTATACAACTTGCGAGGTAAGATCATAAAGCAATGAATATCATCATGAATTGATAACATGTTCAGATCTGAGATCATGGCACTCGGGCCCTAGTGACAAGCATTAAGCATAACAAGTTGCAACAAAATCATAAAAGTACCAATTACGGATACTAGGCACTATGCCCTAACAATCTTATACTATTACATGACCAATCTCATCCAATTCCTACCATCCCCTTCAGCCTACAGCGGGGGAATTACTCACACATGGATGGGGGAAACATGGCTGGTCGATGGAGAGGTGTCGGTGGTGATGATGGCGATGATCTCCTCCAATTCCCCGTCCTGGCGGAGTGCCAGAACGGAGTTTCTGGTCCCGAGACGGAGTTTCGCGATGGTGGCGGCGTACTGGATGTCTTCTGGCGATTTCGACTTCCCATCTCGCGTTTTTAGATCGAAACCCTTAAATAGTCCAGAGGGGGGCTTCAGAGGCTGGCCGAGGCGGCCTCACCATAGGGCGGCGCGCCCCCCTCCTAGGCCGCGCCGGCCCATGGTGTGGGGGCCGTGGGCCCTCCCCTGGCCTGCCCTTCTGGCTCCGTGAATCTTCTGGAAAAATAAGCCCTTCGACATTAATTCCGGGGATTTTCCTAAAAGTTGAATTTCTGCACAAAAACGAAACACCAGAGTAATTCTGCTGAAAACAGCGTTAGTCCATGTTAGTTGTATCCAAAATACACAAATTAGAGGCAAAACAATAGCAAAAGTGTTCGGGAAAGTAGATACGTTTTGGACGTATCACCACACTACACATATCTGTTGTGGAGACTCCCTGGACCCAAGGGCCCAATCACAGTAAAAGGCAGTTTCGCGCTAGCTGATAAGTGCGCAAGGATTTTCATCGGCTGCCCGAAACCTTCCGGATGCAAGCAGAATATATGGCGTCAAGGGTAACAACTGATTATGATGTCTTGCCTGATGGAGGAAGACCACTGAAGGAGCCAACCTTTGATACCACCAAAAACTCAAAGGAAGTACAGATCCACCCGACAGATCCTAAGAAGATGTTATCACCAGAATTTGACCGGATCAGAGGTGGGCCGCGATTGAAGATGGGCTTGAAGAATATACGTAGAAGAAATACATGAATCGGCCTTCCATACCAAGTTTGGGCTAGTTTGCCCGTGTATACGTAACATAGTAGGATACGTGTCGTTTAGAAGTTAGAGTTTAACCCGTGCACGGTTAGGTGCACGCCTGAATTAGAAAGTCCCCCGGACTATAAATATGTATCTAGGGTTTATGAAATAAACAACAATCACGTTCACCACAAACCAATCTAGGCGCATCGCCAACTCCCCGTCTCGAGGGTTTCTTCGGGTAAGCACCATGCTGCCTAGATCGCATCTTGCGATCTAGGCAGCACACGTTTATTCGTCGTTCATGCGTTGCTCGTACTGAAGCCTTTTTGATGGCGAGCAATGTAGTTATCATAGATGTTTTAGGGTTAGCATTGTTCATCATATCATAGGCTATCGTCGTGCAACCCTTAGGCATCTAGCCGCCCTTACGCCTATCTTGGGTGTAAGGGCGGCACCCCGCTTGATCATTGTTTAGTAGATCCGATCCGTTATGATTGCTCCTTGTTCTTCAAGGATTAGTTTAATATCTGCATCGTTAGGCCTTACAAACGGGTCGAAGGATCCAGTGGCGCGTAGGGTGTAGTTTTCTAGCCCTAGACGGGATGTTCCGAGGATCAACTTCGTGTTGGTTTTTAGGCCTTGTCTAGGGTCGGTTTACGATCACCGTGCGTGGCCGCCGAGCTCGATCACGAGTAGGATGTTCCGATTATGCGGTGAAAACCCCAAATCGTAGTAGGTCGCTTTAGCTTTATCTTGATCAAGCAGGACCACCATCCGATCGTACACCTCGTACGCATCATGGGTGGATCGGCTCTTTGAGCCGATTCACGGGACAACCTGAGAGCCGATCGAGGCTCGTATTTAACGTTTACGTGTATGCCATGCAGGAAACTAAGCGAGGCATCATCCAACACCTTCCTGACCAGGTATAGGTCAGGTGGCACGCCCTTGCATCGGCATCGGACGTGCGTGCCGAAGGCTTTGCGGGCCGTCGCTCGGAGGGACCAGGGCCAGCCGCAGTCCTGGGAGATTCCCGGCTCTACGGTGTTGCCCGTCGCTGCCCGTCGGTGGGTTTTTGACCGCAACACATTCTGGCACGCCCTGTGGGACAATCTTCGACATCAACTGCGTCGCCATCTACATCTGAGATGGCGGAAGGCACTCCGGTCAAGTACGAGGATCCGGCGAGGAGCTCAAGAAGAAGCATGACGAGATCAAAGCGGTCCTCGAAGCCGACCTCATCGGCTCTTTTCCACGGAACCCGCTCACATGGCATCAGGTGGAAAGGGTTCTCACCTGAGCGCGCTCGATGGAGTGGACCTGTCCACCCCGTCAGAAGAACGCACCAGAGTCGCTGCGTCGGGAGATCAACTTCATGGTGGCTCATTCGCTGCACCGCCATTACGAGAGCCCGGTGAACACTTTGGAGCGTGTCGCTTTGCGCGTGATCCAGGAAATCATGAGCCATCGGTATTCTCCGTCGGGACCAGCTGCGGGGACTTACCAAGGAGAGATGCCACTCCGGTCCCGTCCACCGCTGCCGTTCGCGTTGGCAGCACCGAAGTGCCGAGTTCATCGGCATACGTCGTCTACAAGATTGGTGGTGACCCTAGTGACTACCAATTCTTACATGAGGCGCCCAAGGAGATCCCCCACGGATACACGTGCGCATACGTGCCGGGCTGCGATGCTCGGGCACTCTCGAACCAGGCTGCAACAGCGGGGACTTCGGAACAGCAGGAGGAACGTCGGGAACAGATCTTGAGAAGCAGACGTGGCTGGCTAAGTATGCCACTCCGACAAACCTCCAGAGCTCAGCTCCTGCAGTTGGCTCAGAGCTGGAAAAGCAAGCATGGCTGGCTAAGTATGCCACCCCGGCGAATCTTCAGAGTTCGATGCCTGCAGCCATCACCGCGGATCAGATTTGTACAATTCTGAAAGACCAGTTCGGCATGATGCCGAAAAGGAGGACAATCGGCTATTCCAAGCCGTACCACAATGAGTACGAGTTGATCCCGCTACCACCCAAATATCGGCTCCCTGATTTCACCAAGTTTAATGGATCGGATGGTTCCAGCTCCATCGAGCATGTGAGCCGATATTTGGCACAGCTGGGCACGATCTCAGCATCAGACGAGCTGCGTGTGAGGTTCTTCGCACGATCCCTCACGGGATCGGCTTTCGGGTGGTACACATCGCTGCCACCAAACTCAATCCGGACTTGGAAGCAGTTGGAAGAACAGTTCCACGTGCGGTATCACTCGGAGGCTTCCGAGGCTGGCATTGCCGATCTAGCACAAGTACGACGAAGCGCGGGGAAACAGTGGCGAGAATACGTCCAGCGCTTCGGGACCGTTAGGAACCGATGCTATTCGGTTCATGTAAGTGAAAAAGAAGCGATCGAGTTGGCGGTGGTGGGTCTCTCATCATCGATCAAGGACGTGGCCTCCCAAGCGAGACTACCCTTCACCGGCGCACATGGTGCGAAGGCTGTCGGCATATGAACAGCGCCACCCGGATGTTTACCGGGATAGATTCAAGCGTGCGGTGGTCCTGGTTGAGGCGGATGAAGATGAAGGTGCTGCGGGAGATCAAGAGGTAGCAGTGGCTGAATGGACTCGGGGGCAAGCCCCGTGTCCCGTAAATGGGTTAAGCCACAAGGTCCTCCAAAAGGGTTTGACTTCGACGTGACCAAAGCCGAGCAGATTTTCGACCTCTTACTCAAGGAGAAGCGGCTAAAGTTACCCGAAGGCCACAAGATCCCCACGGTGCAAGAGCTGAACGGAAAGCCATACCGCAAATGGCATAACACGTTCACCCACGCCACCAACGACTGCAGGGTGTGGCGTCAACAGGTCCAAATGGCGATAGAACAAGGGCGGCTAATTTTCAGCCGATACGCCATGAAGGTCGACACACACCCCTTCCCCGCCGTTAACATGGTGGAGTATACTTACCATGGAGGGTGCCAGCCAGGATTCTCGTGCAATATCAACATGGTAGGACCTGAGCACCACTCTGGTAAGGACGGAGATGAGGGCAGCTGCTCTCATAGCAAGGACACGGAGGAAGCCGCTCCACGCGATCGGCTCCGTCACGATGGCAAGCGCTACATCACAGAGGGAGAAGTGAGGAACGTAAGATATCAGCGACCTCTCTCTGATCACCTCCTCAACAAGTACGTGGGTCAATACGACCAACGCCGACGATACAACGACGATGGTGAAAGAGATCGTCTGGCTAGGGACGCCAGGAGACACCGTCGGCATGATCGCGATGAGGATCGATATGAGCGCCACGCCAAGGAAAAGTCGAGAGAGCAAGACGACGTGGATAGGCACTGGGACTGCCCCTTCTTCAGACACTGCTGGGACTCAGGAATGAGCCGATTGCCCACAATCGGCAATTGCCCCGAATGCAAACAAAAGAAGAAGGATGCAGCTAACGTGTCCGTGTTCAAACGTCTAGGGCCTCTCCCGCCTCGGAACAAGCATGCTGAGTCCGCTCGGGTGGAAGATCTCGAGGAACTAGAGGACGATGGTGAAGAAGAAGACAAGTATCATCGCCCAAGGTGGTGCCACTGATGGGCTCAGCCGTTCCCAAAAGCGAAGGGTTCAGCGACTACGTGGGTTGGAGGAAGCCGAAAGGTTATACCTGCACACGTTGAGGAAGGCGCGGCCTGATCTGGCCGCTAAAATTCAGCAAACCCTGGACGAAGAAGGTCGGCCACAAAGGAAAGAGTGGCGCCCCAGACAAAAGAAAGCCGACGATGAGACATTGGCTGGCACAAACATGGTGTTCATCCTTCCAACGGAGTTTAGTGCTCCAGGATTAGACGAAGCACCTGTGGCACAACTTGACTGCGGCCCACGGCCGGTCATCTTTGAGAAGCCACGAGAGAGAAGCTACAGGCATCTGAAGGCCCTGTACTTGCAAGGTTACATCAATGGGCAGCCTGTCAACAAGATGTTGGTAGACACCGGAGCGGCAGTTAACATTATGCCATACTCCATGCTACGTCGGTTGGGACGCTCTAGCTCGGATCTTATCAAGACCAATGTGACACTGAGCGATTTCAACGGCCAAGCATCCGACGCACAAGGTGTTACGAACGTGGATCCGACCGTAGGAAGGAAAACCGTCCCTACGACGTTCTTTATTGTCGACGACAAGAGCTCCTATGCTGTCCTACTAGGGAGAGATTGGATCCACGCCAAGCTGTTGCATTCCATCCACGATGCACCAATGCCTAATACGGTGGGATGGAGATGAAGTAGAAGTCGTCCACGCAGATGATTCAGCCGAGATTTCAACGGCGGGCATGAATGTTTGGGAGACATCAGGCCAAGAGCCACTCTCAGGCATCAATTTGGACGACTGCGAGCGCATCGACGTGACAAAGGACGGGGTTAGGCTGGTTTTATCCACCGGCCTGACCGTGTAACAAGAGCAACATCTATGGACAAACATGGCGATGCCGATCCATGTGATCGGCCCCAAGGATCTATGGAGGAACATTGCAAAACCTTCATTGAGCAATTTAACATGGAGGCCGATTCCGGCAATCGGCCAAAATTATCTTCACCATTCATTACGCACGGGTTCAACGTCAATCTAATGGGCAATGGGTTTGCGTCGGCTGATGAGCTGGAAGAAATCCACACTGGTCCTAACAGAGCCGACGTTCACATATAGTGCCTTGGCTAACCACAGAGCCGATATCAGCAGTTACCCGGCAGAATCGGCTCGGGGGGCACCTAATCAGATGAACATGTGCGATACATGTGCGGTGAAATATTGGGGGCCGATAGAAAAATCGGCCCGTAATTTTTTTTTCCGCATGATATGCAGCCGATGCACGGACATCGACTTTAGAACTAAGGAACAAAGCCGATGCATAGCCATCGACTCTAGCACAAATTTCATGGGATCTACCAGTTGCGTTGTGTGATCATCTGCAATATCGACTTTCAACGGAAGGAAGGTGATCGGCTCTGGCTGACTCTGCGTGGCAGCTTTCTCTGCGTGTCCTCGTCACTGTTTCGCCTTGACTGGGGCTCGGGGGCAACTGACTTGGTAGATGCTCTGTTTTTAGAAGCCGATTGGAGAGTCATCGGCTGGTCCTGCGTCGCAACCTCTTTCAAAGGCGGCGAGAGAGGGATCCAATAGGAAGTTGGCTCTGGGCTATCTGGTTGCTGCAAAGGAACAGAGCAGCGTCAAGTCGTTTCAGCAGCGGTTCCAGGACTCTCTTGAAGGCATTGGTCTTCCACATTGTCCACCAGAGCTCAAAGTCATCGGTCGAAAAGATGAAGGATAGATCGTGAGGGATTGATGCGTTGACATCGGCTTATTGAGCATTGACCAAGTTCACGATCACTCCATAGTCAAAAAGATGAAGAGCGGATTACGAGGGACCGATGCGCGGCCATCGGTTCGTTGAGCATCGGCTAAATTATCTTAAATGAAATCGGCAAAGTCAAATTGGGGGAAATTCTTCATTGATAAACAGGATTTCTTACAAAGAAAGAGCCGATTGCTCAAAGAAGGAAGAAGAAAAGAAGGGTCTGTTGACCAATCTACTACTACTAGGCCTACACTAGTAGATCCTAGTCTACGGGCCGTCGCTGCCCTCGTCGTCGTCCTCGGAGCTCTCATCGGCACTACTGCCGGTGGGCTCCTCGTCGCTACTCCCGTAGCCCTCTACGGGAGCTTCATCCTCCTCGTCATCATCGCTGTCGTCGTCGTCCCACCAGGTGCGGAGGCGTTTCGCCGGCGGGTAGCCCTCGAGGGAGTCGTCGTCTTCATCCTCCTCTTCTTCAGAAGAGGGGAAGCCGTCCCAGGGGAACAAGTCATCCTCGCTTTCCGATTCCAGTTCCCCATCGGCGAGGAACTGGAGATCTTCATCTCCGCTGGTCAAGGACTTGTCGTCCTCGGACCAGACGGAGGAGGCGTGGTCCTCCTGGTCCCATTCTTCTGGTGCGCGTATGTCCTCCGGCGTCGGCTCGCGGGAGGAGGAAGACCGATAGGAAAGACCGGAAGAGGAAGAGGAGGAAGAAGACATGGTGGCGCAGGAGGGTTTTTTGAGTGCTAATGCGAAGGGGATGAAGAAGCGAACTGTTTGGAACGGTTAAATAAAAGGGGATATGGTGGAGATTCAATGCCACGGCAGTTTCCGAGGAAGTGGTGCCCAACAGAAGAAAAAAAAAATTTGTCAGGCCACGCGGAGAAGTGGAGGAGGCAAGGCATCATGATGAAGGATACTGCGGCGGTTTCTGCTCTGCCACGACATGACTCGACGAAGGAAAAGCGTAATGATTTTGGAAATGTCATTTCCAAAACCAGGGGGGCATGTGTTATCACCAGAATTTGACCGGATCAGAGGTGGGCCGCGATTGAAGATGGGCTTGAAGAATATACGTAGAAGAAATACATGAATCGGCCTTCCATACCAAGTTTGGGCTAATTTGCCCGTGTATCTGTAACATAGTAGGATACGTGTCGTTTAGAAGTTAGAGTTTAACCCGTGCACGGTTAGGTGCACGCCTGAATTAGAAAGTCCCCCGGACTATAAATATGTATCTAGGGTTTATGAAATAAACAACAATCACGTTCACCACAAACCAATCTAGGCGCATCGCCAACTCCCCGTCTCGAGGGTTTCTTCCGGGTAAGCACCATGCTGCCTAGATCGCATCTTGCGATCTAGGCAGCTACACGTTTATTCGTCGTTCATGCGTTGCTCGTGCGAAGCCTTTTTGATGGCGAGCAACGTAGTTATCATAGATGTTTTAGGGTTAGCATTGTTCATCATATCATATGCTATCGTCGTGCAACCCTTAGGCATCTAGCCGCCCTTACGCCTATCTTGGGTGTAAGGGCGGCACCCCGCTTGATCATTGTTTAGTAGATCCGATCCGTTATGATTGCTCCTTGTTCTTCAAGGATTAGTTTAATATCTGCATCGTTAGGCCTTACAAACGGGTCGAAGGATCCAGTGGCGCGTAGGGTGCAGTTTGCTAGCCCTAGACAGGATGTTCCGAGGATCAACTTCGTGTTGGTTTTTAGGCCTTGTCTAGGGTGGGTTTACGATCACCGTGCGTGGCCGCCAGGCTCGATCACGAGTAGGATGTTCCGATTATGCGGTGAAAACCCCAAATCATAGTAGGTCGCTTTAGCTTTATCTTGATCAAGCAGGACCACCATCTGATCGTACACCTCGTACGCATCATGGGTGGATTGGCTCTTTGAGCCGATTCACAGGACAACCTGAGAGCCGATCGAGGCTCGTATTTAACGTTTACGTGTATGCCATGCAGGAAACTAAGCGAGGCATCATCCAACACCTTCTACGACCAGGTATAGGTCAGGTGGCACGCCCTTGCATCAGCATCGGACGTGCGTGCCGAAGGCTTTGCGGGCCGTCGCTCGGAGGGACCAGGGCCAGCCGCAGTCCTGGGAGATTCCCGGCTCTACGGTGTTGCCCGTCGCTGCCCGCCGGTGGGTTTCTGACCGCAACAGAAGACGACAACCATCACAACAAACATGGATCTCGCATAGGAAAGCGCGCTCTTCGAGTTCCTCCGTGAGCGCTGGGAAATCTTCGCATGGTGTCCAGCTGACATGCCAGGAGTACCCAGGGAACTTGCCGAGCACCCCCTTAACTTGGATCCAATGGCTAGACCAATCAAGCAACCCTTGCGGCGTTTTTCGGAACCAAACCGCAAAGCTATCTTTGTCAGAAATTAATCGACTCAGAGAAGCATGATTTATCAAAAAGTTACACATAGAAGCCACATGGGTAGCGAACCCAGTGCTGGTCCTAAAGAAAAACACTGAGGTCCTTTGCATGTGCGTCGACTTCACGTGTCTCAATAAACACTGTCCAAAGGATCACTTCCCCCTCCCGAGGATCGATCAAATTATCGACTCCACGACAGGTTGTGAACGTCTTTCCTTCCTGGAAGCATACTCTGGTAACAACCAGATCCGGCTAAAAGAAGAGGATGAGGTCAAAACATCTTTCATAACACCATATGGTGTGTTTTGTTACAGAACAATGCCTTTTGGGCTAAAAATGCGGGAGCAAGATATCAGCGGATGATGCAGAAGTGCCTTGCCACACAGATCGCAAGAACATTCAAGTGTATATCGACATAACAACAAAGCAGGGATCAACCCTGATCGAGGATCTGAAGGAAACTTTCGACAACCTCGACAAATTCTGCCTCAAGCTGAACCCGACGAAGTGCTCTTTTGGCGTCCCTGCAGGAGAACTTCTCGGGTTTCTGGTGTCAGCAAGAGGAATCGAGGCTAATCCAGAGAAAATTCAAGCCATCGTAACAATGAGGAAGCCAACCAAGCTAAAGGAAATACAACAGCTAACTGGGAGAGTCGCGGCTTTAAGCAGATTCATCGCCAGGCTGGGAGAAAAGGCGTTGCCATTTTACGCCTTGATCGAACAAGGGGAAAAATTCGAGTGGAACGAAGAAGCAGACAGAGCTTTTGAGGACCTCAAGCGTACAATCTCGACACCACCAATACTGGTGGCGCCCAAGGAAAAGGAACCTCTCCTGTTATATATCGCATCCACGCCTCAGGTGGTTAGCACAATACTTGTGGTCGAAAGAGAAGAAGAAGGAATACTTCATGGAGTCCAGAGGCCGGTATACTTCATCAGTGAAGTTTTATCGCCTTCAAAACTGCGGTACCCGCAGTATCAGAAGTGAGCGGTCAACGAGGCGCCTTTATCAAATATATTAAACAACCCAGAGGCTACGGGTCGTGTCTCCCTTTGGGGAATAGAACTTTCCCCTCGGGACATCACGTATGAGAAAAGAAAAGCAATAAAATCACAGATCTTACCAGACTTTGTCGCGGAATGGATGGAGCTGCAAAATACGGGACCCCCCAGATTTGTCGAGAACTTGGACCATGAACTTCGACGGGTCCAAGAGGTTAGAAGGAGCTGGAGCAGGCGTCATACTAGTATCACCTCAAGGAGACAAGATGAAATATGTGCTGCGGATGACATTCCCCAATGCATCCAATAATGAGGCGGAGTATGAAGCACTTATACATGGGATGAAGATGGCGAAGGCCTGTGGAGCAACCCGATTAAAAAAATTCGGTGATTAACAACTGGTGGTTCAAAAGGTGATGAACCAGTGTGACGCAGTCAATGATATCATGATAGCATACAAAGAGGTATACAACGAACTCGGGAAACTCTTTGACGGGTGTGAAGTAAATCATATCAGCAGACTCAGCAATGATGAAGCCGATGTTCTGGCAAACATCGGGTCGCAATGTTTAGCAATACCACCCGACGTATTTTGGGAAGAAATAACTGAAAGGTCAACCAAGGCGAAGAAACAACAAAAGATGAAGGAGAAGGTTGAGAAAGACTCGGGGGCTCCAGCAGGATCAGAAGAAAACACATTGGGAGATGAGGAGGAATCACATGAGATAATGATGGTGAAAATTTCTTGGATGCATGCTTACGTAACATATATCCTAAGGAAAGAACTACCTGAAGACCCGGTAGAAGCCAGGCGAGTTGTTAGACGATCCAAATCCTTTACTGTGGTAAAAGGAGAGCTCTATAAACAAAGTATATCGAGAGTATTGCAGAGATGTGTTACACCCGAAGAGGGAAGAGTTATTCTGAAGGATGTACACGAGGGAATATGCGGACACCATGCAAGCAGCCGAGCAATTGCAGCCAAGGTTTTCAGAGCAGGATTTTACTGGCTAACAACAATAGAAGATGCAAAGGACATAGTGCGTACTTGCGATGCATGCCAAAGATTTGCGGCAAAACCTCATTCTCCGGCAGCAGAGCTGATGCCAATACCCTTGTCATGGCCTTTTGCTCAATGGGGCCTCGATATGGTAGGCAAACTACATAAGGCGTGGCCAGGAGGATACGAATATATGCTTGTGGCTATCGATAAGTTTACCAAGTGGATTGAGGCAAAACCAATAAATTCGCCAGATGCAGCATCAGTGGTAAGCTTCGTCAAAGGTATCGTTTTTCGATTCAGCGTCCCCCATAGCATTGGCACGGACAATGGCATCAATTTCACCTCCAAGGAATTCAAAGCATATTGCGAAGAGGTAGGCATCAAACTACACTTTGCGTCGGTGGCGCATCCGCAAACCAATGGTCAAGTCGAGAAAGCAAACGGTGTCATTTGCAATGGCATCAAGAAACGATGGATAACACCTCTGGAGAAAGCTCGACACACTTGGCCAGAAGAGTTGCCTAGCGTCTTATGGAGTATACGGAAAACACCCAATACAGCAACACAGGAAACCCCGTTCTTCTTGGTCCATGGAGCCGAGGCAGTGCTCCGATAGAAGTAGAACACAATTCTCCGAGAGTGGCGGAATTTGATGAAGAAACTTCGAGAAAAGCACTAGAAGATGATGTCTACGTGCTCGATGAGGCTAGAGATGAGGTGCTGCAAGAGTCACTAAGTACCAGCAAGACTTGAAAAATTACCATAGTCGATTTTTGCGTCCAAGGTCTTTTCAAGTGGGCGACCTAGTTCTTCGGCTTACCCAAGACAACCATGAAAAGTTCGAGTCGCCATGGGTAGGACCTTACATCGTCACATAGGTGATCGCAGGAGGAGCGTACAGGATAAAGGACAAGAAGACAGGGGTCGCAGAGAAAAATCCATGGAACGTGGCACAGCTTCGGCGTTTCTACGCGTAGAAGTCAAAATAGAAATATGTATGTAAACATACATTGCACTGAAAAAAGCTCACGAGTTTTCAGACGCACTCTTTTCCTTTCAGGGCACCGAGTGGGGCTGAAAGATTTTTAATGTGGCGGGCAAGCGATGCTACAATATAGTAAAGATATTGGTGATAATCTTTTTCTTCGACAGGCTTGGAGGTTTACAATTCACAAACCCGACAAAATAAACTCGATCTTTACAATATATGAAACACAGATTTTTGCCTTGGTTACAACACCTTGCAAGTAATAAATATACATACGCCTATTAAAATACTCGGCGGCTAGATAAAGAAGAAAAAATAAATACACATTGTTCTCGCAATATACATACTTCTCGCAATATATAAGATATCTCTTTGTTAAAGGAAAATTCGGCAAAAGAAAATGTTTCATTCATCTCCTATAAGGTCATCTATGTGTACCCTCTCGCCATCCACAGGAGCACCCATGGAATCAGCATAATGGCTCTCGGAGAAATACTCAGCGTCCATCCGAAGAAGATCCTCAATCATATTTTCGGCTACAGGCGTCACCTCGTCGTTGATCCTATTGATGTTTCTCCTTCGCTTCTTTAATCTGGCATGACAAAGCTCAACAATGTCGCACAATTTGGCGGGTTCGGTCTGGGGAAGCCCAGAAGCTGGAGTTGTTTTGTTGAGCAAGGCGAAGAAGAACTTCAGACTTTGCATCAACACGTTGATCTTCGGCAGTAGCATCCAAGAAGGAGCCTACCCATGAGGGGAACTATAATGAGGATTGAAACACTTGTACGCGGAGAGATAAAAGGAGAACATAAAAGGAAGAACTTACCCGCCATGTCCAGACTCGCGTCAGTCAGCAGATCAAGCATATAATTTTCTCGAGAGGAGGCCTGTAAGGCCTCGGCAACTGCAGAATCTTTTAACTTCAAGAACTCTTGAGCTTGCTGAAGAGCTATTTTCTCCTGCTCAGAAGATTTGCGAGACTGTTCCATGACAATAAGGGATTGTTTCTTCATGGCTTGGAGCTGTTGTCGAAGTTCAGTTAACTCTAACTGATCTGAGTTAGCACATGAAGAGTAGTCCAAGAAAACATCGTCAGGGGTCCGTTTCAACCGAGACGTAGCAGGGGAAGCAGATGATGGCCCAGAAGTCTTAGAATAGTTGTCAAACACCAACTGGAAGAAAGGAAAAGTCGACATCAATTACCAAACGAGAATTTTTCTCTTCCATTCATAAGTTGAAACATTTACATAGGTGAAGATCCATTACAAAATATCGACTCCTAGTGAGTCGGCAGAGGCATTCGTACATCATAATGATATCGACATCTACCAAAAGAGGAAAAACCAATGAAGGAGTGGGATGGTCTACTTGACCTCCGGCTTGGCGGTACTAGAGGGAGCAGTTGGCTTGTATCCGAGGAAGGAGAGAATCTTCTTCGAGTGTGGTTTGGCAGCCTTAATCAAGGACTTCCACTTCTCCATGTTTATCCCCGACGTTTCACCAGCTTTCGTCCAGTCGACGCTTTGTTGGCTTTCGGCAACCAGAGCTATGGTACCTTCAACTCCAACCTTCAAGTTTTCTTGCCGAAAAGCTAGCCCAAGATCCTCCTCAGGAATGAAGTGCTTCGCAAGCTCAGAGAAGGTCTTGGGTTGTTTTTGCTCGGGAAGAAGTAGGGGAAGAGGTGCGTAAATGCGGTCCGCGCATCAGTAATACTGCGGCGCGCTAGATCCCCATGAATTTCAAGGAGGGAGAGGGCGTCGAGAAGACGATCCCCTTCAGGTTCCTGAAATTCAAAATCTTGACCCA
Organism: Lolium rigidum; assembly: GCF_022539505.1. Classification (NCBI taxonomy): domain Eukaryota; kingdom Viridiplantae; phylum Streptophyta; class Magnoliopsida; order Poales; family Poaceae; genus Lolium; species Lolium rigidum. The sequence continues at coordinate 203,818,680 of NC_061508.1, forward strand.
TTTTTCCTGCTGAAACAAGGTTCGGGTTATCAACAAGTATGAGGAGAGCTAATCTTAGAAAAGACTCAAGCAAAGTGATCAGCGAACTTACTGACAAAACGCCGATTTTGCGACTCTAGGTGGCCAATGATATCCTCTTCATGTGCAATCTGTTGAATTGTCTTCTCGCTTAAAGCAGTTTCAGCTTGGTGGAGTCTCTTTCAGAGATCTTCAACAGAGGCAGCGTCTTGTTCAGCTTTCTCGCGAGCCTTTTCGCTTTGCTCAAGGTTGACGGCGAGGTCATCGGCGCGTTTGTTGGCTTTGGCGAGAGCCTCTAACGAAAAGAAACAAGGCATGAACGTCAAGTCAAAAACTGCAATATAGTCTACTCGATGACGAGTAAAAACATCACATCCGTATGAAGGTTTACCTTTCAAATCTTCGACAATATTACGGTACCCAATAAATTGAGTACCCAGATTGATGAAGTGCTTCATCAGAGGCTATAGAAAGAGAGGTGATAGAAAGGTTAGGAGGGGAAAAACTCGACAAGTGACACAAAATAGCTGTAAGGGTCCTTACATCATCCAAGGAAGGAGTCGCTGAACTCCCGGCCAAGAAGCCTTGTTCCTTGCCAAGTTCAATCCTCGCTCTTTTAGGCGAAGGGGCTCGGGGGCTGGCGACAGGAGTCGGTGCTCCCACCTCATGTTGCAGAGGAGAAGAAGGTTCTTCGGCAGCACGGCGTGATTCAGAAAGAACCAATGTATTTGACGTACTCGTGGGAGCCGTCACATTAGCTGCGGGTTCTTCTTCTTCTTCGCCACTGTCAAGGAAGCAAAGTGAGGATATTCATAAAGAATACGCAAAAATAAGGAATAGCGAGACTTACGAGCTAATAGTAGCATCCTCGTAAGGACAGAAGCCACCCTTTTCCTCGGGAGAAGCTTCCTCGGCAGGTGACCCAATGGGTTTGGAGGTGCCGGAATCTGCGACTTCATCCCTCTTCCTTTTGTTCTTTGGAGAAGCAGCATAAGTAGGGGAACACGCTGATTCAGAAGCTTCAGTTTCTGTCTCTTTATCAGAGAAAGCCGCGGATTTGTGACATCTTGCGACTTCACTCTCAGGGCGAGAAGTACCCTGCGAATCGTCGGTAACGATGGCTCGTTCGTTGACCTCCCCACCCTCAGGTAGGGGAGGTAGAGAAGATAAGACTTGATGTTTCTGTGGAAGGAAAATTAATATCAAGGGATAGTTAAGACAGCAGTCGGCAACAAGATAGTAAGACATCAAAATAGTAGTCGAAAATTAAAGGATGCTCGAGAAAACAAGTTCAGCAAAGATAGCAGTCGAATAAATATGAACTCAATAGACAAGGTACTTACTTTGGGGAGGGCGTGGGTGCCGCTGTATGGCTCCACGCGGCAAGAAGTTGGAACTGTGTCCTTCTTGTTCAAAAACGTCGGACAAGCTTCTCCAAATCCTTCACAGGAAGATCTTTGGATATGCGATCGACATCTTTCTCGCCAGCATACATCCAGAGGGGGTTTTTGCGAGCCTGCAGAGGCTGCACCCTGATCCTAAGGAAGTATGCAGTAATTTGAACACCCGACAGTTCCTTACCGCGGGTGTTCTGAAGCTCATGGATGCGCTTCATCAGCGCATCTGTCGCCATTATCTCTTCTTCGGTAGCCTCCGCGTCCCAGGATCGGCGCCGAAGGATTTTTGCGCCACCATCAAAGGGCGCGATGTTGTAATCCTGCGAGTCGAGGTACTCCTCGCGGATGTGGCCATCTTCTGCGCCACCCTTGGACGGAGTCGGGGAATTTGACGTCGAAGAAATCGACGTCGGGACGGATACAGATAACAACACCACCTACATTGTAGTTGGTGTTGTGGGAGTTGTTGCGGCGAATGTAAAAAATGCGTTTCCACAGGGCCCAATTTGGATGGGTCCCGAGAAAGCACTCGCAGAGGGTTACGAAGATGGAGAGGTGGAGGATGGAGTTGGGAGTTAGCTGGTGTAGCTGCAGCCCGTAGACGAAGAGTAATCCACGGAGGAATTCGTGGATGGGGGTGGATAGGCCGCGGATGAGGTGGTCAACGAATGTTACCCGATATCCAATGCGAGGTGTAGGGAAGCTCTCCTCCCCCGGAAGGAGCAGCCCCTCGTCCTTCTGCGTCAGCCCAAGCTTCTTCAGCACGTTCATGTCTTGGTTGGAGATCTTGGATCTCTCCCATCCAGAGATCTCAAAAGCTTCCGTCGCCAAGTTGGTTCCCTAAGCGGTGTGTCGGAGGAGTTTGGTGCGCGGTGGCATGCAAATGAGTGGTGGAGGAAAGTGGAGGTGAGAAGCAGCGCGTTGAGTTCGGGGAAGGCACTGGAGTTTTTTGCAGAGAGGGGAAAAGAGGAGCGGCGCGGCGAAGAGGAAGAAGGATGAAGAAGAAGATCATTTATACTTGGAACGTGATTCGTCGCACCGTTGGATAGAAAAGAAATGAATATGATGCTTTACACGTGTCATCAGGGGTAAAATCGTATATTTACTGGGAAGTTACGGGGCAGGCGCCGTAGCACGCGTGCCAGGAAAAGTGGAGAACGTGTGCCCCCACTTGTGTAACGTGTCAAGAGGCGAAGAAGTAAGCCTAGCTCACTTGGTTAGGGAAGTGGATGTACAACCCAGCCACCCAGGTTCAAGTCCCCAGGGATGCGAATTTAGGTTCTTATTATTTAAAAATAGAGTCACTGTAGGGGCTTCCCCTACCGTATTCCTTTAAAAAAAACGTGTCAAGAGGCGCAGTGTCAGGGGTCCACATGTTAGTGAAAGGACAGAGCCCGCACCTTCCCAATACAATGATCGTGGCCATCGTCAGCATTGATGTCACCATATGGGAAATTTCGACTACAGATTTTCAGAGATTGGCGACAAAGGAGTTCTTATGATAGGCAAAATAATTCCGGGAGCCTTTGACCAAATACAAGTTTTTATTCAAATGCTCGAGGGTACTTTTTGTGGGAAGTTTGGTATACAGGTGAATCAAAAGAGGGAAAAGATGAGCCTACAGCCAAGTATAAATACTCGACTGTAGCCTCGGGGGCTACTCCCATCGGGAGCGCTGGTCGCGCACCCGATAAAGATGGGGGATATAAAAATCGACAATATAGCGACAAGATGAGAAAAAGGAGAGCCTACAACCAAGCACAAGCACTTGGTTGTAGCCTTGGGGGCTACTCCCATCGGGAACGCTTGTTGCGTACCCGATGAAATTGAAGGAGTCAAGATAAGTATATTTCGAGTTATAATAATAACTCTTCATATACTCCCATCGGGAGGACAACATAATAAGTCATCATATGACTCGAAAAAATGAGCCATTCCAGCAGCCGACAATATATTCTCAGAGCGCCTCAATTGCGATTAAATCTCTGAATGCCGTAAAACTTTACGAATGTAAGACCCCGGGATCCGTCCTGTGTGGCGTGGTATTGCACATGATTACGCTCTGCTACTTTTTCCGTGTCAACAGATGCGAAGAAAAATCCTAACGGACGCGTTAGGTACCCGATAAAATATGACTGGAGTTCGGCATATGGTAAGACCTTACGCGGCACATGTCGAACTACGCCAGCATACCGAGATCATGTCCAGGGACTTGATCTTGAAGTAGGTTTTTGCGGGATTGCCACGAGAGCAGTTAACTGGTACCTGATCCGTCAGATGAACCAGCCCCAACTACCATAATCGCTGCACAATATATGGTTATTTTATGAAATATGTTTAGTGATTCGAAGAAATCATGTGTTAATTGTAAGGATGGAGATTTTCCTTTATTCTTCAATTAAAGCAAAATCTCGGGGGCTACTGACATAGGCATCCCCAGTGGGCCTGCCAAAGAAGGTACCTGGGGTTTACTGAAGGCCCATGAGTCGATGAATATGAAGTTCGGAAGCCCAATTAGCTGATGATATGGAAAGATAGAATTGTATTAGGAATAAGGAGATTTATAACTTTACGGGTCGAACTCAAAGAGTCTCCTAGAATCTGTAAACTTGTGTAATACGAAACCCTCGGCTCCGCCTCCTATATAAGGGGGAGTTGAGGGACGAAGAGAGGATCAATTTCATTGTCAACATAACCCTAGTTTTCTAGCAGTCGAGTACTTTTCCGGCTGAACCCTCGAGATCTACTTGCCCTCTACTTCCTACGAAAATCCTAGTCTACAATCCGTAGGCATTGACAAGTCGATACCTTGTCACCAAATGTATGACAAGCCATATCGCGGTTGCGCGCCGTAGACATGCTAGAACCACTTCCACTTGCTGCAGGTGCGGGCTTCTTGGTGTTAGACACATTGAAAACTGGCTTGCTAGGCGAAGTAGAAAAATCTACGGGGTGCGAAGATGGCGTCGGCGCCGTAAAGGGTGGCGTCGGCACCGTGTAGCGCCCAGTACCAGTCACACGACCCTTGATTTGCGCCTCTTCATCCAACTGTGATTCAACTTCTCTTGCATGATGTAGCAGCTCATTCATAGTAGTGTAACAGTGATGACAAACAATACCCTTGATGGTATATTTCAGACCATGAAGAAAACGTTGCATTGTCATCGCAAGTGACTCATGGACACGGGCACGCTACATAAGCATCTCCATATCCATGTAAAAAGCATCAACCGTCATCACATCTTGTCGCAACAGGGTCAACTTATCATATACTGATCTCAAATAATTAGTGGACAAAATGAGCCGCATAACCTCCTTCATGGCGCGCCAAGTAAGAATAGGAAGCTCTCCATCTTCTTCCCAAGCACGAGTAATTCCATCCCACCAACGCAATGCATAGCTATCAAATTCCGAGGAGTGATGTCGCCACAACTTCTCAATTTTGATCTTCCCATCTTCAGTATAGTCATGTAGTCGCCACAACTTCTCAATTTTGAGCTCCCATGTGAGATATTCTTCAACATCAGGACCTCCTTCAAAGCGAGGTATTGAGAATTTTGGCTTACCCAAACAATCTTCTTGTAGTTGTTGAGGAACACGTTGGGCTCCGACGGGGACAAAATCATGACCATGGAGACCATGGCCTATGACACGCCCACCACCACGCCCATGGGTAGCAGGTGCAACTTTGAAATCTCCATGCACATTGTCCTCATCTTCATGATGCAACTGTTGTTGTTGTTGTTGCACCAAATTATCAACAGCGAGGTTCAAAGCTTGAAGAGTTTGCTGGATATCTGTTACTTGATCTTGGATAGTGTTGACTATCGTTGTAGTAGCCTCAAGCTTCTTTGCAACAGTCTGAATTTCCTCATTAAGATCTTCGCACTGTCGACGAAACTCACCCCACACATCGTCGTGAAGAGCTTCATACTCCCTCCAAGAAACAAGATCTGCCCCGTCCTTCATTTTCTAGTCAACATCAACATCACTAGAAGATATGATTAGTAGGTTAGTGCACTAAAACAAAAATCTGTGGTGGTACGCTCACAACTCACTCAAAACTGAGAAGAAAGGTAAATCTTACCGCTCCAAAGTGAATTAGTGTTGCTTACCACTTAGATTGATGAACTAGTGCACGGATGTAGCGAAGCAAATATCAAGGGTATAAGAACAATCACACGACAAAGAAGGATATAGGTGAGCTGTAGGTAGGCTACCTATATGCACCAATAACAAGCTCTAGCGCTGACCGTATAAAACACCCTAAGAAACTCACACAAGGCGATAAATGTGGAAATGCAACTATATGGATGAACAGGTTGCAATGCACTCGAGAGACACTAGCAAAGCTCAACGGGATAGGCACAAGATTGCTCAACTACTGGTGCAGAATAGTAAACTAGACCTTCACTTGATCTTACTAGCACTTCACTTTTTTTGATTGTATCACACGCAACAATATAGCTCTTTTTGTTTCTTTTCAAAAAAAACTTTGATTTTATGACTCTACTCCTTGTAACACGGCCAACAGCAATTGGAAAGAACCAAAAACCTAACGAACAACCTGTCGAGCGGTAAAACTAGTCTCTTGTGAGAAAGTTCCTAGTCACGTATATCGAAAGGCTGTGTCTACGGTTCATATATAAAGCAAACTGTATGCTATGTGGACTCGGAGCAACCAAAAAAATATGAAAATCGACCTACGACAGAAAACTGTTTCGCGGCAGAGAAACTAGCAAAAATCGTGCCACGGCAGAACCACGGCAGGATTTCCTGTCACGACAGAGAAACGACCGAAAACTGTGCCACGGCAGAAACCATGACAGACTCTAGATTGGATCAAAACTAAACACGAACAACAACTAAAACTTGAAATTGATGCAATCTAAGGCTATGGAAAACTACAAACCCTAATATTTTTGGTATTTTCTTTATAGGAAACAACTCACAACTCAACTATGGGGTGGATTGTGGATGGCTTACCGATAAAACATTGAAATCTGATACCAAGATGATAAGGGGTTGCCCGATCTTCTCAGTAAGCGAGGTGGATGGTGATGAACACGCGATGAACACATCGGATGAATACGATGATAAGTGGATGATAACTTGTATGACGCTAACGAGTCTCTCGATTGATTCCTGTCGCCAATGCAACAGCTCTCAACCCTACAAGATATTCACAACTCCACACACTTGCGCACGTAGCCGCCGACCACAAAGCGGTAAATTGCAATCTTCTAATTCCAATGGAACAACAAATCACACACTTTCAGTAGCAAAACACCAAATCGATGCGAATTGGTGTATATAATTCAATAGAGTTGCGTAGCAATCAATTATGAACTAGGTTTTATCTTAAACGTGGTCTGAACCTAATTTTGGGGCATCCCTGGGGCTTATATAGGCATACAGGATGACCAGGGGACAAAATAGTTTGATACAAACCGACCTGGGATAGGTTCGGCCAAAACTGAGTCGGAATCGGGCAACAACGGTAGTGCCGGGGTGTTCAAGTCGGCAGTGCCGAGGTGTCACGGCCGGCAGTGCCGTGGTGCCTCAGCCGGCAGTGTCGGGTCAGGCCGGCAGTGCCGGGGTGCTCTGGCCGGCAGTGCCGCCCTGTACAGGTCGACAGTGCCGGTGTCAACGTCTCCTCCTTCATGCATGCCTCCCTCTCCTCCCTCGTGCGTCCGTGGGATGTCTTCACGTCCAGCACCATGTCCAGCTGCTCCTCTCCTCCTCGTGCGACGCTTGCACCATCTTCATACCTGATCATACATAAGTAAAGCGACTTAGGTAGTATAAAGTTCTCATCGATCAAAGTATCATTCAAGAGCGAATTCACCTGTTGTTTAAGTAGCTTCGCACGAGCCCTTGTAATGGGTGCAATCCTAACTTCATTGGACTTGAGCTTCACAACAACATTTTGTTCATCTTGCAATGACGGAGGTAGTAGTTCGATAGGGATGTCCTCGTCATTAAGGAACCAACATATCAATGAAGAGAACAAACGAGATTTATGGGCGCCCACGACATCTCCTCCATCTCAGATTACGTCCCAGTGAGCGATGCTTCCGCCTCCCTAAAACATGCAGAATTCAGCACAAGAGTTTTACAGTGATAAGGGCCACGATAGAGCAATAAAACAGATGATGAACGGTTCAGCAGCAGAGCAACTGGAAACTGTTAGAAAACACAACTTCCATTTCCACTGGCTCAACTTCGTTTACTACAAAAATTAACAATAGCAAAACATTATTTGATGTTGTCATACAGTATGCTTCCCAAAACTATGAGAGTGATAGAGGAAATAATTGTATATGGCCCTATTTATAGGTACGCATGCTACCAAAAGCATTACATGTAATCAAAGAGAAAAAAGGGCATTTAATACCTGTTTGTTACTGCTGCTTTAGGTATATGTGGATCCTCCGAAAAAGATTTTAATTGATAGGTATGACGCCAACCTATCCATTGACAAAGCATGAATCATCAATCTTGAATAGCTTATGAAATATCCAAGATCCACACAGTGACTGAATCAGCGAGTATTAAATGATACATCCCAACATGCACAGACTTTATAAAATATAAAAAAAAGAGCCAGGAAAGGAAAGTAATACTCATGAAACATTACCTTTTTTGCAGGTACTTAATGGTGGCGCACAGAGGTGATCAGCGAAAATTTACAGAATGATCATCTCAATCTAGAGGTACTATTTTACGCAAATAATAAATCTGATTTATCAAGCATATATTACTATATACAGGCAAAATATAATGTTCTTTTATATTACAACCCTGGTCAAAAACACATATGCAGCATAACTTCTCATACATGGCACTACTGATATTATGAAGGCACCAAAACATTACTGAAGTAAATGAAAGTACCTAAGATTTATTTAGCTTTGAGCCTGGTTATGATTTGTATCTTCTGGTTTTGTCACTAAAGATTACTCTGCAAACAGATTCCCAGAACTTGTCATCTACAGAGAACAACAACTTGCCATGGAGACTATGTGTTAACCAGGCTGAAGGTGATATTGACAGGAACAAACAATCTCCAACAGTCGATAGTAAAGATGAACAACAATCCAGGAGAGACCCAATCTAGTGTTCAACCTACTTCAACAAGAACAGTTTCGAACCTGTTTAATTCATCACTGATACAGCATCTACGTCAAATGTAGTGAACTGAGGAGAGAAAGTTGTAATCCTGGAAATATTGTATTCATTAAAGAATGTTTTATTTGTTTGCGCAACTGACTACAAAAAGGAATATTGTAAGGAAAATGCTAGGATTTGGACGATTGTGTTTTAATAATAAGCACTGCCAAGTTAAAGGACAAGCTACTTATTTTCCGTAGGTTGCAGGAAATTTTCATTATGACGAATGCCGGTGTGGAACAATATTGTGTAGCTATAAATCTCTTACTACTATAAAATTACATAGAATACTGAATGACATAAATACTAAGAGCTGAAATAACTAGAAAACAGAGAGCAAATGGCAACTCACAATACCGTGCTCTGCCAACGTTCCCAAATATTTTCCGCTTTCCTCTCTCTCCAGCAAACTGATCCTATTACCGCACTTCCTCGATCAGAACATGAAAAAAATAGCTAGCCCAAGTAAAAGCAACGGTGAAAATGCAGATCATTTAAAACAAACCAACCACGCAAAAATCAGCAATCCAGAGTATGAATAAATAAACTGAGAAGAACAAAGTATTCAAAGTTAGATAAACTGCTATAAGTCAGAGAATAAAAAGCAATGATAATAGCAGCTTAGGGGAAAGAACGTAAAATATTGGAAAGGTCATATACCTACTAAATAAAATTCACATATTGGCTATTACTATGGAAGATCAGAGGAAGAAACATTGACAAGTAAAAAAGCTAGGTAGTAACAACAAGAATAGAGTGTTACCTATTCAAACAAATGTGCATGGAAGGACCATCCATGTACTACTAGAAAAGGCAGATCTAGCAATTTTCAGTAGCATGATTGAGTTGTTGTCATAGACCCACTCAAAAAATTTGTGTCATAGATCTAAAAATTTAGTGTACAAGGTAGTCTTAAGTTGTTGTTAAACTGAGAAAACAATTAATGAAATAGTCATAACATAAAGAAAGTACGAGTAACAAATATAACAATTGAAAGAATGAGAAACAAACATAAAAATGGCACCTCCTCCTTTACATGGGCTTGGGACCGCCTACCAAAAAGGTTTTAAAAAGGTGACTGAAAAATTGATGAATGAAAGAAAATTGATGAATGAAAGAACAATGAAGAAATAAGAATACTGAAAAATGAGGAATGAAAGAGTGAAGAAAAATACTGAAATAGTAATATATATGAGAACACAAATACTTAAGGGTTTTCTATTCTCGTGCCCTCGGGTTCTTAGTTGTACTCAGTTTTCTCCAGCTCCTTAGTTTTTCCTCAGTTTCCCCAAGCCCTTGTTTGAAACCCGCAGAAGGAGCTCAGACGGCAGGATTCCCGTTTAGTTGACCGTTCCGTGCTGACGTGTGGGGCCGCGTCATGTGGGGCCGCATCGCGTGGGGCTGGTAGAAAGGGACCGCGTGGGATAGGACGAGACAACGTTTGGTTGCACGTGAGCAGGAGTTGGGTTCTGTCTCTCTCGGCCCAAATTGGCATTTTTAAGAGTACCTTTCCCCCCTCTTTCTCTCTGTATTTTTTCACCTAATTAGTATCAAATCTAGAGAAGCTTGCATTTCTGTCTTTCTTCAATTATTTGTGCCTTTTGGCCCTCGTTGTTTGCCCAATATGGCAGCAAATCTAGCACTCTCTCTGGTCCATATGTATGTAGTTAAATCTAGAAGAAATCTCCAGGGTAATGTACGATAAATTCACACAGTCATATAGTAGAATAGTGATAGATAATAGGGATCCCTCCCTAGATAATAAGCTGCATACATCAGCCAACATAGTAACAGGTTCGAGGTTCTTCACAGCACCATCATACTGACAACATAACAACAAGGGATCCCTAGCTAACAAAAAAATGGAGGAGGCAGCAGCAGCACACGTCCAGGACTCTGCCTACCCCATCTGGCTCTGCCTCCACTTGTTGCTCCGCTTGGGCACCTTGGGCTTGAGCGGAGGCATGCGCCCGACGGGGATCTCCACCCGCTGGAAGCTGCGGAGGTGCATGCCGAGCGCCTTGTGCTTGGCGCGGAAGGAGTAGGGGTTCACCGTCGTGCCGACCTTGGGGAAGGTGTTGCCGATGTCTCGGATGCGTGAGGAGGCAGTTGAAGTCGGTGCCGCCGAGTCTCCTAGTGCAGAAGGGGCACCTGTAGACACCCTTGGCGAAGTACGAGACGTACTGGCCGACCTGCAGCCTCCGCAGCACCTACCGAGTCTTGGTGTCATGGTGCTTGTCGTCGCTGCCGACGTCGCTGCCAGACAGCTGCTCCATATCAAACGGAAACTATGAGTGAATGAGTTGCAACGATGATTAACGAGCATGATAACAAAGTTAGGAAAAACAGAGGCAGCCTCAGTTAGAGTGGACACGATTATATATCTACAGGGAAGGGGTTAGCGAACCAAAGCTCATGCACAACAGATTTGTACACAGTAATGGTTCGCTGAACCCTCCTCGTAAAGATTTGTGCCCAACGATTCATCATAGGCAAAGAAACAGATTCCAGATCTGAACTTGAACACATTCCAGATTATTTGCAAAATTAAACGGTTGATATCTTTTGATTCGTGCATAAAATAACTGATTGAGATCTCATGATTACTTGCATAAATTAACTGATTGAGATCCCATTATTAGTTGCATAAATTAACCGAACAGCCGAACCCCAAATCTTAAACGAAATCAAGAAGGGATCAAAACAAAATGGAATAAAATCGGCGCTAATATTAACCCAATACTTATCCATCTACAGATCCATCTACACCAGCAAAAATAGGGTTCAAAAAGGAATAGGGAACAAAAAAGGGAGCAAACCGTAGTTACCTCGTTCCATGGGTCGTCCATGAAGGTGTCGTAGGGGTCCGGGGGCGCCTCATACGGCACCTCCTCATAGGGGTCCCATCCCACCGGGATCTAACTGCCACCGGCGGCAGCCTCCGATGCACCGGCGGCGACGACCGTTGAGGGGACGGCGTCGAAGAGGGAGGCATCGCGCTTGGAGCCGACGGCGTCGTGGATGATGGGATTGGCATTCTCCTCGTCCATCTCGCCGGCAGAGGAGAGGGAGAGGGAGAGGGTTTTTTTGCTTTGGAGAAGATGATGGGACGTGAGAGAGGCGGCATTGCGTGAGCGAGTGAGAGTGACAGAGATAGTGCGAGGAGGCGTCTATAAAGGCGAGGGGTGGTTAATGCGACCCACGTCCTACGCGTCCACCGTTGCACGTCTGCACGTCTTGGACTTCTGCAACGTGACACGCGTCCACGATTGCACGTCTTCGACTTCTGCACCGCGACCCACGTCTACGCGTCAACAATTGCACGTCTTCCATTTCTGCACCGCAACACGCGTCCTCGAGTCTAACCCTGGAAATTTAGATATACTCAGGTATACCCTCGAGTCTTATACTAGCATATTTTGTGTGCTCAGTTTTCCCCTTGAGTGCTAATACTGGCTAGTGCAATATATTCAGTTTTACCCTCAAGTGGCTAGTCAACAGAGAGTCAACAAATATGATTAACTAGTTAAATGAGTCATTTAATGTGCAAAAAATTCCAAAAAAGATTGGCACTTACTCATGGAGTCTTTACCACAAATTGCCACTTCTCAAATCATAGATAAGTCATAGATAAATCAAGTTTTACCACAAATTACCACTTCTCAAATCACCTAGTAGCTATGAAGGTGCATGGTTTTCCACAATAAGCCCTTCCCAAAACAACTTTCCCCAAAACATACATTGTCTAAATGAGGCCACAATTCTCACACTAATGTATATTTGTATTGCAAATAGTTTGAGGTAGGCCAAGATGGGTTTCATTGTACAAAACACGCATTTTCCATTCTTTAAATCTCATATTTGAATCCCTTAGTCTGTTTACTACTCGGGTGTCCTTGGTTTCTTGATACTACTTAGTTTTGCCCTCTCCCTTCACAAATTCTCGCAGACGTGCAACATTGCCCTGATTGGTCTAGCCCATTTCACGCGGATCGTGCCCAGCGACCGTTGATCGTATGATCTAACGGGTGATACGTCTCAAACGTATCTATAATTTCTGATGTTCCATGCTAGTTTTATGACAATACCTACATGTTTTGTTCACACTTTATATCGTTTTGATGCATTTTCCGGAACTAACCTATTGACAAGATGCCGAAGTGCCAGTTCCTGTTTTCTGTTGTTTTTGGTTTCAGAAATCCTAGTAAGGAAATATTCTCGGAATTGGACGAAATCAACGCCCAGCATCTTATAATTCCACGAAGCTTCCAGAACACCCGAGAGGCACCAGAGGGGAGCCCTGGTGGCCCCACACGTGTGGGCGGCGCGACCAAGGAGCCAGGCGCGCCCCCTACTGTGTGGGTCCCCCGTAGCCCTTCCGACTCCGCCTCTTCGCCTATAAGAAGCCCCCTGACCTAAATCTTCGAGACGGAAAAGCCACGGTACGAGAAACCTTCCAGAGCCGCCGCCATCGCGAAGCCAAGATCTGGGGGACAGGAGTCTCTGTTCCGGCACCCTGCCGGGACGGGGAAGTGCCCCTGGAAGGCATCTCCATCGACACCACCGCCATCTCCATCGACGCTGCTGTCTCCCATGAGGAGGGAGTAGTTCTCCCCCGAGGCTAAGGGCTGTACCGGTAGCTATGTGGTTCATCTCTCTCTCCTATGTACTTCAATACAATGATCTCATGAGCTGCTTTACATGATTGAGATCCATATGATGAGCTTGTAATCTAGATGTTGTTATGCTATTCAAGTGGATTTTACTTATGTGATCTCCGGAGACTCCTTGTCCCACGTGTGTAAAGGTGACGAGTGTGTGCACCGTGCGGGTCTCTTAGGCTATATTTCACGAGAATACTTATTCACTGAGTTATGATTTGAGTTGGATGTCTCTATGAAATTGTGGTGTGTTAGTACCTCCTATGAATACTCACAGTGACAGCGTGGGGTGTTTATTAGTACTTGGGAATACATCTTTAAGGTTTGCCTACATGATGAATTAGTGTTCGTTATCTTGCCAAAGAGTAATTCAGAATAGCATAGTGAAGTGCTTATTTATATTCCTCTATGATTACAATGTGCTTTATATCACTATTAACCTATGTGCTACTCTAGTGATGTTATTAAAGTAGTCTATTCCTCCTCCATGATGTAATGGTGACAGTGTGTGCATCATGTAGTACTTGGCGTAGTTTATGATTGTAATCTCTTGTAGATTATGAAGTTAACTATTGCTATGATAGTATTGATGTGATCTATCCCCCCTTTCATAGCTTGATGGTGACAGTGTGCATGCTATGTTAGTACTCGGTATAATTGCGTTGGTCTATCATGCACTCTAAGGTTATTTAAATATGAACATCGAATGTTGTGGAGCTTGTTAACTCCGGCATTGAGGTGCTCTTGTAGCCCTACACAATTAATGGTTTTTGTCATCCAACAAGAGAGTGTAGAGTGGTTTTATTATGTGATCAATGTTGAGAGTGTCCACTAGTGAAAGTATGATCCCTAGGCCTTGTTTCCAAATACCGCAATCATCGCTTATTTACTTGTTTTACTGCATCTTTACTTCCTGCAATATTACTACCATCAACCGCACGCCGGCAAGCTATTTTCTCGGCGCCGTTACTACTGCTCATATTCATTCATACCACTTGTATTTCACTATCTCTTCGCCGAACTAGTGCACCTATACATCCGACAAGTGTATTGGGTGTGTTGGGGACACAAGAGACTTCTTGTATCGTGATTGCAGGGTTGCTTGAGAGGGATATCTTTGACCTCTTCCTCCCTGAGTTCGATAAACCTTGGGAGATTCACTTAAGGGAAACTTTCTGATGTTCTACAAACCCGGATTCCCAACACTGTCTACAGGAATAGAAGCGTGCGTAGACATCAAGCTATTTTCTGGCGCCGTTGCCGGGGAGGTAAGGTAAAAGGTATTCACATCCTCCGACTACTAAGCTATTTCCTAGCATTGTAGCCGGTGTGTGAGTGCTCGAAGCTATTTCCTTTAGATCCTGCAATTGCATCTTTTTGTTTCTTGTTTTCACTAGTTAGGCATAATGGACAACAGTGAGCTTTTTATTCTATTTCCAGAGTTACGACATGGATTGTTTGATGCGAAAATTAAAAAACCTATGGAACCTTATTTGCATGCTAGTAGTAATATTAGTATGAACGCTTTGAACACCATTGTTGATAATGATATAGAAAGTTCTAAGCTTGGGGAAGCTGGTTTTGATGAGCATGATATTTTTAGTCCCCCAAGCATGGAGGAGAAAATTTTCTTTAATGATACTTTGCCTCCTATTTATGATGATTATAATGATAGTGGTCTTCTGGTACCGCCTACTATGGAGGATAAATTTAATTATGATTACAATATGCCTCCTATATTTGATGATAGCTACTTTGATGAATTTGCTCCCACTACAATTAATAAGAATGACTATGCTTATGTTGGGAGTAGTAATAATTTTATGCATGAGACTCATGATAAGAATGCTTTGTGTGATAGTTATATTGTTGAGTTTGTTCATGATGCCACTGAAAGTTATTATGAGAGAGGGAAACATGGTTATATGCATCTTAATAATATTAAGTTTCCCCTCTTTATGTTGAGAATCTTGAAGTTACTCGTGTTTTATCTTCCTATGCTTGTCACTTTGCTCCTCATGAATTTATTTGTGTACAAGATTCCTTCTCATAGGAAGTGGGTTAGGCTTAAATTTGTTTCAGACTTGCTTTTTGATGCTCTCTTTGCTTCAACTCTCATCCTTATGAGAGCATCATCATTAAAATTTCTGAGCCCATCTTAATGGCTATAAAGAAAGCACTTCTTGGGAGATAACCCATGTTTTTATTTTGCTACTATTTTGTTGTGTTTTGGAAGTTGTTACTACTGTAGCAACCTCTCCTTATCTTTATTTTTATTGCAATGTTGTGCCAAGTGAAGTCTCTAATAGAAGGTTGATGCTAGATTTGGATTTCTGCGCAGAAACAGATTTCTTGCTGTCAAGAATTTGGGTAAGATTCTCTGTAGGTAACTCAGAAAAATCTGCCAATTTACGTGAGTGATCCTCAGATATGTACGCAACTTTCAATAGTTTTGAGTTTTCTGATTTGAGCAACGGAAGTAACTCTTAAAAATTCGTGTTTACTGGCTATTCTGTTTTGACAGATTCTGTCTCTGTTTTTTGCATTGTCTCTTGTGGACTTTAAGTAAGGCTTTCTAGATGTGGAGAGCTGTAGCTAATGTTTTATTGAGTTCTTGCAATGTGTCACTACAGGGCCAAGGTGGATTAAAGTTTTTCGAGTACTAACCCTCTAATGAGTTTGTTTTGAGTTTGGTGTGGAGGAAGTTTTCAAGGATCAAGAGAGGAGGATGATACAATATGATCAAGAAGAGTGAAAAGTCTAAGCTTGGGGATGCCCCGGTGGTTCATCCCTGCATATTTTAAGAAGACTCAAGCATCTAAGCTTGGGGATGCCCAAGGCATCCCCTTCTTCATCGACAACTTATCAGGTCACCTCTAGTGAAACTATATTTTTATTCCGTCACATCTTATGTACTTTACTTGGAGCGTCGGTGTGCTTTTATTTTCGTTTTGTTATTTTCATTCTCTGAATAAATTCATCCTTGTGTGGGAGAGAGACACGCTCCGCTGTTGCATATGAACACATGTGTTCTTCGCTTTACTTTTAATGTTCATGGCGAAGATTGAAACTGCTTCGTTAATTGTTATATGGTTGGAAACAGAAAATGCTTCATGTGGTAATTGGTATAATGTCTTGAATAATTGATACTTGACAATTGTTGTGCTCATATAGATCATGTTTAAGCTCTTTCATCATGTACTTTGTACCCATTAATGAAGAACTACATAGAGTTTGTTAAAATTTGGTTTGCATGATTGGTCTCTAGAGTCTAGATATTTTCTGGTTAAGGTGTTTGAACAACAAGGAGACAATGTAAAGTCTTATAATGCTTACAATATGTTCATATGTGAGTCTTGCACCGTTTTGTACTTGAGTTTGCTTCAAACAACCTTGCTAGCCTAGCCTTGTATGGAGAGGAATTCTTCTCGTGCATCCAAATCCTTGAGCCAACAACCATGCCATTTGTGTCCACCATACCTACCTACTACATGGTATTTCTCCGCCATTCCAAAGTACATTACTTGAGTGCTACCTTTAAAAATTCTATTCTTTGTCTTTGCAATATATAGCTCATGGGAAAATAGCCTTAAAAACTATTGTGGTGAAGAATATGTACTTATGTGTCTTATTTCTTAATAAGTTGCTTGTTGAGCGGTAACCATGTTTCTGGGGACGCCATCAACTTTTACCTTTGTTGAATACCATGTGAGTTGCTATGCATGTTCGTCTTGTCTGAAGTAAGGGCGATTTTCATGATCAAATGGTTTGAGTATGCATATTGTTAGAGAAGAACATTGGGCCGCTAACTAAAGCCATGATCCATGGTGGAAGTTTCAGTGTGGACAATTAATCCTCAATCTCTTATGAGAATATTATCTATTGTTGTATGCTTATGCATTAAAGAGGAGTCCATTATCTGTTGTCTATGTTGTCCCGGTATGGATGTCTAAGTTGAGAATAACCAAAAGCGAGAAATCCAATGCGAGCTTTCTCCTTAGACCTTTGTACAGGCGGCATAGAGGTATCCCTTTGTGACACTTGGTTGAAACATATGCTATGCAATGATAATCCATGTTAATCCAAGCTAATTAGGACATGGTGCGAGCACTATTGGTATACTATGCATGAGGCTTGCAACTTATAGGATGTCTTATACATAACACATATGCTTTATTACTACCGTTGACAAAATTGTTTCTTGTTTTCAAAATAAAAGCTCTAGCACAAATATAGTAATCCATGCTTCCCTCTGCGAAGGGCCTATCTTCTACTTTATTGTTGAGTCAGTTCACCTACTTCTTTCTATCTTAGAAGCAAACACTTGTGTGAACTGTGTGCATTGATTCTTACATGTTTACCTATTGCATTTGTTATATTACTTTGTGTTGACAATTATCCATTAGATAAACATGTTGAAGTTGAAAGCAACTGCTGAAACTTACATCTTCCTTTGTGTTGCTTCAAAGCTTTCTACTAAGAATCTATTGCTTTATGAGTTAACTCTTATGCAAGTCTTATTGATGCTTGTCTTGAAAGTATTATTCATGAAAAGTCTTTGCTATATGATTCATTTGTTTACTCATTATCTTTGCCATTGCTTCGAATCGCTGCATTCATCTCATATGCTTTACAATAGTATGCTCAAGATTATGTAAGTAGCATGTCACTTCAGAAATTATTCTTGTTATCGTTTACCTACTCGAGGGCGAGTAGGAACTAAGCTTGGGGATGCTTGATACGTCTCAAACGTATCTATAATTTCTGATGTTCCATGCTAGTTTTATGACAATACCTACATGTTTTGTTCACACTTTATATCGTTTTGATGCATTTTCCGGAACTAACCTATTGACAAGATGCCGAAGTGCTAGTTCTTGTTTTCTGCTGTTTTTGGTTTCAGAAATCCTAGTAAGGAAATATTCTCGGAATTGGACGAAATCAACGCCCAACATCTTATAATTCCACGAAGCTTCCAGAACACCCGAGAGGCACCAGAGGGGAGCCCTGGTGGCCCCACACGTGTGGGCGGCGCGGCCAAGGAGCCAGGCGCGCCCCCTACTGTGTGGGTCCCCCATAGCCCTTCCGACTCCGCCTCTTCGCCTATAAGAAGCCCCCTGACCTAAATCTTCGAGACGGAAAAGCCACGGTACGAGAAACCTTCCAGAGCCGCCACCATCGTGAAGCCAAGATCTGGGGGACAGTAGTCTCTGTTCCGGCACCCTGCCGGGACGGGGAAGTGCCCCCGGAAGGCATCTCCATCGACACCACCGCCATCTCCATCGACGCTGCTGTCTCCCATGAGGAGGGAGTAGTTCTCCCCCGAGGCTAACGGCTGTACCGGTAGCTATGTGGTTCATCTCTCTCTCTCCTATGTACTTCAATACAATGATCTCATGAGCTGCTTTACATGATTGAGATCCATATGATGAGCTTGTAATCTAGATGTTGTTATGCTATTCAAGTGGATTTTACTTATGTGATCTCCGGAGACTCCTTGTCCCACGTGTGTAAAGGTGACGAGTGTGTGCACCGTGTGGGTCTCTTAGGCTATATTTCACAGAATACTTATTCGAGTGAGTTATGATTTGAGTTGGATGTCTCTATGAAATTGTGGTGTGTTAGTACCTCCTATGAATGCTCACAGTGACAGCGTGGGGTGTTTATTAGTACTTGGGAATACATCTTTAAGGTTTGCCTACATGATGAATTAGTGTTCATTATCTTGCCAAAGAGTAATTCAGAATAGCATAGTCAAGTGCTTATTTATATTCGGACAGTGCTAGAAATCCTCCGGAGGCTCCAAACTTTCCAGCCTCCTGCTTGCATGCGTGACACGTGTCAATTTTTACCTGAAATTTAAACTTTGCTTCGTCGCAGCAAAAAAATCTCCCGCTTTTGCTTCATTGAAGAAAAAAACGATTCGACTAAAATAGAAGGAGTTGCGAATCATTTAGACTTTGTTTTCGTCGCAGCAAAAAAAGTCCCGCTTTTGCTTCATTGAAGCAAAAAACGGTTCGACTAGGAGTAAATAAAAATGATCCATCGGACGTGGACCTCGCCGGAGACATCGCCGGAATCCTTGTAGCAACAAAAATATACTAAAGTAGCAGAACCACAAAATATTTGCAGCAAAAGATTTATACTATTGTAGCATCGATAAATACTAGTCGTCGGTGCACCGTCGGCAATATCCCAACTCCGACTTGCAGCACTTCACTTGCTTCTTGCAGCACCGTCACTAATTGTTGGTAGCATCATCGTGGGCTGTTGGCAGCATTACCGTTTGTCCTTTGCAGCACCTCCGCCACAAGATGGTAGCAACACCAGTCGCATGTGGTAACATTGACGTTGACCTTGGCTCGCAGCACTAGCCCTCACCAGTGGTAGCACCACGCCACCACCCAAGGCCCCTGGAAGCACTACTCAACATTTCTCGCGGCATTGTCATTATCCATGGCAGATCCCCCGTCTACCGCTGCCCGAGCCTTGTAACATCGGCTGCCACCGCTCGATACAGCGTCGGACTGCTATTGCAGGCTTGCAGCACAGTCGGCTTGAATTAGCAGGCGCGGCACCGCATCCTTTGTAGCATGCAAATCCTATTCGGCATGGAGCACGGACTGATGCACGATGCCGAGCACATCTAGTGGACCGAGGCACCGAGCCCCGTCCTCGACCACCGCAAAAAGGTACACCGCCGGCCCCGTCGATCTCGTCTGGCCATGGGATGGGGAACCCGTCCCTGCTATGGCTCATGGTTTTTGGAGCGGACGGGGCTGTTTGCGGCAGCGACGCTAGTTAACATCATGCGTGTGCGCCCCCGTGACGCCGCCTCGTTCCTTGCAACACCTCGCATCCGCCGTCGCCCATGGTAGCACCACCACATGAGGAAAAAATGTGAGGACGAGGGGAGCCAACAACGGCGGCCGCGCGCGGTGCGGAGCGCCTCGATGACACCGGCGGCCTCGATGACGGCGACGTGTCGCCCTTGCCCCCTGGCCTCCCGCCGCTCGGAGCTCCGGAACCTGGTCTCGTATCACGGAGGCGCGGCCACCACGAGATTGTAGCAGCGGCGGACCTTTTATCGGCGGAGTTGCAGCGGCCAATTGGTGTGGGGTCCGTGGGAGCGCTGCATGCGGGGGCAAGGTCGGAGTAGCGGCGGCGCTGCTTGGTCCGACCACGGGATGGAGCGCCGCATGGCTGAGGAGGCGACAGGGCACGACAGAGATTCCTCGCCGGTGATAGGGAAAGAGACGGAGAGCCGCCTTCACCAGCTCTCGTGCGTGAAGAAGATAAGAACAGGTGAGATATTTCTGGTGCCAGCAGTGGGTTGGTGGGACCCAACGAAAACGACGCCTCATTAGATTTAATCCTACGGCTGCGCGTTCGGAGGTTGTTTTGCGTCGCAGCCTCCGAAGGAAACGGATCATTTTCCTTTATATTCCTTTATGATTGCAATGTGCTTTATATCACTATTAACCTATGTGCTACTCTAGTGATGTTATTAAAGTAGTCTATTCCTCCTCCATGATGTAATGGTGACAGTGTGTGCATCATGTAGTACTTGGCGTAGTTTATGATTGTAATCTCTTGTAGATTATGAAGTTAACTATTGCTATGATAGTATTGATGTGATCTATCCCCCCTTTCATAGCTTGATGGTGACAGTGTGCATGCTATGTTAGTACTCGGTATAATTGCGTTGGTCTATCATGCACTCTAAGGTTATTTAAATATGAACATCGAATGTTGTGGAGCTTGTTAACTCCGGCATTGAGGTGCTCTTGTAGCCCTACACAATTAATGGTTTTTGTCATCCAACAAGAGAGTGTAGAGTGGTTTTATTATGTGATCAATGTTGAGAGTGTCCACTAGTGAAAGTATGATCCCTAGGCCTTGTTTCCAAATACTGCAATCATCGCTTATTTACTTGTTTTACTGCATCTTTACTTCCTGCAATATTACTACCATCAATCGCACGCCGGCAAGCTATTTTCTCGGCGCTCGTTACTACTGCTCATATTCATTCATACCACTTGTATTTCACTATCTCTTCGCCGAACTAGTGCACCTATACATCCGACAAGTGTATTGGGTGTGTTGGGGACACAAGAGACTTCTTGTATCGTGATTGCAGGGTTGCTTGAGAGGGATATCTTTGACCTCTTCCTCCCTGAGTTCGATAAACCTTGGGTGATTCACTTAAGGAAAATTTGCTGCTGTTCTACAAACCTCTGCTCTTGGAGGCCCAACACTGTCTACAGGAATAGAAGCGTGCGTAGACATCAACGGGCAGGATAACCCCTCTCTCTCTCTCTGTCGGTGGTTAGCTTCCACCCTCTAAGTATGCTAAAGGGCGGTTTTCTGTATTATTTTTCACGCGCTAAAGCCCAACTCTTTTAGGCATTACTTTTCACGCAAAAATGATAAACCATCAACGATTTGTTGTAGCCATTAATTTTCAAGCAAAAAATGATAAACCATCACCGATTTCTTGTAGCCATTAATTTTCACGCAAAAAATGATAAACCATCACCAATTTATTGTAGCCATTACTTTTAACGCAAAAAATGATAAACCATCACCGATTTCTTGTAGCCATTACTATTCACGGTAAAAATGATAAACGAAACAATCTATCTATCTCTGTATTTGAAGTTTGGGAGGGTTCACCATCTACTTATGTTAACTTTCGAGGTTTTGACCTGAAAATCAAATGGGTATTATAAAGGGAAATAAAAGTTCAAAAAAATGTAAAAACGAAACAATCTACCTATCTTTGCATAGAAGATCGTCCGTATGATTTTTGAGGTCATTTAGAGAAGGTAGAAAAAAATCCCTTTTGAGAAGGTCGAAAAAACCTAACTTGTTACAAAAGCTGGTTTCAGTGAGACCTAACCAAGTTTGGCATACATGATGCCATACCTATAACAACAAGGAATATCTAAAAGGGAAAGTTTCACATTTGAAATTTAGGGTGGAAATGATGCCATACATGATGCTATTTTTCGAGGTTTTGACCTGAAAATCAATTGGGTATTATAAAGGGAAATAAAAAAGTTCGAAAAATGTAAAAATGAAACAATCTATCTATCTATGTATATAAGATCAGATGTATGAAATTTGAAGTCATTTAGAGAAGGTAGAAAATCACCTTGTTAGAAAAGCTGGTTTCAGTGAGACGAAACGGCATGCGCTTAAGCAAAGTGATTTTTTCGAACTTCTCCAAATGACCCCAAATTTTCCATACATGATGCCATACGTGTAACAACAAGGAACCCTATCTAAAAAGTGTCAAAAAAGTTTGCACAAACTTGATTCGAGCACCACAGCCTCCAAACGATGCCGATGCCGATATCGGCATGGTCAGAATGGCTATGCTCGCCGCCACTGCTAGGTCACCGTCGGGATGCACCCTCAATCCCGTCCCTCATTCGATCACTGACACACCAGAGATAACACCGAGGCCAATGTCGAACGTACATGCTGATGCCAATGCCGAACATGCATGCACGCCGCTGTGGGCACGGCCACGCCGCCCCGCTATGCTGGACGCCACAGACCACCGCGAGGTCTTTCCCTTCGCCACCACACTCTGCTAGCACCCATCTATACACGCCAGAAAGGAGAGACACTAGTTTTCTCTACATTGCTCACGTTCGTGTCCGACACGGTCAGTCAAAGTTTTGAGGTAGTCGTCGACCATTTCTTCTCTTCTTTGCATGGTTAAACGCGTCTAGTTCATATCTATCTAATGCGTCTGGTCTCGCCTCATGCAGTTCTTTGTGGAAGTCGATCTCATCTCGCCACCCTGCAGGCCACCTCCTCCGTGCCATCGTTGTAGAGCTCCGTTTAAAAATATAATCCTACCCATGTATTGCCCCCTGTATCAGCGTCATGGCCCCACTTGTCATTCGATATACCGAAGCCCCACTCGTTTGCGTTTTGGTCAGGGATACAGTGATGCTTACGGTCAAACAAAGATGGATCGTCCGACGTGTCTTTGCGGGCTCTACGTTGCCCCACTAGTTAGAAGATAACGGTCAACCGTCGGGCAACTGGCCGTTACAACACCTGTGATGGTTTCAGACAAGGTCTTGGGGGAAAACTGAGGAAAAATTAAGGAGTTGGGGAAAACTGAGCACAACTAAGGACCCGAGGGCACGGAAATTGAAATCCCAATACTTAAATAAGTGACTGAGAAATAAATGAGAAAATGCAGTAAAGCTGAGAAACTAAGAGAGAGAGAGAGACAGAATTAGAAATGAGTGGAAACTAAAGAAACGCAAAATCAGAGACTAAGAGAGAGAAAGAAATAATTGATAAAAAGAATAAACCAGAAAGGAATTAAGAGAGATGGAAACTTAGGAGTTAGGACTGAACCATACACTGAACCTGATATAATGATAATAAGAAGACATAAAGAAGCATTAAAGGATTAAGAAGCTAAGGACTGAGCCTGATATAAGGATAAAAGTTAAATGATACACCAAGACACAATAAATAAAATACATGAAGGCTGACAGAATAAGGGAAACCCGCGAACAAAATGATTCATAATGAGAGAAACATGAGAAAATGAATGGCTTATGAAAATAGAGAATAAGTGACTAAATCACTGAAGAAATATAACTAAGTGAATCAAGAGACACTGAAAAAAGCCAATGATTAAGAAAATAAATAATAACTGATAACTAATAACTGACAAAAATGAATGGCTTATGAGGATAATGCAGATAGTCCGCACCACAAATTTCTAAGATGACAACATGCAATCATCTAAACAAAATGATATCAAATTGCAACAAGACCAAAATTCAGTATTAAAAATCTCACACAAACCAAACACACACCACCCACAAAAATAAGAGGCACGAGCTCTCCGTGCAATGCTGCAATCGACTCCTCCCCACCGTCCACGGATACACTGAGCGACCAAGACACATAAGGGTGCGCTGTTCCCCGTACCTCGCGTCCCTACTTATATTTAGCAATAGTAGCTAAAACAACAGCGAACTATCTACATCATGAGACAGGATCTGGAGAATCTACAAGAAAAAATCACACACAACCAAATACACTCGAAGAATAAACAACCTATTAATAGAGCACTAAGCCAACTTCAGTGACCAAAAAGAGTAAATGACAGAGCTACCACAATTAAGGCAGCCGTGTCACGAAACTACCAAATGTGTTTGTTTTGTCACATGACTATCACTATTGTAACATGTCTGTGACGTGGAGCACTAATTTCATTATTTAGACGACTTAAACCGTTTTATGACTATTCGGGTCCACCTATTAGGACCACGTGGCAGGTGAAAACCTTACTCCTACTCCTAGTTTCATTTTGCAAATAAAACCTCAGAATATATTTTGGTGTCACACACAGATCCAATTCCCCACATAAAAAATAAAAAATAGAAATTCTCAATAAAAACGGAGAGGGTCTTGTCCTTCCTTGCACAACGTCCCATCCCACCCGAGCTAGGCCACTGGTGCGCCGTCCACGCGCACTAGGCCGCCGCCGATGTTCCAAGAGGTGGCCGCGCGGTGCACCAGGAGGACCCTCATATGCGTCGAGTCCGCGACCATCCACGGTGGAGTATCCCACGTGTCGAGATGGTAGTGGGCCTTCTACACGCACATGTTGGTATTCTGAGTGACATGTGTCGACATGCCAATGGCCACGCTCTAGGCACGTGTCAACCTTCGAATGCAATTCTACATGGCCACGTGGTGGGAGGAGGTTCGCCCGGAGTGGTCAGCTAGACGACAATGATGAGATCATGCGACAGGACTGACATGCCAATCATTGAATGACATAATGCCTCCAAGGATCTGACCGGGGGATAGCAATCCGCGACGGCCAAGGCTGTCACAGCGTAGCGGGTCGGGTGGATTCTAGGCTAGCACAAAGTTGTCATGGATCCATGATGAGCAAGACTAACCGTCAGCTCGGCCATCTGTGAAGCGAGGTTCGCCACAGAATTCCAAACCGTCAGCATCACGTCTCTATGATGATTTTTGCATATTCGCTAACAAACTAAAATCGTTATGGACTTGCAAACTTTTTGTAGTGATAGGAAATTACCGTCCTATTGCACATATACGGGAGAGACAAGGGTGCGTAACTGTTCCTTTACCCAACGGCGCGATCGGTAGGTTGCAGTCCTTTTTTGCTCCCGGAAATCAGGTGCTGGAGGGCCCTGATGGTCCTGGAAAACCATGTCCTCCACTTTATTTGGTAGCCCGGGTCACATCTAGAGAGCCAGAAAGCCCAAGTTTTTTGGTTGCTAGTCTCACCACTTGTTCACGTGGTGAGCTTACCTAACACCACCACACTTGAACTGAGTAAAGGTGGCCAGCACTGGGAGTAGCCTTCGATGCATGAGCTCCACCGGCGAGCTCGCTGTTAGTTGTGAGCCGATGAAGTGGAACTCGCTGTGAGTTTTGTCAGCATGCTTGTCACCTTTCGCTGCGCAGTGCGGGTTGGAAGGGAGCATGCCAACCATCATCCACGACGGGAGGCCCAGCGAGCGTCGCTGGCGCAGCGAGTGGATCAACACGAAGATGGACACAACCACAAGGACCACCACCTTCTACATCTCCGGGAGCAGGGTACTCTAACTACGTGCAAGACACCGCTCACTGTCACAACCAACACGACGCCGGCGCGCGAAAAGATCACCATGTCGTTGTCGCCAACGGTGGCCAATGCGCTTACGCTACCTACATGTAAGACACCTCTCACATTCACAACTAGTACCAAGCCGCCGTCTACAAAGCCGCGCACAAGGCCTACCACGACAACACACAGAAAGACCACCATGCTGCCACCGCACACATTTGCACAAGTTACAATATACTAGCGAGCTGCAGATATATTCATCTACATCCATCGAAATGAAATATTTACAACACGAGAAGTGTGCGAAACATCGAGGTGAAGCTACTCGTCAAAACAATTTTGAAATGGTGAACCGAGTGCAATAAATTTGATGAAATTCGGTCAAAAAGGTACAAACAAGAACACAAAATTGGAGATTTACAACAAACAAATCTCAAAACGGATAGTCAGAATGGAATCACCTCGTTGACGAACATATTTTTCATGTACAACTTATTTTGATTTGAAATATAATTGTGTTAATTAGAAGTGAGTAGAGTTAAGGGAGATTAAGGAGGGTGAGGGAAAAGACCATGTGTAAGGTTGGATCTGGCGAGGACTCGATTACAACCAGCTGGCCTGCTGACAAGGTATCGACTTGTCAATGCCTACGGATTGTAGACTAGGGTTCTCGTAGGAAGTAGAGGGCAAGTAGATCTCGAGGGTTCACACTACAAGAAAAGTTCAAATAGACAACGTCCGAAAATCGTCCGCTAAGGGCCATTTTTCGTCGCCTATGGGCCTAACCCGACGATATGGGTTCTGTGGTCCAAACTGCGTCAGGCAAAGTCCTACCACGTTTTTGTCGGTCCGTTGCGTTCGGGTGCCCTTCCGCCACGGAAAAACGGACAGTTGCAGATGTGTTTTCGGGAGCCCGTTGACTGCTGACGTCATGCAAACTGACACGTGGCAGACGCCGTTAACTGGCAGTTAACGGCGTTAACCGGCAGAAACCCCGTGGTAGATGGTAGGCCCACACGAGGCCTGCCACGCCTTAAGCGGGCCAGCCCATTTAGTTTGCGGGCTGGGCCAGCTGACTTAGTTTGACCGGTCAACTATACAGCTGGGCTGGTCCATTAGTTACGTGGGCCGGGCCTAACCTCTAAGGTTGACTGGTCAAAATTTATATGGGCCGGCCCACTAAGCCCGCGGGCCGGGCCGAATGCACTCGTTTGACCGGTCAACAGGCAAACGGGCCGGCCCACTAGACATGTGGGACCCACTTTCCTGTTATAGGGCCGACCCATTTAACATGTGGGGACCACCACGAAGCAATTGGGCCGACCCAAGAAGGTATTGGGCCGGCCCATTTAGCATGTCGGTCCCACTTTTCTGCTATCTGGCCGGGCCATTTAGTAAGTGGGGTCCACCATAGATCAAGTGGGCTGGCCCACCAAGCTAGTGGGCTGGCCCAAAAACACAGGTGGGTCCCACCTTCCTGTTATTGGGCCGGCCCAGTTAGTATGTGGGGTCCACAATAAAGCAAGTGGGCTGGCCCAACAAGATAGTGGGCCGGCCCAATAAGCAGGTGGGGCCCACGTTCATGTAACCGGGCCGGCCCAGTTAGTAAGTGGGGTCCACTATAGAGCAAGTGGGCTGGCCCAATAGGTTGGCGGGCCGGCCCAATAAACATGTGGGGTCCAATTTCCGGCTGACGGGCCGGCCCAGTTAGTAAGTGGGGTCCACCACAAAAGCAATTGGGCTGGCCCAACAAGTTAGTGGGCCGGCCCAATAAGCTTGTGGGGGCCACTATCGTGCTAACGGGCCGGCCCAGTAAGTACGTGGGGTCCACCGTAAATCAGGTGGGCTGGCCCAACGAGTCAGGGGGTGATGGCGTGTATTTCACACGTTCGTTGGGCAACCCCAAGAGGAAGGTATGATGAGCACAGCAGCAAGTTTTCCCTCAGAAAGAAACCAAGGTTTATCGAACCAGGAGGAGCCAAGAAGCACGTTGAAGGTTGATGGCGGCGGGATGTAGTGCGGCGCAACACCGAGAGATTCCGGCGCCAACGTGGAACCTGCACAACACAACCAAGCTACTTTGCCCCAACGAAACAGTGAGGTTGTCAATCTCACCGACTTCTTTGTAACAAAGGATTAACCGTATTGTGTGGAAGATGATTGTTTGCGAGAAAACAGTAGAAACAAGTATTGCGAGTAGATTGTATTTCGAGTAAAGAGAATTGGACCGGGGTCCACAGTTCACTAGAGGTGTCTCTCCCATAAGACGAACAGCATGTTGGGTGAACAAATTACGGTTGGGCAATTGACAAATAAAGAGAGCATGACCATGCACATACATATCATGATGAGTATAGTGAGATTTAATTGGGCATTACGACAAAGTACATAGACCGCCATCCAACTGCATCTATGCCTAAAAAGTCCACCTTCAGGTTATCATCCGAACCCCTCCAGGTATTAAGTTGCAAACAACGAGACAATTGCATTAAGTATGGTGCGTAATGTAATCAACAACTACATCCTTAGACATAGCATCAATGTTTTATCCCTAGTGGCAACAAGCACAACACAACCTTAGAACTTTACGTCACTTGTCCCGGTGTCAATGCAGGCATGAACCCACTATCGAGCATAAGTACTCCCTCTTGGAGTTAAAAGCATCTACTTGGCCAGAGCATCTACTAATAACGGAGAGCATGCAAGATCATAAACAACACATAAGCATAGCTTTGATAATCAACATAACAAGTATTCTCTATTCATCGGATCCCAACAAACGCAACATATAGAATTACATATAGATGATCTTGATCATGATAGGCAGCTCACAAGATCCGACAATGATAGCACAATGGGGAGAAGACAACCATCTAGCTACTGCTATGGACCCATAGTCCAGGGGTAGACTACTCACTCATCACTCCGGAGGCGACCATGGCGGTGTAGAGTCCTCCGGGAGATGATTCCCCTCTCCGGCAGGGTGCCGGAGGCGATCTCCGGGATCCCCCGAGATGGGATCGGCGGCGACGGCGTCTCGGTAATGTTTTCCGTATCGTGGCTCTCGGTGCGGGGGTTTCGTCACGGAGGCTATTTGTAGGCGGAAGGGCAGGTCAAGAGGCGGCGCAGGGGGCCCACACCACGGGCCGGCGCGGCCAAGGGGGCCGCGCCGCCCTAGGGTTTGGCGCCCCGTGGCCCCTCTTCGTCTCTCCTTCGGACTTCGGAAGCTTCGTGAGAAAATAGGCCTCCGGGCTTTTATTTCGTCCAATTCCGAGAATATTTCTTTACTAGGATTTCGAAACCAAAAACAGCGAAAACAACGAAGCGGCACTTCGGCATCTTGTTAATAGGTTAGTTCCAGAAAATGCACGAATATGATATAAAGTGTGCATAAAACATGTAGATAACATCAATAATGTGGCATGGAACACAAGAAATTATCGATACGTTGGAGACGTATCAGCATCCCCAAGCTTAGTTCCGCTCGTCCCGAGCGAGGTAAAACGATAACAAAGATAATTTCCGGAGTGACATGCCATCATAAACTTGATCATACTATTTGTAAAGCATATGTAGAGAATGCAGCGATCAAAACAATGGTGATGACATGAGTAAACAAGTGAATCATATAGCAAAGACTTTTCATGAATAGCACTTCAAGACAAGCATCAATAAGTCTTGCATAAGAGTTAACTCATAAAGCAATAATTCAAAGTAAAGGTATTGAAGCAACACAAAAGAAGATTAAGTTTCAGCGGTTGCTTTCAACTTGTAACATGTATATCTCATGGATATTGTCAACATAGAGTAACATAATAAGTGCAATAAGCAAGTATGTAAGAATCAATGCACAGTTCACACAAGTGTTTGCTTCTTGAGGTGGAGAGAAATAGGTGAACTGACTCAACATTGAAAGTAAAAGAATGGTCCTCATAGAGGAAAAGCATCGATTGCTATATTTGTGCTAGAGCTTTGATTTTAAAAACATGAAACAATTTTGTCAACGGTAGTAATAAAGCATATGCATCATGTAAATTATATCTTATAAGTTGCAAGCCTCATGCATAGTGTACTAATAGTGCTCGCACCTTGTCCTAATTAGCTTGGACTACCTGGATTATCACCGCAATACATATGCTTTAACCAAGTATCACAAAGGGGTACCTCTATGCCGCCTGTACAAAGGTCTAAGGAGAAAGCTCGCATTTGGATTTCTCGCTTTTGATTATTCTCAACTTAGACATCCATACCGGGACAACATAGACAACAGATAATGGACTCCTCTTTTAATGCTTTAAGCATTCAACAACAATTAATTCTTTTCTCATTAGAGATTTGAGGATGTTTGTCCAAAACTGAAACTTCCACCATGGAACATGGCTTTAGTTAGCGGCCCAATGTTCTTCTCTCACAATATGCATGCTCAAACCATTCAACTCAGTGTAGATCGCCCTTACTTCGGACAAGACGAACATGCATAGCAACTCACATGAAATTCAACAATGAGTTGATGGCGTTCCCCGATAAACATGGTTATCGCACAACAAGCAACTTAATAAGAGATAAAGTGCATAATTACATATTCAATACCACAATAGTTTTTAAGCTATTTGTCCCATGAGCTATATATTGCAAAGGTGAATGATGGAATTTTAAAGGTAGCACTCAAGCAATTTACTTTGGAATGGCTGGAAAATACCATGTAGTAGGTAGGTATGGTGGACACAAATGGCATAGTGGTTGGCTCAAGTATTTTGGATGCATGAGAAGTATTCCCTCTCGATACAAGGTTTAGGCTAGCAAGGTTATTTGAGGCAAACACAAGGATGAACTAGTACAGCAAAACTCACATAAAAGACATATTGAAAGCATTATAATACTCTATACTGTCTTCCTTGTTGCTCAAACTCAAAACTAGAAATTATCTAGACCTTAGAGAAACCAAATATGCAAACCAAATTTTAGCATGCTCTATGTATTTCTTCATTAATGGGTGCAAAGCATGTGATGCAAGAGCTTAAACATGAGCACAACAATTGCCAAGTATCACATTACCCAAAACATTTATAGCAATTACTACATGTATCATTTTCCAATTCCAACCATATAACAATTTAACGAAGGAGAAACTTCGCCATGAATACTATGAGTAGAAACCAAGGACATATTTGTCCATATGCTACAGCGGAGTGTGTATCTCTCCCATAAAGTGAATGCTAGGATCCATTTTATTCAAACAAAACAAAAATAAAAACAAAACGACGCTCCAAGAAAAAGCACATAAGATGTGGCCGAATAAAAATGTAGTTTCGGGGGAGGAACCTGATAATTTGTTGATGAAGAAGGGGATGCCTTGGGCATCCCCAAGCTTAGACGCTTGAGTCTTCTTGATATATGCAGGGGTGAACCACCGGGTGCATCCCCAAGCTTAGAGCTTTTCACTCTCCTTGATCATGTTGCATCATACTCCTCTCTTGATCCTTGAAAACTTCCTCCACACCAAACTCGAAACAACTCATTAGAGGGTTAGTGCACAATATAAATTGACATATTCAGAGGTGACACACTCATTCTTAACACTTCTGGACATTGCATAATGCTACTGGACATTAGTGGATCAAAGAAATTCATCCA
>NC_061508.1:203850296-204033901 GCF_022539505.1 Lolium rigidum
TTATACCTTTAGATGATGATTCGAGATGTGTAGACTCCACATGTTCATGGACAACCATGGGCATGAGAGATAAGCTTGACGAGTTGATGAACATAAGGAAGAAATGGCAGTTCAAGCTTCGCAACTGAAGACGGAGTTGCGCGAGAAGAAGCGACATGAGAAGATAGTGAGGTGGCAACAAGTAAAATAGTAGAGATCTCATGATTAGCGCAGGTACAGTTCTATGACGCATAATTGGGCACCAGAGCTGTTTCATTCATACCAGCCGCGATCGATCGATCGACTGGGAATATTTTCAGTCCTGGGTACAGCTAGCTCTCGTTGGATGAGCTCCCTGCCGCCGGCCATCCCTCGCCCCTCCGCCGCCGCCTTCCCCTTCTAGGCTTTCCAAAGCGTGGCGGAGGGTGCGGATGTCGTCACCAGGCAGATCGCACGGAGGATCAACCTCTCGAGGTGCTGCTCAGCCTCGCGAGGAGCCTCGCAGCGCGTTGGAGCTGGATCTACACGACAAGCTGGTCCGCCGCTTCTACCTCCTCTACCTCCTTCAAGCCTCGCCGAAGGAGCACGCGGCCATGTGCGAGCCCATTGGGTGGCGGCCTCCACTCCCCCGAGATCTCCCGAGGCAGATCCGGTACCTGGAGGCGCGGGTCGCGGCCGGCGAGCGTGACGATGGGATTCCGCCGCCCTGAGCCTCCCTGCGGCGAAGCGCCGCCCCTCCTCGCTCCTAGTTCAGGTGAAGGGTGGAGAGGAGGAGCACCATGGCATGTTCACTGATGGGGTCGGACCAGATGCAGGTTTCTAGGCGACGCGTCCGACCCGAGGTCCTGTTCATGGCGGAACCACCTCGGGTTCCATACAGGCCGCACCACGCGTCGGCGTTCTCTCCACCACCTCCAAGGTCTCCCAGGGCCACGCGTTCGTTCCCCACTCATTCGGCTGGTCCGCTCAGGCAGGATTAGCTTCGAAGCGAAGCTCCCTCTCGCCACCCCTGCTCCCACATCGCAGTACCCAGAGGCGCTTGACGCTGGTGCCGCTCGGTGGTGATGGAGGAGAGGTTTCGGAGGGTGGCGGCGAGGTTCAAGGCCTGGCGCGACAAGGCAGCGAGCGGGGGATCGGAGGAGAAGGCCGCGGCTCCACCTTCGCGAGCTCGGTGCCAGATCCATGTCGATCCGGGCCGCGGTTACCGCTTGCTGGATTGGGTGAGATGTGGACCGAGGAAGGAGCGGCGCGCGGTCCTCGATCTGCGGCGGATTCGGGAGATCGCCATTTCACTCTCTGCATCGGCTCGTTTGGGCCAATCCCGATCCAAGTCGCGCCGCACGGGGATTTCATCGTCTCGAGGCGGGCAGAGAGCTCGTCAGGCGGCTCCACCGGAGTTGGGGCCATCTGCCATGACCCCCGTGGTGGTGAAGCCTGGTCGGAAGAGGAAGTCACTGCGGAAGATCATCGGCGACAAGCTCAAAGGCAAGGAGGAAGTCCAGTCGGTGGTTCCGCGCAGCGCCATCAGGGCCTCCCGCCAGCCAATCCGGAGGGATGGGCAGCGAGGTCGTCCAAGGCGTCCTCTCTCACCCTTGTCCATGGCCATGGTGGAAGCAAACCGCCAAATGCCGCCAATGTGGGATCCGATCAGCAAAACATACGGAGGTTCGCGCAGGGATCGCATTGCGGCGACTTCGCTTCTGGTTTTCAGTTACCAAGCATTGCTGATGGAGAAGACTCTGCAAGTGCTGGTGGAAGAGAAGAAGGAGGGCTGAGGCTTCGGCCTCAGCGACAAGCTTTTGGGGTTTTGGCTAATGTTTTGTCTGGGCGTTTAGCCGTTGACAGAGTGCCCCGGGTAGAAGAAATAGATTGCTTTTGGAACAACTTTTGCTCAGAGGTGGATGAGGTGGAAAGCTTCTACAAGCAGCTATGGCATATTCCTTTGAATCCTACCAAACCACCAGGGCAGAGACGTCCGTGTACAAATAGGGGTGAACCTAGGGTTCGCGTCTCCCCCTTCAAGCCGCCGCCACCACTTCCCCCTGATCGCTCAGGCCTTTGTGTGCTCGGCGTTGAGGATTTTGATCAAGAGGAGGCTCGGGTCATGGCCGATCGAGGAAGAGGTCGAGGCCGTGGCAACAGCGGTAGAGGAGATCGACAGCAACATCAGGTTCAGCAGTTTCAGCCAGACTTCAATCAGATGCAAGGTTTTCCCCTATCCACCTCAAGCTCCTTACGATTTCATGCCTGGTGCCATGCCTCCACCTTGGTTTGGAGGCCCTTTCCCTCCTTACCCTCAGCAACCCTTTGGTATGCAACCAAATCAGTGGGTGAACCCAACAGACAGCTGGAGACTATGGTGGCAGGAACAATAACCAACAGGGGAGGTTTCAACAGAAGAAGAAAGGGCCTGTTCAGATAGAACCTTCTGGATCAAGCTCTCTGAACTATGCAGATACAATCTGTGAAGGGTGTGGTGAACCAGGACATCTGAAGGCTGCCTGCTCAAAGGGTGCTTGCTGCTTCATCTACAAGGCAAGCAATCATGCAGTGGATGACTGTCCTGTGCTCAAGAGGCCTCACCAGATTGCAAGATATATAGGTAGCTCTGCTAATGGGCTTGGTTTCTATCATATTGAAGCCCCTGAAGTTAGTGTTAATCCCATTAGCTCTACAAGGAACTGTGGTGTGGTGACTATTGAGGATGGAGAAATTAGTAGAGAGGACTTGGCTAGGGAGTTCTCTAACATCTATAAGACAAATTGGCCATGGCAAATTAGGGAGCTTGGTGACTGGGGTCCTACATGGTGAAATTCCCTCCTCAGATCCCTGTGGAGCAAGTGATTGGCTATCCTAGATTTGGCCTAGGGAAGGGGTTACTGTCTCAGTCACTAAATGGTTTGATGATCCAGAGCCTGTGGAGACTTTGGCAGAAACTTGGATTCAGATAAGGGGACTGCTACCTCCTTGGTGTGAATGGAACATCATTGACCAAGCTGTTTCAGTATGTGGACTGCTGAAGAAAGTAGACTGGCAAAGCATCTTCAAGAATTGTGCTGAAGTGGTTAGAGTAGAAATCCTCTGCAGAGATCCCAAGAGAATTCCAGCTTGTAGATTGTTTAATTTTCATGGGAAGCTCTTCCAACTGCAGTTCACTGCTGAGTTACCAAGTGCAAATGGAGTTCAGGGGGAAGTGCTTACTGGGCAAGACAGTGGTAATGTAGGGGGAGGACCTGGCTCTGGGACAAATGGGATGGACACTGATGGGAGGTCTGAAGCAAATAGGAATCCCACTAACTCTCAGTCTAGTGGTGGCTCAAATCAACAGGTGGAAACTGGGAATGCCTCTCATGGAAGACAGTTGACATCACTTGGTGCTGACACAACTGAGGAGGAAGTGCTTCCAGCGAGTGAGGTTTACAAGTTGCTGTTGGAGAAAGGGGCCATAGGAACAGATGGACAATTCATCTGGAATGATGGTAGTGCTGCTGATGAGGGTGTGAAGTCTGAGATCACAAGTTTCTGGCAAGATGAGAGGCAATCCTTTACTGAGAGAATGGAAGAAGTTGCTGCAGAACAACTTCACTTGCCAGAGGACATTATGCCAGCTTTTGATGGGCTGATGAAGAACAGAGAAGCTCAGGGTGCTGGGAAGAAACAGAAAATGGCTTGGGGACCTGTGCAACCTATCAGGCAGAGTGACAGAATTGACAGGTCCAAGAATGTGATGGATAAAGCTATGGAGTTGAAAGAGAAGAAGAACACTCTAGGAGCTGCTACAAAAATGACAGGTATAATCAAATCCAATCCTTTTCATGTTCTGCAAGTAGATGAGCTGAGTGATATGGCTAGGAAAATAGGTATCCATGTAGATACAATTGC
Source organism: Lolium rigidum (assembly GCF_022539505.1). Taxonomy (NCBI): domain Eukaryota; kingdom Viridiplantae; phylum Streptophyta; class Magnoliopsida; order Poales; family Poaceae; genus Lolium; species Lolium rigidum. The sequence goes on from NC_061508.1 coordinate 203,854,158, forward strand.
TGAAGTTGATACAGTGGATTCAGATAGTTTGGGTAGTACTAATATTCAGGTGCTCCCATCTAGTGAGTCTCTGGATAGTGAGATAGGAGTTCTGTCAGTTACAACTGACTGTCCAAAAACCCCTGATCAGTATAATACAGATCATGAGTTTGATGATAGGGGTGAGAATGTGTGGGTGTATGTGACTAGGAAAAAACGGGGCAAGCACCCCAGGAAAGTCTTTAGATGAAGTGTGGCTTTTGGAATGGTAGAGGGATACAAGCCCTTGGTAGACAAAAATACATTGATGAAAATCTTGTTCCTTTGCAACTAGATTATATTGGTTTCCAAGAAACAAAAAAGCAATAGTCTAGTAATTCCTTTTTAAAGTGTGTGTTAGGAAATAGGAACTTTGCTTGGAACCATCTCCCTGCAGTTGGATCTGCATGAGGGATCCTGGTTGGGATTAATCTTGATCTTTTTGATGTTATTGCTTGGGACATTAGGAACTATTCTGTAAGTGTCGTGGGTAGGAATAAAATAGCTGATGTTGTTGTTAGGATTACTAGGCTCTCCCTATGAAGAGAAGAAAGATGAGTTTATCTCTGAGCTACATGAGCTTTTCCTTCATTGGGAAGGGGTTGCTATTATTGGTGGTGATTTTAATCTTGTTAGATCCCAACAAGATAAAAGTAATGGTAACATCGATCATAGATGGGCTGACAAGTTTAATGCATGAGTAGAGATTTGGGCCTTGGTAGAGATTGGGCTCTCTGGAAGAGCTTTTACTTGGGCCAATAACCAGGAAAACTTGATCATGAGTAGAATTGATAGGATTTTTTGCACAACTAAGTTTGAAAAGAGATTTCCTCTAGCTCATGCTAAAGCTTTGCCTAGGGTTGGGAGTGATCATACCCCCATTATCTGGGATTCTGGTTGTGATCAAATACCAAACAAAAGTGGTTTTAAATTTGAGAAGTGGTGGATATCTAGACCTGACTTTAAAGACCTAGTGATCAAGGCCTGGAGTCTAGCTAGGGGAAATAAATCTGCTATTGATAGCTGGCATGATAAATGTAGATACTTTAGGAGATTAGCTAGAGGTTGGAGTGCTAATTTAGAGGTTGGTCGACATTAGGAAACACAAAAAGGAACTCATGGAGGAATATGATTCCCTTGATATTTTTGCTGAAATCCAACCTCTAGATGAGGTGAGTAGGAAAAGATTAGATGACATCCTCATTGAACTCAATACTTATTGGGTCATTGAGGAAACTAAGGCTAGACAGAGATCTAGAGATAGGAATATCCTGGAGGGAGATAGAAATACAACTTATTTTCATGCAGTTGCTAATCAGAGATGGAGAAAGAAAAGGATTAATAGTCTAGAAGGGTCAGATGGTCTTGTAACTGATCAAAAAGTCATGCTTAGGGTAGCAACTGAGTTCTATAAAGAGCTGTTTAAGAAAGAAGAAAGACCTGATATTAGATTATTGGATGACTTCTTCTCCCTGGAGGAGAAAGTCACTCCACAGGAAAATATAGATCTAGAAAAAGAGTTCTCTGAAAAAGAGATTAAGGATGCAATTTTTGGCTCTTATGCTGAAGGAGCTCGTGGTCCTGATGGATTATCATTCCTTTTCTTTCAAACCTTTTGGGAGATTGTTAAGGAGGATCTTCTTGAGCTTTTTGATGATTGGCATAATAATAGACTAGATATATATAGACTAAATTTTGCCATGATCACTCTGATACCCAAGGAGGATGATGCAAAAGAAATGAGGAAGTTTAGACCTATAAGTCTGTTGAATTGTGTGTTTAAGATTTTTACCAAAGTTATTACCAATAGATTCTCCTTGTTGATTGACAGATTGATTTCCCAACAACAATCTGCTTTTATTAAAGGGAGATTTATTTTAGAAAGTGTTGTCTCAGCTCATGAGATCATACATGAAGTATATAGAAAAAAAGAAAAGGGTTTGGTTTTCAAAATAGATTATGAAAAAGCCTATGACAGGGTAAATTTAGATTTTTTGCATGAAATCCTGTATCTTAGAGGGTTTGGTGAGAAAATTATCTCTATGATCAAACAAATAACCCAGGGAGGATCTGTTGGGGTTAAAGTGAATCATGTCGAGGCGGACTTTTTCCCTACTGGTAAAGGATTAAGACAAGGGGACCCCTTTGCTCCCCTGTTGTTTAACTTCGTGGTTGATGTTTTCTCCAAAATGGTGAATAAAGGAGCATCTTGTGGCATGAGCACAAGGCTGTGCCCACACCTAGTTCCTGGTGGGGTCATTAGTTTACAGTATGCAGATGATACCCTGCTTTTCTTGCAAAACAATGAAAGAAATGCTATAAACCTTAAATGGACTCTTACTTGTTTTGAACAAGTGTTAGGGATGGAAATCAACTACCATAAGAGTGAGATGATGGCTATAAACATGGAGAATTTAGAACTTGCTCCTTTCCTAGATATTTTCCAATGTGTGGCTGGGAAGTTTCCTGTTAAATACTTAGGTCTTCCTCTGCATTTTAGTAAACTAAAAAGGGAAGATCTGCAACCTCTGGTTGATAATCTTCTTAGTAGAATGGCATGGTGGAGAGGGAAACTTTTGTCCTTGGAGGCAAAAAGGATTCTCATCCAAACTGTCTTATCTAGTATTCCTATATACACGCTTTCCTTCTTTAAGTTTCCAAAATGGGCTCTAAATCTGGAATGGGATCTTATCTAAAGATTTGACAGGTTCCTTTCAAAAACCTGGAATGAGATCTAGTGGAAAAGTTCAAAAGCGTCCTGCTGAGAAATCTGAGGACGACGCCGTCTCTGATGCCAGACTGAAGTGCACGTCCTTTGATTGGATTTCGACCTGGAAGTCTTCATCGACTTCTCTCCACCAAGGACGCGCCTCCGAAGCCTACTTGCTGAAGCACCCGGAGGATTCCGACAACATCCATGTGGTGATCTGAGGGCATGGTCTTGGCGTGAGGAGGTGGTGCGGTAGTGCATATTCGTAGCTGGTGTTGTTCCTGCTTTTCAGAGCTTAGTGTATCTGGACTAAAACATGTGTTGTTGTTCCTGTTTTGTACGTCTGTTATTCCTAGATCTTTTAGGTGCTTAAGACCCCCAGAGTTAGCTGGTGGGTTGGATCCTTTCTTTTCTTGTCGTTAAAATGCTTATATGTTTCATTTTCAATGAGAATGAAGCTGAGGAGCGCTCCCTGTTAGTCTAAAAAAAAACAAGTAAAATAGTATGATGATAAGAAGTTGGTCAAGCATAAGCACAAGGCCAACTTTCAGGAGCCTAGGCTTCTTCGGAGGAGAGCCCGATGATGACAGTGGATCATTAGCCAAGGAGAACCAGATAATTATGATGAATCCAAAATGACCGGACGAGAGGGCATATTGGGAAATTTGAAGTGCGCAAATTTCGCAATCTAAGAATGACTTGGGGCAGCGGTATGATAGGAAGGGGCGGAGCTGCCCTTTGGGCAAGGTATGTCACTTTCCCTACCTTGATTTTGGCAAAAAATGATTATATATATGCATATGTGGATATACTATTAGTTTTGTACAGCTTTTAAAGGGAAAACAGAAGAAAAATATGAGTTGGGCCGGCAGGAGGAGAACAATCACGTAAGCAACCAAACTGGGCTTCTGCTAGCTGCCCGCGCGTGGTGGAGGAAATGAACTGTCTGTATCGTGCGATTCGTTCGCTCGTGAAAAGGACCAGCGATCGTGAGTCCGCAATCAGTTTCGTCTCTTCATCTTCGAGGCAAGTCACGCCAGACGTGACTTTCGCTCGGGAGACCAGGACTCGTCTTTAATCGTTTCACTGCGCCGCCAGCTGCTCGTGCAATGCCTGGCGAGATCCCTTCGACTCCCCCCTGGCCAGGCAGCACGCTCCTCCTCTAAATCACACGCCTAAGGGGGAGGTACAATTGTAAAAGTTTTCGTCAATTTTCCGAAATTTAAAACTTTAAATTTGTGAATTGTGAGCTCGGTAACATAAACAAACTACTAATGCATTTCATTATCAAGACAGAGTTGTGCAACAAGATGTCCGATGGTTGGCTTAATGATTTAATAGTGTGCTACATCGAGCGAGGGAATATTCGAAAGTCTTGATCTTCGTGAAATTAAAAAAAATTTTCAAAAGAAATGTAAAGCTTTACCATTACCTAGAACTTCTAGACAACATTAAAGTTTTATTATCGGTACTTTTGTAGGTTATATTTATATTTGAATATGTTGCTATTACCATAGTACCGAGTAACTATGCTTACCATCATATAAATTATTAATGTGTCAAGATAATTTATTCTTTTGCGTCATTTTTTTTCGTTTAAAATTCGCCCGACCTCAATTTTTTTCCGTCCTTCGCCACTGATGATAGGTAGTGGAGCTTTGGTTGGCGGTGAAAAAATGACAATAATGGCTAGGGCCGTCATGGCAACAATGTTGTTCTCTGAAAGAGAGGCTTGGCATCTTTTGATTCATGGGCTTGTTCTATGTTTGGTCATATAATTATGTATTTCAAATGCTACTATATTTCTATCATGTTGACTGAAAACATTGAATTGTATAAATGTCAAATTGAAGTTTTGTTATGGCTCATATGCATGGAAAAGTTAGAACATATTAAAAGAATTATTTCGTGCGATACTTTTGAGTACATATTATGTCACAAGCCACGCCATACTCAAAATGTGTTTTCTTTAATGCAGGTTATTATGTATTTTCTACATATGCTCTTAGACCGTTCATGGTGGAGTGTCCCACACAAAATTCACCACATAATATATATAAAACAACAATGATAGGTTTCCTGATGGATTCGCTAAAAAGGGGTCATTTTCAGCCTTTGGGTTGACATCCAACGTACAAAAGTAGCATACACATCATTTTGCATTCCCCCCTCGGTTCTTACAAAATTAACTCGCAATCTCAAGATTCTCCTGTTAAAAGAAAGAGTATGTCGCTTTGGCCTTGATCTTTTAGATATTTAGAACAAATATATTACCTTGGTCATTTATCCCTATGATAGAGAGTATTGAAACAAATAGCGTCACCATGTGTACAAAAGAAATACTACTATAACAAAATTGTCGCAACATTTAAAAAAGTTATGTTAGAAAACAAGTGGTTAAACACTATTTTTGTTGCTCCAGATTGGTTTAGAGACAAAAAATCACAAACAAGTAAATCAAAACTCATATGTTTTACAACAATAAAAAGTGATTACGCGACAATTAGTTTGCTACAGATTCATTTGCAGCAAAAAAACACATTCTACGATAACAACAATCACAAACTAAAACAACAAAAACCATGTGTCTGTTACAATTTGAAAGATCGTATGCAACATATTTTTTTTTGGAGAGAAACAGAATTTGTAGCAAACACCCAGAAAGGCTTGCAATATCTCGCATGTGCTTTCATAATAGTTTGTTAGAATTTAAAAACAAGTACTAAACATCGAAAAAATCGAGGAAAACACAACTTATAGCAAACATCTAGAAAATCTTGCAACATCTCCCACCTTCTTTTGCAATAAAAATGTACAAGTTTGTTAGAATTTGAAAGAACGTATGCAACATCGATAGACCCGTGAAGACCTAACATTATTTTGGAGAACCAGCCTCGTAGGATCGGTCTTATCAGCGACCAAATCGGCTCACCGCCGCGTTGGCGAAAGATCTAGTCAGGACAAACTCATTCTCCTTGGTTCCACTATGTTCCCCCAACTATGACATGATATGGCCTTCAATTTTAAGCAAATGAGCTCGTCCATGGGAGTGGACCTTGTTTGCATCCATGGAGTAGGGCATCAACACAACAGGCGGCAACCACGACTACGAAGCTCCACCACGAGCTGAGATGCCGTCGTTTAAGGGAGCAAGGGTGGTAGGAGCATTTCCTTGCAACTTCTTGCGTCCATCCCTCAGCAAAAAGATGCAAAAGCATTCGCCGATGTGCCTCGCTTCAATGACGGAGGAAGGAGGAGGGCAGCAACCGTCGGCGGAGGAGCGACATGGATCAACCTTGCGGTGGTCGAAGCAGCGGCATGGATCGACACCAGCTTTGGGTGTGTAACAGTAAAGCAGCAGTCAACATGGCGAGCAAGATGCAACGCGTTGGAGAAAAATAACACTTTGCGCGTGGGAGAGACAAAGCGACCGATTATTGCGCGTGAGGTCTGTAGATATGGCAAACCTTCTATTTTTCTATATCTCGTGTTGCCGAATTCTTTAAAACGGGCCCATCATATAGGTTAACCCAAAAAATATGTGCTCTCTCTCCTCTTCATTGATTTGATTCCCCAACAACTCAACTCCCCAATTGCCATCTAGTGCTTCACGCATACAATCACACAAGACACATATTCTCAACTCAATCCCCCCGCTTTCTAATCCCTAAATTTTAAACCATGAACAACTACATTTTAACCGGTCCCCAGACTCTCCCAAAAACATATATAATGAACAACTTATTTTAATTACTAATGTTTCTTCTTCATAATACGCCTTCTACTGTGTAGGAAGTACGCTTTCCTGTACCGGAGACGCCCTCCTGACAGTAGACGGCAGGCTGGCCCTCCATCTGGACGGACCGGATGACACCACATCCACCACACTGCGTGCATCGGACGCTAGACCAAAGCCTATAATATCTCATCGCCCTCTCCCTCTGTAGCCAGCCAGCAGCAAACCCCACGACCTGCGGGAACCGTCCCCCCATAGAACTCGAGAATCTTCTCCTCGGCGCCACTCGCAGTCGCAGCCGCGCCGCCCCATTCCCAGCGGCGGCGATCGCATCCGGTAAGCCCCCGAACCCTACCCCGCCGCCGCGCCGACACCGTCTCCTAGCCCTAGGGTTCCTGATTTTGATTCGGCGGCGCTGTGCTGTGCTGGGCTGTGCTTTCGCGCAATGCTTGTGGCTGCGGCGCCTCGTGCTAGTTCCCGCTTCGCTGCTGGTTGGGGAGCTCTGATCCGGCGGTCGGTGCCGAGCTCGGCGCTGCTAGCCGGCGGCCCCTGGAGCGGATTAGCGAGATCGAGCGGCTCGTGCAAGCAACGCTTTCGAATAATTTGATTCCCCTCACCCGCTCCTCCCTGGTTCTGGCCGCGCCCGTACTGCTCCTGCTGTTGAATAGGTTTTGTCCCGCCCCCTTCCTGCTGTTCCATTTGGGCGTTTTTTCGGATGTTCAGCTCGTACTAGTGAGGTAGTGATTTCACTGTTCAGTAATGACTAATGAGTCCACTTATCACTTATGTCCTGGAGGCACATAAGTGGTCAGGTTATCACCATTTGTAGTGTTGGGAAGTGATCCCAGTCCAAGTGTTCATGTGCGCCAGCTCGCATTACTCTTCTGTTAACCTTTACAGAATTTGGACCAATACTACTATGCCGAAGTGGCACACACATGTATTTTGATTTGGAAAGTTGCGCATACCACGTATTAGCGCCTACGCTTGTTATGGCGCGAGTTTTTGTGGCGCAAAATTTAATAATGACTTCCCTAATGCGGATGCTTGGTTGTGATCACATGAAGTGTAGACATTGTTCACTTTTTGTAGCGTATGCATTTCTTTGAGATACTTTAAGTCATGTAATTCGCGCTCGTGCTTGATAGATCGTGTGGGCTGCTTGCGCTTGTTCTGATTTTTTTTTTTTTACTTGCTGCTTATGGTTAATCAGAATTTCAAGGTTCAGGCACAAGGAGAGATGGCTACTCTAACGAGCCTTACATCAAACGCAAACCCGAACAAGTCGTTCGAGGTGCGATGCTTTTGCGGCAATGTTCTGCTTTTTTTTTTCTTTTTCTCATTCGGTAAACACTACATATTCTCTGCAACGTTTGCATTTAAATGCAGGTCCTGCCTAATCCAGGCGACTCTCTCTCTAGCCTCAGTTTTAGCCCCAAGAGTAATCTGCTTGTGGCAACTTCCTGGGACAACCAGGTAATTTTGTTTCTGCTGTAATTGTCAGTCAGTATTTATTGTTGTGATGTATCTTACTGTGAATAGCTTTGAGGTTTGTGTAGGTGAGGTGTTGGGAGATAGCCAACGGTACCAGTCAGGCAAAGGCGTCCATATCGCACGATCAGCCAGTATGATCTTGATATATTTCTCCTGAGAGAGAGAGAGAGAGCTTCCATATTTAGAGTGGTTTTAGTTTACCTGGTATAATGATTGTTTTCTTTCCGTCAATCAGGTACTCTGTTCGGCTTGGAAGGATGATGGAACGACTGTCTTCTCTGGAGGCTGCGATAAACAGGTCAAAATGTGGCCTCTGCTGTCTGGTGGGCAGGCTCAGACGGTTGCAATGCATGATGCACCTGTCAAGGACATCGCATGGATATCTCAAATGAATCTTCTTGTCTCGGGAAGCTGGGATAAGACACTAAGGTGCAGGAACTCTAATCCTCTGCACCCTCAGTATTCTTTACTTAGAAATTGAAATTTATCACCCATTCGAACTTAAATCCTACCTATGGCTGGTTTGCATTATGGGGTTCATGTTGTTTTTCAGTAGTTTCTTTACTTCATGTTTTTTACGTTTATATAGTACATTGGCCAAGTTATTTAACAGCAATTATGTGCAATTTATGAAGAAAAGTGCCAATACCGAGTTCAATAAGACCTATGTCAAATATTGCAGAGGGTGTATCACATCTAATTTATCTGTCCACTCATTTCATTATGTCTTCTTTGATCCTCAAAGATCTACTACTTGCTGAATTGTATTGCCATATTCTTATCAAAGGTTGTGCACTTTCTAGATATCTGTACTATTTACACCTACAGTAGATTTTGCTCATGGTGGAAGATTGGAAGTTGCTACAAATTAACAATCGATGCATATAGTTACTCCCTCCATTCCATATTAGTTGTCGCTGATTTGGATGTTTCTAGACACATTTCTACATGGAATGGAGGGGGTACTATATTAAATCTTCATCATGCTATTAATGTTAGACATGTTCTTTTTGAATTTTAGCATGGATCAGAGGTCCTGATTATCTCTGAGAATTATTTAGGAAACAATATGTGTTCTGGCTGTAAGTGTAGATAGTATGCTTGCATTATGTACTTGTGGTTTCTTTGTGTCTTACTTTATCTGTATCATGCTAAGACCAATATTTGGGCTGAGCTTTGACTGCCTCATCACAACACATACTAACATTACCTCTAATCCTGATGCTTATGATTTGTTCTATTCCCCCTTCAATGCTGACCGTCATACTATTTATAGGTATTGGGACACGAGGCAAGCAAATCCAGCCCATGTCCAGCAACTGCCAGATCGTTGCTACTCTCTTGCAGTGAATTACCCCCTCATGATTGTGGGAACAGCTGATCGTCATATTGTCATCTTCAACTTGCAGAGTCCTCAGGTCATTGTGTTCCTGAACTGACTATGCACTTGTTCATTGGTTCAGTTCTTTTGGTGATGGTGGGGCTCACGTTTTCACTGTCGTTCACTTGTGTTTCTTAACTTACTAACTTAATCCCATCTCTGGTATGTTAGACGGAGTTCAAGCGTATTCAGTCACCTCTAAAATACCAGACACGGTGTGTTGCTGCATTCCCTGATCAACAAGGATTCCTGGTAATGCTATATTTTCTTGCGTCCTTCACCATCAGCATTACCACACAAAACCAAAATCCCCTTTGTTCAAGTACATGACCAATTCTTACAATGCTTTAAAGTTTATTCATATGTTCTTTTCTACACGTCATATGATTTTATTGCCCAATTAGCTTGTTTTAATCTAGCTTGAGTTTTACAAGATTTAAGATATTGGCCTGACATCATTTGCAGTAAATGAGTGCTGTTTAGACTAGTCACAATGGTAAGTATCATACACTAGTATCATGCATATGATACTAATTTATGATATCACCCCTCTAATGCATAGTATGATGTAGTCATAGTTCTATCATTGTTAATATTTTATAGAATCTCAATGCAAATTTGTGTACAAGATGTATTTGACATTAAATATTCTTGTTTTATGTGTTATGATACGGTATCTACCTATGATAGCACTCTCACCTCTCTCATTAATTGTTGTGCCACCTCAGATTTTCATGGCATGCATGATACTACGTATGATACTCCCATTGTGACTAGTCTTAGTTACCTGTATTTTGAACTTCCTATCCCTCAGGATATATATGGCTGTGTACATTGATTGTGAAGTCACCTTGTGGCTAACTATTAATTCCTATACCATTGGAGTTATGTGACACAAAATTGATACCATTGGATTCATATTCAAAAGGACTTTCTTATGACTTTGAAACGATTGATAAAATCTGATAGAATAATTTACAGTAAAAGCTTGAATTTGGACAGTCAAATACTGAAATATACCTTACAGAGGGAGTATTACTAGAAATGTTGCTCAAATATAAGTACCACTGGTTAAGAGTTGCATAGAAAAAGAATGCAGTTTATCTTAATGCCTTGACCACCTCCCAAGCCTCCAACTATGTTGCAAACAATTTGCTTCCCCAGAACTCTAGAAGGGATCTTAGCATAGAGCAGTTAATGCCGACCTGAACATGAAATCATGTTGAAGTACAAATAGTAAAACCATCCAAGGGTTCAAGCATTTGAACTCTAGATCTTTATATATTTGCAGATCTGCATATATTCCTATTGTTTACCTGCATATGGGCATATGTTTAGCGAGTGATCTATTCATGCGGTGACCAATCAATATTTGCCGGTGCATACTTATCTTTTTCTACATCAACATGTGACTTTTAGGCAAAAGGGGTATTTCTATGTGGCTGACCCCTTACTTTTGTTTAAAGGTGGGCTCCATCGAAGGGAGAGTTGGTGTGCATCATATTGATGATGCACAGTCAAGCAAAAACTTCACATTCAAATGTCACAGGGAAGGAAATGACATTTTCTCTGTCAATTCACTCAACTTTCACCCTGTGAGATCTCTCTCTCTCTCTCTCTCTCTTTATTTATCATGTGCCAGTCTTTTGTTTCATTATCCCACTTCTGCTATTATGGAAAATGGTAAAGTAGTTGTGTTTTAGTCAGTGTGTCTCTGTTAATCTGCAAAATACCAAGGCTCAGTTTATTCTCTTCCAAAAAGGTGTAGAACTTAATATTGATTCTGATACCACACTGTACCTAATCAAACAACCACCGTACTTATAGGCATACATATATGTTAAAAAATAATGTGTTGCAAAAAATGCTCCCAACAGATTGGCTTTAGGTTGATTGAGTAAACTCCAAATCGTACCTATTTAGTGTTTCAGGCACATTTAGTAGCAACTTTTCTGCTTCTGTCTTGTTCTTTTTGGTTACTTTGACATCTTATTCATTGGATTGGTGTGCTTGAATGATGATAATTCAGATCCATTGAGTTGAGTGTGCTTGTTGGCTATATATCACTGGACAATGTAATAAACAGTGCCAACTTACTGGTGATAATTTTGTTAGTGAAGTTTCATCTGGGATTTCATGTTGTGGCACAGGTTCATCACACATTTGCCACTGCTGGATCTGATGGTGCTTTCAATTTTTGGGATAAGGATAGCAAGCAGAGACTGAAGGTTTGTCAGTTTTCGAGATCCTGTTTTGAAGCTCTACTCTTGTTGGTCTATTATTTTTGTGTTGTTTGCTAGTTGTTCCAATGTTGTTTTTCTGTGTTGTGATCCGTGGACATGTTAATGGCCTGCATATAAATTATTTGTCAATGTGCATGCATGTTGGGAAATGAAACCAAGGCCAAGCTAAAAAACTTACTATCATGGTCATGAGCTAGAAAACATTAGTTGATAATGTTGCCATCCATTCCCATTTTCCCAGCCTTGCAATGCCAGCCTTTTTGTCATCACTTTTATTCTTGATATTACATATTCACTCAGTGTTCCATTCTCAGAGTTGTAATTTGCTATCAGATATCCTTTTAGCTTGTAGATATAGCTTGATAGCTTACTTCAGTGTTCCATTCTCAGAGTTGCTTACTTGTTTAGCATAGAGGGCTCTTTGGGTGTGCCAAAGTTTTATTGCTTCAGTTCTCCTGTTTATCATACACCTTTTGCATATTCTCACATTTTATCTGCACTGATTCTGTACAGGCTTTTAGTCGGTGCCCTCAACCAATTTCTTGCAGTACCTTCAATAACGATGGCTCAATATTTGCTTATGGGGTAAGTCAAGTGATGCTTGAGTGTCTTGTTATTGTTTGTAAGAATTAGGACCCTTCATGTGAAATGTCATCACCATGTTTTTGAATTGGGTGAGTTTAGATATGTGACACATCTGTGATTTGCTCCTGCGCCTAAATATGCCGAGGAAATCAGTTCCTGATGTTCGGCTTTATTGAAGAGTTCCTATTCCAGTTGAATTGCTGTTTTTAAATGAATAATCTGGTCATAACTTAAATTTGAATTCCAAGTTCTGAATAGCCATAATAATTATCATTACTGGAGAGCAGGTCTGTTATGACTGGAGCCGTGGCGCTGAAAACCATAATCCTGCAACTGCAAAGACATCCATTTATCTCCACAGTCCACAGGTAGTTTCGCCATGATCATATTCCTGAAATTTTATATGTTGTTATGCTTTGGCACTCAAACTGCCTCATTTTGAACAGGAAGCCGAGGTGAAAGGAAAGCCAAGAATCGCAACTGGACGGAAGTGATCTCATCCTGGCTAACAGAAGTCAATAGGTGTACAACAGATCATGTATATTCAAGGGCCTTGTTTCGCTCTGCTGTGTCCTCTGAATTTCTTCCTTCGGTTCGACCATCCGGTAGATGTGAAGTCCACTCCTAGCTCCTAGCCACCGATGATAGGGACTTAGCTGTGAGTCGTAGCACATAGCTGTTTCTGTAATGCATAGTTATCCCAAGATATTGTTTTCCTGTGTTTTGTGATATAATCATATCAGTGTGTACTCTTGATTTTACTGTCTTGCAAGTTGCAAGAGATGTAGATCTTCGCGAATATGGGTCTAATATATGGTAGAGTTATTATTCTGATATTATAGCAACTGCCAAGTCTTCAACACCCGGGAACTAAAAAAGATCGCCTGTTTTGGTTTGTGAAGTCTTCACTAAACACGCACTTTGTCCTGATGAATCTGTGTACTTCTTGATTCCTAAAGTAATGTAACTTTGATGCCCAAACGCTAGATGTTTGTGTTAAGAAAACATTATGAATGCATAATTAAGTGGGTCGAATATTTTCATGCTAGTTCTAGGAGGACAAGTAATGGGTCGGGCTGACCCGATGTGGCACCAGGGTTTGAATTCGTTGTACACGAGCCCATTCGACAACATTCGACAATGCTCCAACAAGGCTAGTTTTTACCCAGATTTTCAATGTTGCATGGGTTTTTCGACATGCTTCAGACTCTCGTGCATTTTGCTGTGAACATACGAGCAAGATACTGTAATGATTCTGGGCAAATGTTGCTTTAATGCTGCAAATATTGTCCCCCAATGTTGCATATGTGTGTTGTCTTTTCCCGAGATACGTGTGCAGTGATCAATAAAGATTTAGTTATGGTTAGAAAAAAACACCACATCAGTATATGTGTGCATTGATCATTCAATAGAGTTCTCTAAAAGTAGGAGTGACAGGAGTACATCGGCTATGTGTTGACAAATCCTTACACAAAATTATGAAATGAATCTGAAATATAATTAAAATATAACCGAAACACGAATATTTTGTAAACCTGAGTGATGTTAGCATCGATGTCATCAATTTCACTTTTTATCAGAATGTTTCACAATATTTTTAATGTATCACTTTAGTTTCACAAATTTTTAACTTGTGTTTCAATTATTAGTTTTATATATTATACAAATGTCAAAAGCCACACTAATCTCAAAGCAGAGAGTGGATGGTACATATGACACTGGTAGATACTGTTGCCTTTAAATTCGCTGTGTTCAAAAATAGAGCTACTGTCGACTGTGGCCCAGCCAATCAAAGTTGGAGATAAGGTAATACTAGAGCGCCCCAAATCCACCGAGCATCGAGGGTTTTCGCCGCCGCCGTCGACCGACCAGGGGAGGATGATGGTCGAGAGCGTCCGGCGAGAAAGCTCGAGCTCGGGCGCGATGGCGGTGGAGCACGACGAGGTGACCATCGTTCCGGCCGGGAGGAAGAGGAGGGCGGCCCGGTCGGACACCTGGACGGGCTTCCGCGGCGTGCAACGGCGGCGGTCCGGCAGGTGCTCGGCCTACATCACGTCGGGGCAGGGGAATCAGGAGTGGCTCGGCACCTTCGACACGGCCGAGGAGGCCGCCAGAGCGTACGACGTCGCCGACGTCAAGCTGCGCGGCGCGAAGGCTGTGACTAATTTCGCGCAACCTGCGGCTGCGGAGGCAGAGGGAAGGACGACCCAGTTACGCGGCGTGTCTCGGCGTCAGTGCGGTGAAGGAGAGGTCTGCTCCCAAGGCCTGAAGCAGTCGCCGGCGGCAGCCAAGGTAAAATCTGAGGTTCAGTTTTCTCTGAACCAAAATGAAGTTCAGGCCAGAGAAAGGAAGTCAGCTAATCCGGACATGGAGCTCCACGGACACGGTGTGCACCGGCGTCAGTGCGGCACCTACGCGGCTCAGATGAAGGTCCCGCAGCAGCGGATCCCACTGCAGCTCACTTGCTCTGGTACAGCCGAGGAGGCCGTGACAGCTTCAGATATGGAGTCCGTCAAGCTGCCTGGCGTGGCGAACCAAACCACTACCGCTGCTAGTGCCGGCGATGCCCAGCCGCCCCATGTGCCGCCCGATAACGCATCTGCCCCTTCCTGTGATCCATCGCTGCTGGTGCTTCTCGGTGACTTTCCGGAGCAGCAGGCTCTCATCAATGGCTTCCTGGAGCAGCCAGCGTTCGACCTTGTCTCGGACAGCATCATCCCAGTGATGCATTTTGATGATCTCGGGATCAAGTTGCCTCCGGTGGGATGGCAGCCGGTGGATGATTTCCTGAACGACATGGAGTTCAGCTGATGTGGAGGCTTGACAAGTGTGATGGGGAAAAGCTCTTCTTTTTGTCGGGGCTGGCTGACTGCTTAAGTGCTTAACAAACAGGTGGCTGAAATCTTCCAGTCGCTCTGTTGGTCCTTCGGGTTATCATTCTACAGCTGTCAACTCTTTGGACTTTTAGGGGTTATAGAAGGGAACGTGGATATATCATCGTAACCAGGTACGCGAAACTTCGTATCAGCCGAGAAATTTAGCTATAGGATTGGCTTTATTTATGTAAGGAAAGCCTGAGACGAAGTGTGCTCCATCAGTGATCTTTGGTAGTGGAGCTATATATGATTCTCACCAAATTATGATTGTTATTATTAGAAACTCTAGAAATGAGATTTGACCATGCCCTTTTCTTGTTTTGTTTGTGAAGGAAAGTAGTTTAGAGCATAACGAAATGGGGTCTGTTATATACTTCTATATGTACCTTTTTTTAAAAAAAATCCTGCTATATATATCTGAAGATGCAATTTTGGAGCTGTACTAGCAATGAACCTACTCCGTTATCACTATTTTGTTCAGCTGGGACAATGCTAGATGCATGGTTTGTTCATGTACTGGTCAACTGAGCTGTTCAAGTGCTTTATGGCCAAGTAATGTGTATTTAATTCCAGTGCATTATGAGTAGTGAGATGATTGATGTGAAGAGAATATAACTGAATACCGAGCTGGAGTAATATCGGACAAAACGACTGAGAGTGTTTTAGTTGGTTAAGAAGGCTGGTTTCTACATGTTCACAGTTATCTTTTATCTTCTTAACCGAACTTCCAGTTAATAATTTAAAATACTAGAATTTAATTGTTTGGCGAACCCTTTGTAGACTTTTTTTTTACGAACTAACCCTTTGTAGACTCATCATAGAGTTGAACATCTTGTGAAAGTATCTAAAATATTATGCGGTATGACTAGGTTTCCCTTTTGTATAATTGATCTGGCTTTATTTTGTTTATTTTTCGAAAATGTGCCTGGCTTTGTTATGACTAGATGATGCATGAATGCAAGAATTTCTACCAGAACTTGCTGTTCTAGGACCGGAATTGTGTAGTTCAATAACCAGGCTAAGCTATCCGGCAATCCAGTTTAAAAGCTGCAGAAGCTAACCTGGACTTGCATCACACTCTCTTTCCGACTGCAACTTCATCTGAGCTGGCAGCCAACTTGGCAGCTGAGAGAGAACCTTCTTAGAGATACTGGTAATTTTTCTCCTTTTCCATATATTTATTAGTTTCAAAAGTGGGATCGATGAAAAGGAAGTCCCTGCATTACCAGGAAACCCACTACGAGTACCCAATCCAGATTGAATACCAACCATGGGGATAAACCTGGTAATACAACCAAACTGCATATATACTATGGAGATACATATATGTATGTAGCTAGTGGCTCCTTCAAAAGAGAGCATCGGCCGGTACTAAAAGCGACCATGACCCCGGAGGTGTTGGAGAACCGTCTTTATAGACGGCCTTTCAGACGCCTCTCTAACAGTGCAACTGACGCCCAGCCTGAACATGGCTGCCATCTCCTTGAGGTGCCGTGCGCGATCTGGGATATTGTGGTCGGCAGCATCGTTGTTGAAACCTGCTGCATTGTTCTTCAGCAGTTGGTTGCAGTGCTTTCCTGCCCAGGTCGCCAAGTGGCCATCCACAGCTGCCTGGTTAGCCACCCGACCGGTGACGAGCTCCAGCAGCACCACACCGAAGCCGTAGACGTCCACCTTTTGGGTTACCTCGGTCGTATACTCTGCAGCAAGGATATTCCTTGTTAATTACTACTTCCTCTATTCCAATTATAAGATATTTTGGTAAACTAAAATGGCCTAGATCATATTGAGCTACAGGTCATACTGAATGATTGATTTAATTGAAAAGGGTATATATGTGGTTGGTGGGAGCCAGGACGTAGTCACACTCGCACCTACGCTACTCAAACTTCAAAGAGACACTGGATTCGTCCTAGACCACATACTGGCCGTGTGTCTATCCATAATTATACGTAAGTTGTTGACAGAGATGTCCAAATCCATAATTCTGAGCTTTATTATTCACCCAACGGAAATTGACTATAGCTAGTCATACGCGTATAGTTTAAAAGTTAAAATCTTAATCTGTACAGCCTGACCCACTTTGTAATACACATAGAACACAAAGTAGTACTTATTTTCATAGTAGTACTATTATTTATTTTAAATTTTAATTTTATAAACAAAGAACTTATAGACAACATTTTTTTGAGGACGTACGGTAAAGTAGGGGGTGATCACCTGGAGCTGTGTAGCCAAATATGTTGGTGCCAGTAAGCTCCCATGCTGGCACCGGATGGTCTAGGCCGGCAAGATTGAGCTGCGCATACCCGAAGCCAGCGATCTTGGCCTTGAGGTCGCCGTCAAGCAAGATGCTGTTGGAGTTGATGTTGTGATGGACGATGAGATTGTTGCATCCGTGGTGCAGGTGGCAAATCCCGGATGCGACGTCGACGGCGATGGCCCGCCTCGTCGGCCAGTCTAGCGGCCGCAGGCGCACGGTCTCCTCCCCCTCCGCCGGCACCTGGGGTAGGCTCGGGTGCAGCCACTTGTGGAGGCTACCGTTCTCCATGTGGTCGTAGACGAGGAGGACACAACTGTCCGTGCGGATGTGACCTGCAAGGTTGATGATGCTGTGGTGACACATGCTGCCCAGCAGGTTCACCTCTGCTAGGCAGCGGGACTCCACATCTGGTCCAGTTTCATTGTGCTGGAACTTCTTCACGACCATCGTCCTCGGGGTGCCCTGCCCCTGAATGATAACACGGTACAACACCGACGACGACTTGGAGGTGCGACGACGGTGGTCGGCGTTGCCAATTACACTACTGGGGTGAAGGCCGTCAACTATGTCTTGCTCATTGCACTGCAAAGGGCAAGATCTGCGAGTAACCTTCTTGTTTCGCCGGTACACCGGGAATACGCCACATCTGCGAGCGAACTCAGGCGAGAGTGGGGATCGGCACATGGCGCCCGAGCTGCACCTTAGCTAGGATGGCAAGGCCCGTGCGATTACTTTTTTCCCTGCACGTGTAAGGGAAGTTTAGTTAGATTCGATCGAGCAGGAGACACACATCGATCCTAGTGAGGGTTGCAGTCACTTTTTCTTTTTGACCAATGACAAAAAAGAAAATATGTTTAAGGTCACTGTCAATAGGCAGGCAGTACTAGATGTGGCGAACGACAAGACAAAGTAAGTCAAACATGCAGCATATATTGATACGCACAGAAGAAAAGGACAAGTTACAAACACATATGACAGAATAACAATATCTCTCGCGGCAAGGTTATCTATATGAAGGTATATATAGCACTTGCAGAGTTCTAGTGCTTTTCAGTGGCTTTGGGCTCACCGCTGTAATTCTCCCGCTGTCAAAAATTATCTAGTTGCTTGGTGTGACTCCTTCGAGCCACTCTGAATATATCTCTTCTACCCCGCTTTCCTCTAAAAATCTAATTCCTCTAAAAATCTAATTCCTGACTTTGTAAATTTGTTGATGATATAAAGGTTATTCCATCCCCCGTGGCCCGCCAAAGTTACAGCAAAAAAAAAAGGAAAAAAATCCCACCCAGGGAATTCGAAAGCACTCAAGTACGCCCTGTGCTGATGGTAGATTATTGTCCGTCGATACTCCCATGGCTGCATGCAGGTGCCAGAGAAAAAGTTTTACCCAATCCCCAAAGTAAACGTGCATCGACCGTACATGGGCTGGAGGTTTGCCAGATGGTGGCTCGATCGCGCACAGGTTGCCATGCATGGGAGTATGCATGGGACGGATCGAGGCACTTGCGTGATAAAGCATGGTCCCTAGGGTCGAACGGGTGAGGTTTGTGTTGGACCTAAAAAATTTAGGGTAGACCCTTTACCCCAATGGTAACATAATTGAGGTTCGGTCCAGCGGGTAAGTCGGCCGAACCGGACCCCTTGAATCTATATCCGGAATGGCAAACGGAAGAAGAAGGAGGAGGAGGAGGGTATGCAAGTGCAGCAGCTAGATAGAGTAGTCGTGTAAAAACAATAGGAGGAGGAGGAGGAGAATAAGAAGCATGGGGCACAGTAAGAAGGAAGGCTATAAGCCTTGAGAAGCTGAGGTACCTGACGAGTTCCAGTAGTACGTTCCTCCTCGCTGATGGTCCTGTTCGGCAGGGTAGATCGAGGGGGGTGGGGAATGGGGACTACTTATAGTCGTCGTTGATGGATGGATGCACTGTACATGCATTTCCAAATATTTCACATAAACGACAAAGCCTAATGCGACTAACGCTTACAAGCCGCTTTATTTAGAAACAAAAGGATGCGCTCTTAAAAAAAAATCTTACTATTCTCTGCCTAGTGATCAGTTTTGTTTTTTTTAGCAGGTTAGTGGTCAGTTGATTTGCGCACTTGGCCAAGATGTGTATACATGTATACAAATCCTTCTGGATTGAGGCGGTTTCACCTGTAAATATTGTTCAATGCATGGAAAACACCGGCCGGTTTCTTTTCTATCTTGTATGTATACCAGCATATGTGGAGTCCAAGAAATGGGTAGTTCGGCTGAACAAGTTGTACTAAATTAGAGTCAACTAAAAGGGAGCGAAAGGACCGAGGACGTATATGTTGTATATATGTGGACAAGAGCAGTATAATCGTTGAGATGAACTAAAAATCTTTTTCTACAAAATGTATAGATGTATAGTTACTTTTGATGCGCATGCAATATGTAAATTATGTTTTAAACAAGGCATGCATGCAATATGTATTGAAGTGTACTGATTTTTTTTTTCAAAATGGGGGAAATATCACCCCAGCTCTGCATCCAAGGGATGCACACAGCTTTTTATTAGATTATTTACCACATCTTACAAGAGTAATACAAAATATTAAACTCGAAGCCACCTCGCTAAACCTACAGAGGGATGAAGGGGGTGACAGTTCACCAACTCACATCATCCAAAAAACCAAATGCCTTCCCAGGACACCAAATAGCAGATGAGAAGCACATCCAGTCAAGCAGACTCTTAGCGCACGCCAACGCACACGCCATAGAAGTTGCTACCGCCGTCTTCCTTGACTCCATCTTCAAGAGAGATCATCGCATTGACCATGCCAGGTCTACCATCGATGCCGCCACGGCGCCAGACGACTCCACCATCCTGCGCGCGTCCATCACACTGCATCCGTCTTCGAGACACCACTGCACCATGCCGCGGCGACTCGACGACGTCGACACAGCAAAAGCACACTGCTCCACCTCAACACCACCACCATATGTTGTCTGCTCCAAAAACGATGCCCCCAACAGCTAGAACGGTGGTGCGCGCCGCCATCGTCCGATCCGGGAGACCCGGGTCTAGGGTTTCCCCTAGAGCAGCCCAGGCGAAAAACGCGGACTGCAGAGACAATGCCTTCAACAAGGTAACGACGAACTGCGCCGCTATCATCCGCCATGACCGAAGTCCGCGCCGGCTTTCACCGGCAGCTACGCCTCGCCATCGGGAGCTAGACGACGGATCGCGAGGTCCGCCAAGGCTAGCCACACAACTAGCCGATCTCCTCCGGCGAAAGAGAAGACCACCACCGTGGTGCCACATCAGCAGCACCGGACGCCCGCCACCCGCCGCCAGGTCGACGCCGTCACCGCTATCCAGGGTCGCCGCCCTTGCTACCGTGGTCCCAGACCTGGACGAGGAGCAACACCCCGCAGCCACCCAAGCCCGGCGAGGCCGAGGCGAGGAAGGGAGAGGAGGGCCGCGCTGCCAGGCCGGGGGCATCCCCCCAGCGCGGAGGCCAGCCTCCATACCGCCGCACCAGGGGACCCGCGCGCAGATCCCCACCTCCCCCATCACCGGCTGCGCCGGGCTTCACCGGCGGCAGCCTCAGGGGACGGCGAGGAGAGGGAAGAGGGGTGGGAAAGGCGGCGACGGGGGGTTAGGGTTTCCAGGAGGGGACGACCCAGGGGTAGCCGGGGCTCAACACAAGAGAGATATTCTCCAGCAATTTCTGTAAGGATACTACAGCTTGCTTTTTTGTTATATCAGATAATATGATGCAATGCTACTTTACATTGCTTTTTTGTTATATAGTACTAGGATTTGTCTGGCAGACATATCTTATAGCAAAGTGGATTGACTAATGTAGTGAGACAGAAAGACAAACAAACAAGTGGACGCGAAAGGCATCATATTCTTCACGGTTGAAATCTAAAGAAGAAAGTGCATGCCTGCCCTGCTGGGTGCGTATGATGTTCTACTTAGGGTTGAAGTCATTCTTGCCTGTGCATGCAAGGCGCGCGCCCCTAGCTGCAGGTAGTTTCCTAGAGGAGATTAAAACATAAAAAAACCTGATTGCAACCTTTTTTTTTATTTCTCGGATAGAACAGACGCCAAACACGTGTCTTTTTTGTATATTAGAAGAAAACTACAAAGAAAACGGGTGAAGTGCAACACGTAGCAAAGCTACAAAAGAAAATAAGAGAAATCAAGAGTGATAGAAAAACAACTATACAAAGCTAATACTGTATTTGTTAACCTTCCATGCTTAGCTCATTAGAGCATCTCCAGCCGCGTCCCCCAAACCGTCCCCCAAAGGGCGCTGGATCGAGCGTTTGGGAGACGTGTTTTGTTCGTGCCGCTTTTGGGGGACGTCGCTCCCCAGCCGCGTCCCCCAAACGCCGCCCCCAAACATTAAAAGTACTTTTTTTGGCTAGAAAAAAACTATTTACTAATATTCAAATCGGTTGAACATAAACAAATTATATATAAAACTTCGGAAAAATATAATAAAATACATATAAACTATCTACTTCTTCTTCTTCGCCGATGGCCCCGCCTCGTCGTCGTCATCGCGGTGGCGCTTCCTGCTCGTCACCTCTTCCGAAGAGGCGGTGTCGGCGCCCGACGCGTCGGAGTCCTCCTCGTCGTCGGCGGTGCTCGTCGGCTGCGCCTTTGCCTTGGCCTTGGCCTTGGCCTTGGCGGCCTTGGCCTTGGCCGCCTTCGCCTTCGCACGGGCCACCGCCGCCGCCGCATCCTCGCTCTCTTCTTCCTCCGCGTCCTCCTCCCAGCCCAGCCATTCCTCCTCGCTGTCAACTGGCGGCGGGGAATCGTCGCCGCTGCTCGGCGTCCTGGCTCTCTCCCACCAATGGCGCCAGCCAGCAGGCTTTCCCTCGGCCCGGAGGTGTCGGACGGGAGCTGGGAGATGTAGCTCATCGTCGCTGGAGGTGTCGGATGAAGGCTTGGATGAATGGTGGCGTGCGTACGGCGTACGTACGGGTCTTATTGAGCGCGGATGAACGGCGGCGCGAAGTCGAAGAGAGCAGCGGTTGCTCTTCCGAGGAGTCGGCGCTCCATTCCGGCGGGGTTGGCGCGTCGTCGACGCGGTTGCCAATGCGACGGTTCCGCTTCCTGGCAACTGCACCGTCGCTACGTATGTGGCGGTTGAGCGTCCGAGCCGCAGACGGGTCGGCCCCGCGCCTCCTCGCCTCTCATTTCGTTGTGTCCGGCGTGCCCGGTGCGTCCCCGTGGGACGGGGACGGGCTCGGGACGCCGGACACCGTATCGGGCCGCGCCGGACAAAAAGGGCCTTTGGGGCGCGCGGCTGGGAACATTTTTTTGTCCGGCGCGCCCCAAATCGCTTTGGGGGACGGTTTGGGGGACGCGACTGGAGATGCTCTTAGGAGGCCAAGCGTGTGGAGAGGCAACCCCGGATAAGTGCCGTGGCACCAGCTAGCTTCCAGCAGAACCTGGCTTCAACGAGAAGGGCTTGCACAAGATCTTCGATGACGTACGCCAATGTGCGACCTCCACATTCTCCAAATTGTGAGCAGAGTGATGTATTTAATTAGCCTTTTCTATTCGAAAAAGGCGCGCAATGCATTCGATCGGGTGATCGATGGATCGATCGATCTTTTGACAATCTGGGACGGTTTTGCGACCACGTACGTGTGCATGGCATCACTTGCAACTCTCGGTGGCCTAGCTAGATCGGGGTCTATCTTTTTTTTTTTGCGGAGGAAAAGGAAATGACATTAAAGTTTCGTTCTTACAGAAAGACCCACAAAGAAAAATTACAACGACGCCCTCTGGATCCCGATGTCGATGGCGAGCTCGATGCCGCAGGCGGCGCACCCGCCGCCGCCGTACCTCTTGATGGCTTGGATCAGGTACAGGCCCTCCGTGGACGGGAAGTCGCCGGTCGCCAGCTCCTGGGAGTTTACACCACGGCCCTGCATCTTCAACGCGAAACTCCAAATCATAGCCTTCTCAGGAGCTGGTGGTGGAGGAGCAAGGCTAGTGATTTGGTTAATTAATACTATACCTCCGTTCTAAAGCTTATCTTTTTTTTTCACAAAGTCAAACTCTGTCAAGTTTGACCAAGTTTTTGCCAAAAATAATTAACATGTAAAACAATCTAATATCATTAGATAGATAATGAAATATATTTTCATATGGTATCTACAAAATAGCATATTTGTAGATATATTTTTCTAAAAGTTTAGTGAAACATTAGTTGGTTTGACATTAAAAAAAAATCTTAAACTTTGAAATGGAGGTATACTAAATGTTTAGATTTAAGTGGAAGAAATTCAAAACGTTGCGATTTTACTATAATTGATTGTGTGTGCGTCACTAGATTGCGAGTGCGGACACTCAAACCTGAATAGTCAGGAATGCATTAGCCCATTGTAACCACCATCGAACTAAGAGGTGTGCCCCCCGACCCCCCGCGTCGCCCTCCTTGGGCGACTCCGGGGGAAACCCTAGCCGCCGCCACTTCTAACCCCCACCCTCCGCCTCCCTCACTTCGCCGCCGCCGGAGGGGGGCAGGCAAAGCCTTGCGCCCCCCAGGGAAGGTGGCGGCGGGGCGGTTCCTCTCCCTCTCCTTGTGGCGGGCGGAGTTCTTCTGGCTGTGCGCGTCGGCGAACGGAGAGGTGGTGGTGTGCGGCGGCGCGGGAGGCTGCTCTCGAGGCTGCTGGGTCGCGGCGGTTGGGCGCTGCGTGGTGGCGCGTCTGGAGGCTTGTGGCGGGGCAGATGGCGAGCGGCCGATCTGGATCTCGGCCGAGCTGGCCTGCTCGGGGCGGGGCGGCCTGAGGCGTGGCGTGGTGGAGGCGCGCCGTCACCGGCGTGCGGTGGCCGGGGCGGGCGCGGGGTATCCCTGGTAGGAGGAGCAGGGTGAAGGGCGCTCCGGGGCGGCGGCCCCAGTTTCCTCGGCAGCCGCGGTGGCTGCGTGGGCGTCGCGACGGCCGGGCTTCGGCGTTCGTCCTTGAGCCCCGTGTCGGTGTTGGTCGGCGTCCCCTCTATGTGGCGTTCCGGCGGCACCCACGGTGCTCTTCGGCGGTGCTCCGGTGGCTTCTGGCTGTTGGTGTCGGGAGGGCTGCGCGGCGGCGGCTAGTGGTTGGCCTTGAAGTTGCTGCAAGTTGACGAGCGTCCGAGGCTGCGGGGTGCGTGCGGCGGCTCTCCGGGGGTCGCTTTGCGGCGAATGCAGGTGGTGGTTTCTGCCGGTCCTTGTTGGCGGGTGCGAGGTTTTGAGACTCTTCGCTGGGCGAAAGCTTAGTCTTGGCGGCCGGCCTAGACCGACGACGGTGACGCTCATGGGCGCCACATCCTTCTTGAAGGCGTCGTCGAAGCGGGTGTTTCATGATCTCCGCCCGGGCTCTCCGGGGGAAACCCTAGATCCCTCGCGGGATCGGGCGTGGGCGGCGCTCTTGTGTCGCTTTGCCTCTTGGGGCCTCGCTTTGGACGTCCACCGGTCAGAGGGTCTTGCGGAATGTTTTGGTGGTTTCGGCGGAGGCGAGTTCGTCTTCGGCCAGGTGGGGCGCGGCCTCGGGGCCGGCGTGGTAGTTGGAGCGGTGGCTCCGGTCTTTCGCCTCCGCCTGTTGCGTTGAGGTGTGGTGTCGGCCTGGTTGGTCGTCGACCCGTGTGGAGCGCAGCCTCGGGGCTGGCGTGTGGTGTCGTGTTGTAAGGTTTTTTCGGCCAGTTTTCCTTATAAACGGGCCAAATCTTTTCTCCTATATCAATGAAAGGCAAAGCTTTTGCCTCGTTTCAAAAAAAAAAAAAAAACTAAGAGGTGTGCTCCCCATGTAGGACACTAGATTATTACATGGAAATTTTTGTGGTGACCCAGCATACCACTGCATGGTGTAGTATGCAAGTCTGATATAATACCAATAAAACACCGTTCCACTAGTATTATATCACTCAGAGTGGTACAACAGAAACATATGCGGGTCCAAGACATGTCTATAGACTTACAACATTGACTCTGTTACATAAGATCATCACAGCCTCCTACTTTACAATGAGGTAAAACTGCAAATAAACTCCAGAAGAACGACTCGTAGTCTAGTCTTATCATGAACTCTATTTGTAGAGTATTTAACTAGCTATAGAGGCTAAGAATAGATTCTAGCTAAATAGGAGCTAGGTTTAGGAAGCTAGTTCCCTTCTATTGCTAATCTAGGTTGTCTCCTTGTTGGATGTGGTGTTTGACTCCTCTGATAGGTTCATATCCCTTAAAGTAGTTGTTGACTCCTCGGTCTTCGAGTTGTACTGTAGATCCTCCTTCGATGCCTCCATATCTAAGCAGGGGATTTAAGAGTGGGATGAGTACGAGCGTACTCAACAAGTTCATTATAGGGAAGAGGTGTTTAATGCACTAGCTACAGCATTAGACCAAAAAGTCTAATGCCAATGCAGGTTTTTATAACCATTTCTTCAAAAGGTTGCTTTTATTCAGAAGAACTATGTCCGTCGGCCTTCACCGGTATACTAGAACTTCATGGAGTTCCTTTTCGGCAACGTTCGCAGTTCCAAACCCAGAACAGAGAGTGACAGGTCACGATTCATTACACTCTGCACAGGTGTGTTGCTTTACCCATAAGAGATCTTAACCTTGGTGCCAACCGAGTCTATAGTTCTCGTCCACACTTCCTTTGGTGTGAGGCCCGGTATAAGGTCATAGCCAATCATATTCCTCCGCTACCTCGCACACCCACCCTTTGTTGCAATCCCCGACCCTGGGTCCTCGCCGGTCCTCTTATACCAATTAAGGATGGACCCCGACCACGACGACAGTCTGGGACTAATTAAGAAAACTCCTTCGCCGGTAGATGCAACCCATCATAGACCACATTACCGTGGGGAATTAGAATGGGATCCCCACCCCACCGCTTGCCCAACCTGGGTCAAGTGTCTACGGTAAGCGCATCCGTTGATGTACGAGAGGTGGAAATACAATTAACTATTCTGTCCCACTCCAGATCTCATGGTTAACACGAGTTTTACGGCACAAGAATCACTGGACGATATTTGTTGTTTAATCCTAGATTGATATAAACCCTTGCAATGGAATCTCCACCATATCAACACAATCCATGGTTCCATTGCCCACCACATAGTCATATTCATAGTTATGAAAGTAGTGGTTTTGCTTTTGATGCAATAGTGATAAATATAGTACTTTGCAAGTAATTTGGTAAAAATACTCAAATGACATGAGCAAGTGATGAACTTGCCTTTCTTGACTGCAAGATTATGCAGTCAAGGTCTTCGATACGCAATAACTCCAAATTCTGAAATAGCATCGTCGTCCGGTAAGGACGATGTTTAAAAGATTGGCAAGGATGCAGTAATGCATAAGTATGAGATGCAATCGCTCTAAGCGTGACCTAACCCCAATGATTTAGGATTAGTGAGTTGGTATGATTGGTTTAGAGTGTGTTGCACTTTTAGAGTGATTCACAAACAAGGTTCTTATTAAGGTTGATTACTTGGTATCATAAATAAGTAATGCAATACATCTCAACAATAATATTAAAAGCACATAACAATGAGATTTGGTATAATCCTAACTTGTAGTAAACTGTTGTGGGTTTTAATACAATATGATATGGTTAATGATTACTTATCATATACTTCAAAAGAATAACTTTTTTAAGAACATGTTCCTTGATAAAGAACATGTATGATAATTAGGGTTGTGGAGTTCTATGGTTTACTATGGTTCTAATTGGTTTCTAGAGTAAGAATTAGAATGATCACAACAATTTTGGATTCATCGACACCTAGGGATTTTAAGGTTGAGTTAAGCCTAGGCATCCTAAGCTATTATTTATACATGGTTGCTATCAAGGTTGGTTCATCTTACTGGTGATAGATGGCTATTGTTTATAGGTTCTAGTAGGCATGGTTGATGGCTTTTTCTTATTTACTTCAAAAGAATAATTTTTCAAGAACATACTTCTTAAGGAATAAGAAGTATATTAATTAGGGTTGGGGTGGTCTAGGTTTTATTATTGAATCCACTTAAATAGGGCATATGTGGCTCCTGGATATTATGTTTTCATAAGTATCTAATACTAGTAGGGTTTAGTGGAGTATGGTATGTAACGCACAATATTTGGCATAGTTGTTATTGGAGTTCATCACAATGGTGTGATGATAAATAAGGATGATGGTTTTGGCAGTAGGAGCTAGGGTTTAGACTTGTTTGATCCTACTTGATCAACTAGGTTTTATTAGGATGAAATACTAATTTATTAGTGATAGGCTCCTATATTTTATGTGGACATAGATATGCACTTAGTGGCTAATTATGGATCTATGAATGAAGGTCAAGTTCATATGATCACATTTAACAATTCCTAGGGTTTTAGAGTTTCACATAAAATGATGGAGTTAGAGTTTTATTCCTAATAGAATTAGAGTTGCATTTGGAATTATGGAATTGGTTTTTCCTATTTGTTATAAAATAAATTGATGAGCAAATTGAAGTTATTAAATAAATCTTAAGTTTAAGTTACTATTGAGTTTGGCATTTACCTTATTAATACTTAAATTTACTTGAAGAGAAACACTATTAATCTCTTTAATATTTTTCTAGGGTTTAAGCCATATTTTTATGTGGTTATAAATTAGTTCATGAATTTGGCAGGATTAAATATAGTTTTAAGGAAATCATTATTTCCTAATGAATTGAAGTTAGGAAATAACTTCTAATTATAATTTAATATTTATTTTAGATTTTTTCTTAATATTGTTATTTATTTTTTTATTATTATGAAAATATTTGCTCATGGTTAGGTCCTTATACATAGTAAAATAATCTTATAGGAATAAAATCAAAATTTATATTAGGCAATTTTGGTTAGAATGGGCAAGGCCCAATTGGTTTGATCAGACCCGACCCAATTGACTGAGCCGGTTGGGTTGAACCCAACCCGACCCCCACTCTCCTTCTCTCATCCTCACTCGTACTCGAGGACAGCCTCGTTCGTTCCCCTCCTGGCGATGTCGCTGGTGTTGTTCCGACCGTCACCGCCCCGGCCAGCTGCTGGCCGACTTCGACGCCGTCGCTCGCCCACGAGGCTTCGCCACCCTCTCCCTTCTTCTCCACCAAATTCCCCTTGCTGCGACGCCCCTGTCGCCCGCAACTGCGCCCCAGACTAACCCTAGCCGCCTCCTATTCCGGCCGTCACCGCCCCGATTCTGGCGCCGTCTCCCACTGGCGTGACGCCGCCACGGTATCCACCGCTAG
Source organism: Lolium rigidum (assembly GCF_022539505.1). Classification (NCBI taxonomy): domain Eukaryota; kingdom Viridiplantae; phylum Streptophyta; class Magnoliopsida; order Poales; family Poaceae; genus Lolium; species Lolium rigidum. The sequence continues at coordinate 203,882,693 of NC_061508.1, forward strand.
CGCCCGCTGCTTCGACGCCGACCGGCGCCACGCGCGGCCCTGCCCTCGGCTAACCCTAGCCCCTCGCTGTTCCGGCCGGTCGCCGGACGACACCGACGCTGCCGCGTCCACGCGACACAGGTCAACCTTCGCCTTCTCCTCACTGCCGTGCCGCCGCCACTAGCATTGACGCCGGCAAGACGGCATCCTCTGCAACCCCGGCGTCATCGACCCGTAGCTGTTGCGTTGCTGTACTGGTTGTTGGGGATGGTTTATGGTGCTGGGACTGGCGTGATGGAGCTGCTGCTGCGATGCCTACATCTCCTTCAGCGTCGGCGGGACGGTGCTGCGACGCAACCCCGGCGTCTTCTGTCTCGCCTATCTCCTCTACAAGGTACTGTGAGCTCATTCTTCTCCACTCCTCTGCCTATTGTCACATGCTACACTATCTGCTTGATGGATAGGTGCCCCAAAATGTTATAGTGGAGTTAAATTTTATGGGCTAGCTTTCCTGGTGGCTTATGCTATTGCTATTTTGATTTGTTGATGTGACTTGGGCTAGGCAAACTAATTCACATAAAACTGGTAAGTGCTAATTGGTAATGCCTCCATTGGGGATGATTATGCACTCTTGGCATGTGTAGCCTCGCTGTTTTATTCATACTAGGCATGAGCGGCTTGACATGATAATTTGATGCCCCGATTCACTTCGGTTGAATTTAAACAAGAAGATAAATGTATGGTACTTACTGATTGCTTGTGTTGGTGGTGCATTGAGATGTGTTCAATGGACTGCTGCTTATATACGGATGCTTTATTTGTGGGCTTACTTGTACTTAAACTGATGATTATGTAGCTGTCCAATATGACAGTGAATATATGCTAGGGATGATTCCTAGTTGAATTAACTAGGAAAATGATTTAAATTTATTTGGTATGATTTGCAAGTGTGGCTACTTGTTGGGGTTGTACTGTCCACATGACAGTGGTTAATTTGGATGGTTGCTGGCTATGCAAGCTAGGAAATTAGCTTGATGTGCTTGAGTTGATCAACTTGGTGGCTTCTGCTGCTTTTAGATCTCGCTGCCGTGATGCTCGCTCGATGGAGTATACATAGCAAGTAGATCTAAACAAGCATGATCTCGCTGCTATGTGTCCCCGACAATTTTCTCGTGATCTAATATCGATAAGAATAGATGCTTGTGCTTGATCTCTTGACCCCGCCCGTGATGCAAAGGCCGAGGCACAATCTATGATATGAACAGATACTACTGGGTTGTTGCTTCTCTAAACCTCGGTGATAAACATGCATAGCACCTCTATGCAAGAATGAGAGGAAAATCCATCTCTCCATCCTCCTAGATGAAAATCTAGTTGAAGGGTGGTTTGATGGAGTGTTGTGGATTCTTCTCTTTATTTCCCCCGATCTTAGTTGTGCAAGCTAGTATGTTGAGATGCTTATATTAAATCAATGGATCAACCTATTGTAGCAAAGTTGGATAGCTGGTGATGTTGATCTTGATCTACTGCTTGTTTGACTGCACCTCCTCCTAGCTCCGGCTTGATCCTGTTCTAGGATACCACCATACTGGTCCTTGGTTGGATGAACTGGGATATCTTCTAAGATGGTTTGATGGCCTGGATGAAGAATAGATATTGTTTCTTGTGTTCTTGATCCGGTCGATGAACCTCGTGCTAAGGAGCTGTGTGCTCCAAGGGATGCCTCTTTTATTGATGACCTGAGCTGTGTTTGGCCTTGTTCTACTGCCTATGTGCTGTGTGCGTGAGACAACACATAGCATGCATGTGTGATAGTGCTACTTGCTTGTGTGGCGCAAGTCTCTGCCTGGTACATCCCCTCTTGTGAATGAGCATGGACTGAGAAAGATCTTCTTATTTGCTTTCCATTTCTTTCTAACCAGGCCACGTGGCTTTCCTTTTCCTTTTGTTTTCTTTGTTTGTTTTGCAGGTGACCAAAGAAACAAAGAATAGAATATATTTAAATAGGTTTAGCTTAGCTTTTCTTTTCCGTTTAGATTCTTGTAATATTTGTAATTTGTAATATTATGGATATTGTAATGACTTTGTAAATGTGTATATAATTAATAAAATGTAATTTCCCTATTCTTAATACTTCTTATTTTGTCTTATTCATATTTCAAACATTGTTTGAATTGTAATTAGAAATTTATAATATGAATTCAAATACTTATTTGAATTTCTGTCTTCCATATTCGATTGTGAATTCAATTTATTTCTCCCAAAACACATTAATTTAGAAAGGTCATGTCAAAATTTGTCGCACCCACATCGAAGACTAACTCAATTCCATCGATGTAAGAGAAACCTCGATCCCTTTGGAGGTTTTAAACAAAAGCACGAAAATTCCCCGGATTTTCTATGCATGAATGCAATGCACACATCTGTTTTCTCTCTTTTTGTAACCCCCAATCCTGGGATATTACAGTCTCTCCCCCTTAAACTAAACTTCGCCCTCGAAGTTTGAACTCTCTCACGTTTCCGGAGTGTGGGTCCGACTTGTATAGTCTACAACTTTTCTCGAACTCCGTGGTGATCTCTCTGGATATAATTGAATATATCCCTTGTCCAGATTCTTCCCGGAATCCATTAGTGTCTGTCTCTGAGCAGTGGCTTCTTACTTCAATTCCATGATTTCTTTCAATATTATAATCTTGTTTCCTTTCTCATTGAAGATTCAATGATTGGGACTTCTTCTGGTGCTCCTAGTCTTAACATGAAAATGGTTGTGATGGTTGATTTCCCTAATAATGGATTAGACTCATTTAGTCCATCCAATCATGGTTTATGGTTGATACCTATAACGATTTTAGGTTCCTTTAGGTTCCATGAAAGGAATCTTTCTAATTGTATTTAGTTTTGGCAAGGTCTAACTCCTTCGGTCTTTGGCCTATTTGAGCTTTATTTGGTCTCTGATATTTCTTTCATCCAACTTCCTTAACCATGACTTACTTAAGCTTCCGTACTTTTGAGTAAGTATTCCTTACTTTCTCAAGTTATAGTCCAATTTTCACTTCCTCGAGGTATGAACCTCGACTTCTGGTCTGACATCTTTCTGAAAGTAGTGTTCAACAATCTTATAAAAAGAAGATCGAACTTTCTCTCAGTTCAGACCTTCATCAACTATCTTGCTCAAAGTATTGAGTCATATTGGATCCAACTGATCCCTCGCTCTCCCACCTAGGGATGTCCTAATGGTTGCTAAGCTCATCTTCCCCAACCAACTAGCTCCTTGGTTAGGCTATATGTCTTTTCCTTGGCTTTCTATTGTACTTTTCTAGGGTATCCTATTTGGATTGGTTGTGTACCCACATGGCTGTGAATACCAGTACGATATGTTAGTTGGTTATGCAACTATGGTTATTCCAACTTTACACAGGACAAGTGTGTTGCCCATGAAAGCTTGAGAAATTTAAAGATATTATTCTGCAACTAATATTGTGCTAAATGAAGAAGTTGTGTTCAACATACTGATTGGGTCAGAATAAGTATGGTCAAAGTCCTATGCATCCGTCCTTGTGCTCCATCCACTTCATGTTCGAACTTCTCAGATGACGAGCTCCCCCGATGATTTGAAAATTGGTTCATTGCTTCATTTGATCTTCGTACCAGATATGGATACGGGCATTCTGATTTCATATGACCTAGTTGTCCACATCCAAAACAGGTAATATCCTGTTGCGTGCAATCCTTGGCATAGTGACCTTTTCTTGCACAGTTATGGCATCAAACTCGACTATAAAACGGTGTGATGGTCTCATCTCTAGTTTGGAAATTCATCTCTGACTGAGTTTGTTGAATCTGAATTGGTTGTGGTTCCAACCTTGCCTTCCGTTTTCTTTCATTCTGCACTTCTTCATAATCATTCTCCAAAGTAATTGCAGTATCCACTAGCTCGTGGAACCTTGTGCATTTGGTTAGATTCAACTACATTTTCAGGAATGGATTCATCCCTTTTAAGAACCTTTTTATCCTTTTCTCCTCTGTGTTCACATCCTCTGCTGCATAACGTGATAAACGATCGAACTCTCCTAGATATTTCCATACCGACAAGTCATTCTGCTTCAAGGTCTTGAACTCTCTTCTCTTTAGCTCCATGATACTTTCAGGAACATGGGCTTCTCGGAACTTCTTCTTAAACTCGTCCCACGTGAAAACATGTCCCGAAGGTTGAATTAGAATCACGTTATCCCACCATGACGCTGCTAGTCCTGATAGTAGATAGGTGGCATATCTAACCTTCTCTTCATCATTACACCAAACTTTCTTTAATTTCCGCTCAGTGTCCCTCAACCAATCATCCGCATCCATAGGTTCTGGTGCGGTAGCAAAAGTCAGTGGATTGGTTTGTAGGAATTCCGTAAGACTCACTCCTTTTGGCCCTCCATTTACGATACCTCCATTATTCTCACGTATCAAACGACTGAAAAACTCATTTTGTTGTGCTAAGTTTGCTACTCTATCCTCAGCCATCCTTTCCATGTGCTCAAAGAATTCTTGCCCAAGCAGGAAAGGTGTTGATGTTGATGATCTAGTGGCGGAGAATGCCCCTTCTATCTGTTTAGCTTCTCTTTCCTGACCTTCTTTTGCTTCCCTCTCTTCATGAGTCGTTACTATTTCCTCAGTTGGTTGGTAACTCGTCTCTCCCTCACACGATCCCATTTACCCTCTAGACCTGTAACATCAAGAAAGAACTCAATGATGCAACATGCATTTGCACACCAAGGTCAAACTTCATGCACAGATCTAGTCAATCAATGAAAATCCAATAAAATCCAAGAAGATTCAGCTTTGTGCTCATAATACACATCATTATATGCCTGAATGTGGTAGTCGGGTAAGACATCCCTAAACATCAGGATCAGATGTGTAGTATATAACACCACATAATATAGGTTTACATCGTGATACTTAGCACGTATATATGGAATACTACTGTTTGTCTTGACATTTACCTGAATTGCACAATTGCAAAGAGATAAACTTGAAAAAAATGGTCTGGAATGTTTTAAGGTTGTCCTAACTTCCCTTGGAAGTTCTAACTTGGATTCCATTATGTTGAGGTTTACCTCACATGATATCTCTAGGTTCCAACATGGCTACTCTAAGTACATAACTATTAGAGCATAGCTCATATACTTCCAAGTGTTTCTACAATGTGGCTATGGTCCTGATATACTTGGCACAATCACCATGGTTTAGGAACATAATTCTTGCACTATTGTTGAACACTTGACTTCTTATTGTACCCCCCTAAATATTTATGATGTTCCACTTCATCACATTAATGATTCTCAAGTGAATCTTATACGATTACTATCTCTACCATGTAGGTAGACATATTTTATTCCTATCACTCTTCCTTTCCTCCCATGATTGACTCATCATGGTCTATACTACCTCATATATCTTATTTGTATCACTTACTATCAATTGTTTCACAAGTTTGGATGAATTTGACTTACCAATTACTTGTCTTGGTATACATCTTCTAGTAGGATACCTTACTTATATACTTATCTTCATCACTTGATATTACTCTTATTACAGGTCTGAATGACTCTTACTTAACCATAACAGGTGTTGGTACACATCTTCCAATAGGATACCTTCCTTATGGTTATATCCTCTCTTTGGACTACCATGTGTTGTATACCAACTATGGTCTACTCATCTATTGTTTTAAGGACTTAATGGTGTCCTACATGTTTGGGATTAGCTAACTAACTTTACTTTATCTCGGTAAGTTAGGTAAGAAATGTTGACTCAAGTGTGTCAGGATTATTCTCTAGTGAATATCCATCTCAAGTCATAAGAAGTATTTTGTTTACCAATGACAACTTCCTATAGACACTACCAATCCTATAGGTCTCCTTTAAAGGGTTTTAATCCTAGGGTCAAAGCATTTGCTCTGATACCAACTGTGGTGACCCAGCATACCACTGCATGGTGTAGTATGCAAGTCTGATATAATACCAATGAAACACCGTTCCACTGGTATTATATCGCTCAGAGTGGTACACCAGAAACATATGCGGGTCCAAGGCATGTCTATAGACTTAAAACATTGATTCTGTTACATAAGATCATCACAGCCTCCTACTTTACAATGAGGTAAAATTGCAAATAAACTCCAGAAGAACGACTCGTAGTCTAGTCTTATCATGAACTCTATTTGTAGAGTATTTAACTAGCTATAGAGGCTAAGAATAGATTCTAGCTAAATAGGAGCTAGGTTTAGGAAGCTAGTTCCCTTCTATTGCTAATCTAGGTTGTCTCCTTGTTGGATGTGGTGTTTGACTCCTCTGATAGGTTCATATCCCTTGAAGTAGTTGTTGACTCCTCGGTCTTCGAGTTGTACTGTAGATCCTCCTTCGATGCCTCCATATCTAAGCAGGGGATTTAAGAGTGGGATGAGTACGAGCGTACTCAACAAGTTCATTATAGGGAAGAGGTGTTTAATGCACTAGCTACAACATTAGACCAAAAAGTCTAATGCCAATGCAGGTTTTCATAACCATTTCTTCAAAAGGTTTCTTTTATTCAGAAGAACTATGTCCGTCAGCCTTCACCGGTTTACTAGAACTTCATGGAGTTCCTTTCCGACGGCGTTCGCAGTTGCAAACCCGGAACAGGGAGTGACAGGTCACGATTCATTACACTCTGCAGAGGTGTGTTGCTTTACCCATAAGAGATCTTAACCTTGGTGCCAACCGAGTCTATAGTTCTCGTCCACACTTCCTTTGGTGTGAGGCCCGGTATAAGGTCATAGCCAATCATATTCCTTCGCTACCTCGAACACCCACCCTTTGTTGCAATCCCCGACCCTGGGTCCTCGCCGGTCCTCTTATACCAATTAAGGATGGACCCCGACCACGATGACAGTCTGAGACTAGTTAACCAAACTCCTTCGCCGGTAGATGCAACCCATCATAGACCACATTACCGTGGGGAATTAGAATGGGATCCCCACCCCACCGCTTGCCCAACCTGGGTCAAGTGTCTACGGTAAGCGCATCCGTTGATGTACGAGAGGTGGAAATACAATTGACTATTCCGTCCCACTCCAGATCTCATGGTTAACACGAGTTTTACGGCACAAGAATCACTGGACGACATTTGTTGTTTAATCCTAGATGGATATAAACCCTTGCAATGGAACCTCCACCATATCAACACAATCCATGGTTCCATTGCCAACCACATAGTCATATTCATAGTTATGAAAGTAGTGGTTTTGCTTTTGATGCAATAGTGATAAATATAGTACTTTGCAAGTAATTTGGTAAAAATACTCAAATGACATGAGCAAGTGATGAACTTGCCTTTCTTGACCTGCAAGATTATGCGAGTCAAGGTCTTCGATACGTAATAACTCCAAATTCTGAAATAGCATCATCGTCCGGTAAGGACGATGTTTAAAAGATTGGCAAGGATGCAGTAATGCATAAGTATGAGATGCAATCGCTCTAAGCGTGACCTAACCCCAATGATTTAGGATTAGTGAGTTGGTATGATTGGTTTAGAGTGTGTTGCACTTTTAGAGTGATTCACAAACAAGGTTCTTATTAAGGTTGATTACTTGGTATCATAAATAAGTAATGCAATACATCTCAACAATAATATTAAAAGCACATAACAATGAGATTTGGTATAATGCTAACTTGTAGTAAACCGTTGTGGGTTTTAATACAATATGATATGGTTAATGATTACTTATCATATACTTCAAAAGAATAACTTTTTTAAGAACATGTTCCTTGATAAAGAACATGTATGATAATTAGGGTTGTGGAGTTCTATGGTTAACTATGGTTCTAATTGGTTTCTAGAGTAAGGATTAGAATGATCACAACAATTTTGGATTCATCGACACCTATGGATTTTAAGGTTGAGTTAAGCCTAGGCATCCTAAGAAATTATTTATACATGGTTGCTAGCAAGGTTGGTTCATCTTACTGGTGATAGATGGCTATTGTTTATAGGTTCTAGTAGGCAGGGTTGATGGCTTTTTCTTATTTACTTCAAAAGAATAACTTTTGAAGAACATACTTCTTAAGGAATAAGAAGTATATTAATTAGGGTTGGGGTGGTCTAGGTTTTATTATTGAATCCACTTAAATAGGGCATATGTGGCTCCTGGATATTATGGTTTCATAAGTATCTAATACTAGTAGGGTTTAGTGGAGTATGGTATGTAATGCACAATATTTGACATAGTTGTTATTGGAGTTCATCACAATGGTGTGATGATAAATAAGGATGATGGTTTTGGCAGTTGGAGCTAGGGTTTAGACTTGGTTGATCCTACTTGATCAACTAGGTTTTATTAGGATGAAATACTAATTTATTAGTGATAGGCTCCTATATTTTATGTGGACATAGATATGCACTTAGTGGCTAATTATGGATCTATGAATGAAGGTCAAGTTCATATGATCACATTTAACAATTCATAGGGTTTTAGAGTTTCACATAAAATGATGGAGTTAGAATTTTATTCCTAATAGAATTAGAGTTGCATTTGGAATTATGGAATTGGTTTTTCCTATTTGTTATAAAATAAATTGATGAGCAAATTGAAGTTATTAAATAAATCTTAAGTTTAATTTACTATTGAGTTTGGCATTAACCTTATAAATACTTAAATTTACTTGAAGAGAAACACTATTAATCTCTTTAATATTTTTCTAGGGTTTAAGCCATATTTTTAAGTGGTTATAAATTAGTTCATGAATTTGGCAGGATTAAATATAGTTTTAAGGAAATAATTGTTTCCTAATGAATTAAAGTTAGGAAATAACTTCTAATTATAATTTAATATTTATTTTAGATTTTTTCTTAATGTTGTTATTTATTTTTTAATTATTATGAAAATATTTGCTCATGGTTAGGTCCTTATACTTAGTAAAATAATCTTATAGGAATAGAATCAAAGTTTATATTAGGCAATTTTGGTTAGAATGGGCAAGGCCCAATTGGTTTGATCAGACCCGGCCCAATTGACTGAGTCGGTTGGGTTGAACCCAACCCGACCCCCACTCTCCTTCTCTCATCCTCACTCGTACTCGAGGACAGCCTCGTTCGTTCCCCTCCTGGCGATGTCGCTGGTGTTGTTCCGGCCGTCACCGCCCCGGCCAGCTGCTGGCCGACTTCGACGCCGTCGCTCGCCCACGAGGCTTCGCCGCCCTCTCCCTTCTTCTCCACCAAATTCCCCTTGCCGCGACGCCCCTGTCGCCCGCAACTGCGCCCCAGACTAACCCTAGCCGCCTCCTATTCCAGCCGTCACCGCCCCGATTCTGGCGCCGTCTCCCACTGGCGTGACGCCGCCACGGTATCCACCGCCAGCGCCCGCCGCTTCGACGCCGACCGGCGCTCACGCGCGGCCCTGCCCTCGGCTAACCCTAGCCCCTGCTGTTTCGGCGGTCGCCGGACGACACCGACGCTGCCGCGTCCACGCGACACAGGTCAACCTCCGCCTTCTCCTCACTGCCGTGCCGCCGCCACTAGCATTGACGCCGGCAGGACGGCATCGTCTGCAACCCCGGCGTCATCGACCCGTAGCTGTTGCGTTGTTGTACTGGTTGTTGGGGATGGTTTGTGGTGCTGGGACTGGCGTGATGGAGCTGCTGCTGCGACGCCTACATCTCCTTCAGCGTCGGCGGGACGGTGCTGCGACGCAACCCCGACGTCTTCTGTCTCGCCTGTCTCCTCTACAAGGTACTGTGAGCTCATTCTTCTCCACTCCTCTGCCTATTGTCACATGCTACACTATCTGCTTGATGGATAGGTGCCCCAAAATGTTATAGTGGAGTTAAATTTTATGGGCTAGCTTTCCTGGTGGCTTATGCTATTGCTATTTTGATTTGTTGCTTGTGACTTGGGCTAGGCAAACTAATTCACATAAAACTGGTAAGTGCTAATTGGTAATGCCTCCATTGGGGATGATTATGCACTCTTGGCATGTGTAGCCTCGCTTGTTTTATTCATACTAGGCATGAGCGGCTTGACATGATAATTTGATGCCCTGATTCACTTCTGGTTGAATTTAAATAGCAAGATAAATGTATGGTACTTTCTGATTGCTTGTGTTGGTGGTGCATTGAGATGTGTTCAATGGACTGCTGCTTATATATGGATGCTTTATTTGTGGGCTTACTTGTACTTAAACTGATGATTATGTAGCTGTCCAATATGACAGTGAATATATGCTAGCGATGATTCCTAGTTGAATTAACTAGGAAAATGATTTAAATTTATTTGGTAAGATTTGCAAGTGTGGCTACTTGTTGGGGTTGTACTGCCCACATGACAGTGGTTAATTTGGATGGTTGCTGGCTATGCAAGCTAGGAAATTAGCTTGATGTGCTTGAGTTGATCAACTTGGTGGCTTCTGCTGCTTTTAGATCTGCTGCTGTGATGCCTCCCTGATGGAGTGTACATAGCAGTAGATCTAAACAGCATGATCTGCTACTATGTGTCCCTGACAATTTTCTGTGATCTAATACTGATAAGAACAGATGCTTGTGCTTGATCTCTTGACCCCGCTCGTGATGCAAAGGCTGAGGCACAATCTATGATATGAACAGATACTCATCTGGGTTGTTGCTTCTCTAAACCTCGGTGATGAACATGCATAGCACCTCTATGAAAGATCGAGAGGAAAATCCATCTCTCCATCCTCCTAGATGAAAATCTAGTTGAAGGGTGGTTTGATGGAGTGTTGTGGATTCTTCTCTTTATTTCCCTCGATCTTAGTTGTGCAAGCTAGTATGTTGAGATGCTTATATTAAATCAATGGATCAACCTGTTGTAGCAAAGTTGGATAGCTGGTGATGTTGATCTTGATCTACTGCTTGTTTGACTGCACCTCCTCCTAGCTCCGGCTTGATCCTTTTCTAGGATACCACCATACTGGTCCTTGGTTGGATGAACTGGGATATCTTCTAAGATGGTTTGATGGCCTGGATGAAGAATAGCTATTGTTTCTTGTGTTCTTGATCTGGTCGATGAACCCTGTGCTAAGGAGCTGTGTGCTCCAAGGGATGCCTCTTTTATTGATGACCTGAGCTGTGTTTGGCCTTGTTCTACTGCCTATGTGCTGTGTGCGTGAGACAACACATAGCATGCATGTGTGACAGTGCTACTTGCTTGTGTGGCGCAAGTCTCTCGCTCGGTACATCCCCTCTTGTGGATGAGCATGGACTGAGAAAGATCTTCTTATTTGCTTTCCGTTTCTTTCTAACCTGGCCACCTGGCTTTCCTTTTCCTTTTGTTTTCTTTGTTTGTTTTGCAGGTGACCAAAGAAACAAAGAATAGAAGATATTTAAATAGGTTTATCTTAGCTTTTCTTTTCCGTTTTAGATTCTTGTAATATTTGTAATTTGTAATATTATGGATATTGTAATGACTTTGTAAATGTGTATATAATTAATAAAATGTAATTTCCCTATTCTTAATACTTCTTATTTTGTCTTATTCATATTTCAAACATTGTTTGAATTGTAATTAGAAATTTATAATATGAATTCAAATTTGAATTCAAATACTTATTTGAATTTCTGTCTTCCATATTCGATTGTGAATTCAATTTATTTCTCCCAAAACACATTAATTTAGAAAGGTCATGTCGAAATTTGTCGCACCCACATCGAAGACTAATTCAACAACATCGATGTAAGAGAAACCTCGATCCCTTTGGAGGTTTTAAACACAAGCGCGAAAATTCCCCGGATTTTCTATGCATGAATGCAATGCACACATCTGTTTTCTCTCTTTTTGTAACCCCCAATCCTGGGATATTACAATTTCTGTCTTCACAAAGTGATTGACTGGAAATGGTAGGGGCTGTTTGGATGCCGCCAGGGCTCACCCTGCAAATACGCGGGTGCGCCAAAAAAATGGCGAAGGACTCACTACGGGAGAGACGGCGTGTGCCGACGGCCAGCCGATGTGCCGACGGCCAAATGTCGGGGCCGGCGGCACAGAGACCCTCGTCGACCGGCGACGGAGTTGACCGTCGGCACAGGCCGGCCGTCGGCACACCGACGGTTACACCGACGGTCACCCTCGGCGAAAATATGGCCGTCGGCACAGGATGGTGGCGCCCGAAGGTTACCGTCGGTACAGAGCCAACAGTCGGCACACGCACTGACAGGCGGGCCCAGCTGTTGGGCTGTCACGGCGTCGTCTAGGCTGTGCCGACGGTGGCCCACGACGCAAGCACGGCCGTCGGCACAGCAGCTGACTGCTAGGTCCCCTCTCATGTTGTGCCGACGGCTACCCACGGCACAACCACGGCCGTCGGCACAGCAAATGATGCCCCACCTTTTTATTTTTACATTTTTTTACTACAAAGATAATTATTACCCATATAGTTGTTAATCCCAATCATTTTTATTGGTTTATTTCTTTCTCACTGCTATTTTGGCGAACCCCTTTGCGGGAAACCTATATATGTATAAGGGCGGTATAGATCCCCCCGGGACCCCGGTCTAGGGTTTTCCCAGAAATCGAGGATCGGAGAGTAATTTGAGATGGTTTTATATCCTAGGCTACCCCCCAGGTGTGTCCGGCTTCTCGGACATGAGGTTCCTACACTTACGCAGATTCTTGATGTATAGGGGTAACTCCCTCGGAGGTGAACCGGAGAGAAACTTGAGATCATATGGGATGATCCTTGTTACCACATGTACCTATGACCTAACCTAGCTCAAATGGAGGCATATGCCCACCGGGGGACCCCCGATGGGATGCAGTCAAAGGGGTAGATCGCGCGGTCAACAGAACTAGGGTTTCGTCAGAAATCGAGCCTCAGATGGGGTGAATGGCCCCAAAACTTGTGTGTGTCCACATGGCATGCACAAAAGTGAATTGAGATGGTTTTATATCCAAGGCTACCCCCCAGGTGTGTCCGGCGTCTCGGACATGGGGTTCCTACACTTAGGCAGATTCTGGATGTATAGGGGGAACTCCCTCGGAGGTGAACCAGAGAGAAACTTGAGATCATATGGGATTATCCTTGTTACCACATGTACCTATGACCTAACCAAGCTCAAATGGAGGAATATGCCCACCGGGGGACCCCCGATGGGATGCAGTCAAAAGGGTAGACCGCGCAGTCAACAGAACTAGGGTTTCGTCAGAAATCGAGCCTCAGAGGGGTTGAATGGCCCCAAAACTTGTGTGTGTCCACATGGCATGCAAAAAAGTGATACACTTTAGAACTTAAGACCCAGACACGATACAAAACACTTAAATAACTAGACCCACAGACATACCAAAGCGCTTAAAGACCTAGACCCACACACGAACCGAAACATTTAAAGAACTACACCCACACAGGAACCATAACACTTAAAGTACTACACCCACACATGAACCAAAACACTTAAAGAACTACGCCCACACACGAACCAAAACATTTAAAGAACTACACCCACACACGAACAAAGCACTTAACACTGGGTCGACACATGACCCGCTAGACACACGGACTCGACACACACACATATTAATCAGTTGTCGAAATCTTCGTCCTCGCTGGGGGTGTCCTCTAAAGCGGTACTTGAGAGATTCCACAACCACCGTTCATCATCCTCCCCCCATGTCGACGCCTCTCCTTTGGCGTACTCTGCTTCATATTCGGCCCTCGTCTGCCGCTTTCCCGCCCTCCTCTCTCTCATGTACGTCTGCTTCTCCTTCCAGAATGCGCGCGTGGCCTCGACGTCTCCGGGATGGTCTGTGCGCCACTGTGGCATGAACTGCTCGACCGCCTCGGTGGTATCAATCCGCCGCTGGACAGACCTGTACCGCCGCGCTTCACCCTGTGAGCGAAGTAGCGGCTCAGTAGAGAGACTCTGAGCTTCCGTCAGAGACCTGACCTCCAGGAAGTTCATTTCGTGGTGCGGCCGGCCAAACCTTCAAGCCGCAACTTCGTATGCGCGGGCAGCAGCCTCCTTCGTGTAGAAGGTGCCGAGCCACACACGCGCACCACCGGTGGTGATTTCAGCCGCGAAATGTCCCGCAGGCCACAGGCGAACGCCGATGAAGCCCGTGTTGCTACGGCGGCGAGGAGCCATCTCAGCGGTAGCTCAGCTCAGAGGATTTTGTGATGCTGTTGGATGAGAGAAGTGATGAGGGGAGAAATGTTGCTGGTGATGTTAGTGGAGAAGACATGGCTATATATAGGCTGACGAGGGGCTGAAACGGAGGGAAAACTTAGCGGGACAGAATGGGCGGGAAAGGGTGGGCGGGAAAGCTTGGCGGAAAAACTTGGCGGGAAATCATGGCGGGAAATCATGGCGGGAAAAAAGGGCGGGAGAGAAGCAGCGGGAAAGGGTGCGCGGAAAAAAAGGGCGGGAGAGAAGTAGCAGGAAAGAGATGCAGTCTCGAATGGGGTGAATGGCCCCAAAACTTTTGTGTGTCCACATGGCATGCACAAAAGTGATTTGAGATGGTTTTATATCCAACGCTACCCCTAGGTGTGTCCGGCTTCTCGGACAGGGGGTTCTATGCAGATTCTGCATGTATAGGGGGGAACTCCCTCGGAGGTGAACCGGAGAGAACCTTGGGATCATATGGGATGACCCTTGTTACCACATGTACCTATGACCTAACCAAGCTCAAATTGGAGGCATATGCCCACCGGGGGACCCCCGATGGGATGCAGTCAAAGGGGTAGACCGCGCGGTCAACAGAACTAGGGTTTCGTCAGAAATCGAGCCTCAGATGGGGTGAATGGCCCCAAAACTTGTGTGTCCACATGGAATGCACAAAAGTGATTTGAGATGGTTTTATATCCAAGGCTACCCCCCCCAGGTGTGTCTGACTTCTCAGACAGGGGGTTCTACACTTAGGCAGATTCTGCATGTATAGGGGGGAACTCCCTCGGAGGTGAACCGGAGAGAACCTTGGGATCATATGGGATGATACATGTTACCACATGTACCTATGAACTAACCAAGCTCAAATGGAGGCATATGACCACCGGGGGACCCCCGATGGGATGCAGTCAAAGGGGTAGACCGCGCGGTCAACATAACTAGGATTTCGTCAGAAATCGAGCCTCGGATGGGGTGAATGGCCCCAAAACTTGTGTGTGTCCACATGGCATGCACAAAAGTGATTTGAGATGGTATTATATCCAAGGCTACCCCCTAGGTGTGTCCGGCTTCTCGGACAGGGGGTTCTACACTTAGGGCAGATACTGCATGTAGAGGGGGGAACTCCCTCGGAGGTGAACCAGAGAGAACCTTGGGATCATATGGGATGATCCTTGTTACCACATGTACCTATGACCTAACCAAGCTCAAATGGAGGCATATGCCCACCGGGGGACCCCCGATGGGATGCAGTCAAAGGGGTAGACCGCGCGGTCAACAGAACTAGGGTTTCATCAGAAATCGAGCCTCGGATGGGGTGAATGGCCCCAAAGCTTGTGTGTGTCCACATGGCATGCAAAAAAGGGATTTGAGATGGTTTTATATCCAAGGCTACCCCCCAGGTGTGTCCGGCTTCTCGGACATGGGGTTCTACACTTAGGCAGATTTTGCATGTATAGTGGGGAACTCCCTCGGAGGTGAACCGGAGAGAACCTTGGGATCATATGGGATGATCCTTGTTACCACATGTAACTATGACCTAACCAAGCTCAAATGGAGGCATATGCCCACCGGGGGACCCCCGATGGGATGCAGTCAAAGGGGTAGACCGCGCGGTCAACAGAACTAGGGTTTTGTCAGAAATCGAGCCTCGGATGGGGTGAAAGGCCCCAAAACTTGTGTGTGTCCACATGGAAGATGGTTTTATATCCAAGGCTACCCCCCAGGTGTCCGGCTTCTCGGACAGGGGGTTCTACTGTTAGGCAGATTCTGCATGTATAGGGGGGAACTCCCTCGGAGGTGAACCGGAGAGAACCTTGGGATCATATGGGATGATCCTTGTTACCACATGTACCTATGACCTAACCAAGCTCAAATGGAGGCATGTGCCCACCGGGGGACCCCCGATGGGATGCAGTCAAAGGGGTAGACCGCGCGGTCAATAGAACTAGGGTTTCGTCAGAAATCGAGCCTCGGATGGGGTGAATGGCCCCAAAACTTGTGTGTGTCCACATGGAATGCACAAAAGTGATTTGAGATGGTTTTATATCCAAGGCTACCCCCCAGGTGTGTCCGGCTTCTCGGACAGGGGGTTCTACACTTAGGCAGATTCTGCATGTATAGGGGGGAACTCCCTCGGAGGTGAACCGGAGAGAACCTTGGGATCATATGGGATGATCCTTGTTAACACATGTACCTATGACCTAACCAAGCTCAAATGGAGGCATATGCCCACCGGGGGACCTCCGATGGGATGCAGTCAAAGGGGTAGACCGCGCGGTCAACAGAACTAGGGTTTCCTCAGAAATCGAGCCTCGGATGGGGTGAATGGCCCCAAAACTTGGGTGTGTCCACATGGCTTGCACAAAAGTGATTTGAGATGGTTTTATATCCAAGGCTACCCCTCCAGGTGTGTCCGGCTTCTCGGACAGGCGGGAGAGATGGAGCGGGAAAGGGTGGGCGAGAGAGAAGTAGCGGGAAAGGGTGAGTGGGAAAGGGCGGTGTCGAGGGTACTCCTCGGCAATGCCCTCAGTTTGGGGCTTAGGGTAGATGGAATCCTGTAAACTGACACGAGACATCGGTTATCAAACAAGCGGGGAGAGCAATTTACCCAGGTTCGGGGCCCTCGATGAGGTAAAACCCTTACGTCCTGCCTGTCTGATCTTGATTATGCGAATATTGGGTTGCAATGGGGTGCCGAAGGTTTTGGCTGTGATCTCGTCGAGAGGCTAAGTGCTATGAAATCCTAGCTCTAGACTTATGGTGGCTAAAGTTGCTAAGATTGATTCCGTCCCTCGGCAGCCCCTCTCCTGGCTCTTATATAGGTAGCCAGGTCTCAAGAGTTCTTCCCGAGTACGACTAGGTTACAAAAGATCCTAGTCCTAGACTTTCCTTGCTTTGATTCGTTTCTTCGTCTTGTTCTTCAAGGAATCTTCTTCAGCACCGACGTAGTGGCCCTCCTTGCCATCGGTTATCTTCATGGGCCTCCATTTGGGCCGCACAGGATAGGGGAACAATAGTTACCCGAAGGGTAATGCCCACGTCAGTAGCCCCCGAGTGTCTAGCCGAAGATATTTCGGGTAGAGACTAAAGCATGCCTCCACCAAATGCTCTTCTCCTTCGATAATTTTCATCCTTCTTGCAACAACATCTTCTTTCTTTATCGGGTGCGCGTCCAGCGCTCCCAATGGGAGTAGCCCCCGAGTCTAGCTACGGATGCTTGCAATCCGTGCGTAAACTCAAGTTGTGCCACTCGAATATCTTCTTCTGCCGAAGCTTTCTGCAACTCTTCATAGGTCATCCGATACATTTGCATCGGGGCTTCAAATTCTGGCCGTTTTAACGTGTAAAGGATATTAAGTAGCGTGCCCAGCTTTGCTGGTTAACTACCGAAGGCAAAACAACGCTACCCTACACACAATCACGTCCCCGGGCATGATCCTGGAGTGCAAAAAAGTTTGTCGGGTGCACAATCTATGCTCCCGATGGGAGTAAAGTTTAAGCTCCTTGTATTCAATCTTTCTTCCTTGTCCAACTTTACCGGGTGCGCGTCCAGCGCTCCCGATGGGAGTAGCCCCCGAGTCTAGGTACGGATGCTTGCAATCCGTGCGTAGACTCAAGTTGATGCATGATACGTCTCAAACATATCTATAATTTCTTATGTTCCATGCTAGTTTTATGACAATATCTACATGTTTTATCCATACTTTATATCATTTTGATGCATTTTCCGGCACTAACCTATTAACAAGATGCCGAAGCACCAGTTCCTGTTTTCTGCTGTTTTTGGTTTCAGAAATCCTACACAGGCAATATTCTCGGAATTGGACGAAACAAAAGCCAAACCTCCTATTTTTCTGAGGGACACACGGAGCCAGAAGGGCAAGTCAGGGGGAGGCCCACGGCCTCCACACCATAGGCTGGCGCGACCAAGAGGGGGGCGCGCCGCCTTATGGGGTGGGCCCCTCGGGCACCCCCTCGCGCCACCCTTTCGCCTATATATTCCTTATGTCTCGAAAACCCTAAAACGACCAGTCATATTCCACGAAAAGTTACGTAGCCGCCGCCATCGCGAAGCCAAGTTCGGGGGACAGAAGTCTCTGTTCCGGCACGCCGCCGGGACGGGGAAGTGCCCCCGGAATCCATCTCCATCGACTCCATCGCCATCTTCATCGTCGTTGCTGACTCCCATGATGAGGAGGGAGTAGTTCTCCCCCGAGGCTGAGGGCTCTACCGGTAGCTATGTGGTTCATCTCTCTCTCCCATGGTGTGATCTTTATGTGATCATGAGCTTTGTAATCTAGTTGAATATGTAGATGTTACTCTTGTCTATTATGCACTCTAGAGGTTACTTTAATATGAACTCCGGAGTCACTCTCCACGGTGTGATGGTGACAGTGTGCGCATCGTGTGTGATTCCTTTATGACGTTGTGGAGCTTGTTTACTCCAGCTTGAGGTGTGCTTTTGTAGCCCTACACAATGAATGGTGTTTGTTATCCAACAAGAGAGTGTTTGCGAGTAGCATTTATTTATTCAATTATGTGATCATTGTTGAGAGTGTCCACTAGTGAAAGTATGATCCCTAGGCCTTGTTTCTAAGCATTGAAACACCGTTTCCAACAAGTTCTGCTACATGTTCGCTTGCTGCCATTTTTATTTCAGATTTCAATTAATAATTATAATCATCCATATTACTTGTATTTCACTAACTCTTCGCCGAACTAGTGCACCTATACATCTGCCAAGTGTATTAGGTGTGTCGGGGACACAAGAGACTTCTTGTATCTTAATTGCAGGGTTGCTTGAGAGGGATATCTTTGACCTCTACCTCCCTGAGTTCGATAAACCTTGGGTGATTCACTTAAGGGAAACTTGCTGCTATTCTACAAACATCTGCTCTTGGAGGCCCAACACTGTCTACAGGAATAGAAGCGTGCGTAGACATCAAGCTATTTTCTGGCGCCATTGCCGGGAGGTAAGGTAAAAGGTATTCACATCCTCCGACTACTAAGCTATTTCCTAGCACTGTTGCCGATGTGTGAGTGCTCGTAGTTATTTCCTTTAGATTCTGCAATTGCATCTTTTTGTTTCTTGTTTTTATTTTTCACTAGTTAGGCATAATGGAAAACAACAGTGAGCTTTTTAATCTTTTTCCTGAGTTAAGACATGAATTGTTTGATGCGAAAATTAAAAAACCTATGGAACATTATTTGCATGCTAGTAGCAATCTTATTAGTATGAACGCAATTACTGCTAATGCTATGGAAAAGTCTAAGCTTGGGGAAGCTAGTTTTTATGATCTTTTTAGCTTCCCAGCTTTAGGGGAGAAAATTTGCTCTGATAATACTTTATCTCCCATATGCGATAACTCTAATGATGCTTGTGATATTTTAAATCCACCTGTTGAAAGTATTTCATATAAAATACCTATGAAAATTATTGAACGTTTTGTGGATAACCGCTATGAAGGGGATGAAACTGTCCATCCTGGAGATGATTTACTGTTTTTACATGAATTATGCGGGTTATTCAAGTGTGCAGGTATCTCTATGGATGAAGTTAGGAAGAAACTATTCTCTATGTCGCTGTCTGGTAAAGCGGCGCATTGGTATAAATTGCTGAAGAATAGGCATTCTCTTGATTGGAAGGATATTATGCCTCTATTTTATTCTAAAATCTATCCTCCAAGTGAAATTCACAAAGACCGAAACCGCATATATAATTTCTGGCCTCATGATGGAGAGAGTATTGCCCAAGCATGGGGAGATTGAAGTCTTTAATGCTCAAATGCCCCATTCATGAGCTTCCTGGTAATATCATCATTGATAATTTCTATGCAAGACTTTCTTTTCAAGATAAAACCTTGCTTGATACTACTTGTTCTAGATCATTCACGCGCAACAAAGAAGAGTTTAAATGGGACCTTCTTGATCGGATTCAGGAGAATACTGAAGATTGGGAGAACGACAAAGGTAAAGAATCAGGTATAAACTACGAGTATGATTGCATTAAGTCTTTCGCTCAAACTGCTGATTTTCAAGAGCTTAGTGCTAGATATGGTCTTGATCCTCAAATTATGGTCGATTGCTATAGAGCCTTTGCTTCTCATATTAATGTTCCTAAAGAAAATTGGTACATGTATCATGAACCTTTTAAAGACACTTGCATGGAAAATGAAATTGTTGTTAATGATTGCAATAAACATGCCCAAACTTCGAAAATACTATTTCTTATAAGCATGTTAATTTTTGTGGAATGCATAGACCTTGTGGAATTAATCAAATCGAAGATGAATATTGTATCCATCATAGGAATGAAAAAACTAGAATGTGGTACAAGGCTCTAGATGATCTTGGTGAAAAAGTTTGTGACCTCCATCCTTTTATTTGTGAAATTTGCTATGAAGTGGGTCATTTTAATTTTCAATGTTTTGGTCATAATGATAGTATTTCGAATTTAATGAGTACTTCAAGTCTATACTGTGATAACATGATCACTTCTAATCAGCATGATGAACTTACTTTATTTTTGGGGTGTGAAGAGTTATCAAGAAAAATTTCTTTGTTAGATATGAGTGATCTTGATATGAATAGTGTGTTGCATGGATGTTATCTCTATTGTGTTAATAATTGCCATGCCAACACCTACATACAAAATGTTATAAAGGATGGGAATTTACCAAAATATGACAGGACTAATATGTGTTTTGTTCTTATTAATGAAAGAGAGGTATCCTCCCAAGTTTCTTCTATTGTTTCTAATAATAAACCAGGTTATGTGGAGAAGCTTCCTTTCAAGCCTCTCCCTCCTAAAGAGGAAAAGAAGAAGAAGAAGGGAACGAAGAAGAAGAGGAGTAAAAGGAGAGATGAAATGGTATCTTCTCCCAAACTGGTTGCTCCTATTTGATACTTATAATTCTGAATTCGATGATTCTGAACTTGATGATGAACCTATGCCTGTTATTTATATTAGTGATCATGATTGGGAAAAGCACACTTCTTTTGATATTAAAGATCTCTGGGACACTAATTCTGAAAATGATGATGTTAATAATTGCCATAGTATTAGTACTATTCATGTTTCTACCCATGATGATATAGAAAGCTCTAAGCTTGGGGATGAGGTGTTTGAAAATCCTTTTGCTACTGATGATTATATGTTTGATACATCTCCTTCTAGTAACAATGATGGTATGTTTACGGATGAACACACTTTGGAAGATAACTATTCTATTTCTTATGATGACACTATGCCTCCAATCTTTGACAATTATTATAAAGAATACTATGACATAGGTTATAATTACAGTCATCCTCATGAAACTTGTCGTAGTTATGGAGGGATTACCCAAAACCATCTCTCTAATATACAGCTTGTCTATCATATTCAAGTTCGTTATGGTGATTATGATATTTTCAGTCCATCTACTATTGAGGATAAAATTCATTATGATTATTCTATGCCTCCAATTTATGATGATTATAATGATGGATGTGATAGTTTTACTCCCACTATTACTAATAAAATTGATTATGCTTATGTGGAGAGTAATGATACTTTTATGCATGTGGATCATGATAAGAATGCTTTATGTGATAGCTATACTGTTGAGTTTATTCATGATACTACTGAAAGTTATTATGAGAGACGGAAACATGGTTATATGCATCTTAATAATATTAAGTTTCCCCTCTTTATGTTGAGAATCTTGAAGTTGCGCTTGTGTTGTTTTCCTATGCTTATTGCATTATGCTTACATGACTTGTTTATTTACAAAATTCCTTTTCATAGGAAGTGGGTTAGACTTAAAAGAGTTTCTTATTTGCTTTTGATGCTCCCTTTTGCTTCAACTCTTATTTCTTGCGAGAGCATCATTAAAATTACAGAGCCCATCTTAATGGCTATAAAGAAAGCACTTCTTGGGAGATAACCCATGTTTTTATTTTGCTACTGTTTTGTTGTGTCTTGGAAGTTGTTACTACTGTAGCAACCTCTCCTTATCTTTATTTTATTGCATTGTTGTGCCAAATAAAGTCTTTGATAGAAGGTTGATACTAGATTTGGATTTCTACGCAGAAACAGATTTTTAGCTGTCACGAATTTGAGCTGATCTCTCTGTAGGAGATTCGTAAAATCTTGCAAAAATTCATGAGTAACCCTCAGATATGTACGCAAATTTCATTCAATTTGAGCTTTTCCATCTGAGCATGTTAAGTGCCTCGAAAAAAATCGTTTTTACGGACTGTTCTGTTTTGACAGATTCTGCCTTTTATTTCGCATTGCCTCTTTTACTGTGTTTGAGTGGGTTTCTTTGCTCCATTAGATTTTAGTAACCTTGGGTAATGTCCAGAAGTGTTGGGAATAACTGTGTCCTTGCTGAACATGTGAATTTTTGATTATGCACTAACCCTCTAATGAGATTGCTTTGAGTTTGGTGTGAAGGAAGTTTTCAAGGATCAAGAGAGGAGGGTGATAAAATATGATCAAGAAGAGTGAAAAGTATAAGCTTGGGGATGCCCCCATGGTTCATCCCTGCATATTTCAAGAAGACTCAAGCATCTAAGCTTGGGGATGCCCAAGGCATCCCCTTCTTCATCAACAACTTATCAGGTCACCTCTAGTGAAAATATATTTTTATTTCATCACATCTTATGTACTTTACTTGGAGCGTCTGTGTGCTTTTATTTTTGTTTGTGTTTGAATAAAATCATATCCTAGCAATCCTTGTGTGGGAGAAAGACACGCTCCGCTTTTTCATATGAACACCGATGTTCTTCGTTTTACTTTTAATGCTCATGGAAAAAGTTAAAAGCTGCTGCATTCATTGCTATTTGGTTGGAAACAGAAAATGCTTCATGTGGTAATTGGTATATTGTCTTGAATAATTTGATACTTGGCAATTGTTTTGAGCTCTCAAGTAGATCATGTTTAAGCTCTTGCATCATGTGGTTTAAACCTATTAGTGGAGAACTACCAGTAGAGCTTGTTGAAATTTGGTTTGCATGATTGGTCTCTCCAAAGTCTAGATATTTTCTGGTAAAAGTGTTTGAGCAACAAGGAAGACAGTGTAGAGTCTTATAATGCTTGCAATATGTTCTTATGTAAGTTTTGCTGTACCGGTTCATACTTGTGTTTTCTTCAAACAACCTTGCTAGCCAAAGCCTTGTACTGAGAGGGAATGCTTCTCGTGCATCCAAAACCTTGAGCCAAAACCTATGCCATTTGTGTCCACCATAACTACCTACTATGTGGTATTTTTCTGCCATTCCAAAGTAAATTGCTTGCGTGCTACCTTTAAAAAAATTCACTCCTTGTCTTTGCAATACATAGCTCATGGGAAAGTAGCCTAAAAAACTATTGTAGTAAAGAATATGTCGCTTATGTATCTTAGTTCTTCTAAGTTGCTTGTTGAGCGGTAACCATGTTTCTGGGGACGCCATCAACCTGTCACACCTTTGTTGAATATCATGTGAGTTGCTATGCATGTTCGTCTTGTCTGAAGTAAGGGAGATTTGCCATGAGTTAAATGGTGTGAGTATGTATATTGTTAGAGAAGAACATTGGGCCGCCAACCAAAGCCATGTATCATGGTGGAAGTTTCAGCTTGACATTAATCCTCAAATCTCTTATGAGAATATTATCTGTTGTTGAATGCTTAAAGCATAAAAGAGGAGTCCATTATCTGTTTTCTATGTTGTCCCGGTATGGATGTCCTCAAGTTGAGATCTATCAAAATTGAGAGATCAAATGCGATCTATCTCCTTGGACCTTTGTACAGGTGGCATAGAGGTACCCCTTTGTGACACTTGGTTGAAACATATGTAATGCAATGATAATCCATGGAAATCCGAGCTAATTAGGACAAGGTGCGGGCACTATTAGTATTCGATGCATGAGGCTTGCAACTTATAGGAGGTTTTATGCATAACACATATGAATTATTACTACCGTTGACAAAATTGTTTCCATGTTTTCAAAATAAAAAAGCTCTAGCACATGAGTAATCCGTGCTTCCTTCTGCGAAGGGCCTTTCTTTTACTTCATGTTGAGTCAGTTTACCTACTTCTTTCTATCTTAGAAGCAAACACTTGTGTCAACTGTGTGCATTGATTCTTACATACTTGCTTATTTGCACTCATCATATTACTTTGTGTTGACAATTATCCATGAGATGTACATGTTGAAAGTTGAAAGCAACTGCTGAAACTTAAATCTTCCTTTGTGTTGCTTCAAAACCTTCTATTAAGAATCTATTGCTTTATGAGTTAACTCTTATGCAAGACTTTTTGATGC
The DNA here is from genome assembly GCF_022539505.1 of Lolium rigidum. NCBI lineage: Eukaryota > Viridiplantae > Streptophyta > Magnoliopsida > Poales > Poaceae > Lolium > Lolium rigidum. The sequence goes on from NC_061508.1 coordinate 203,907,107, forward strand.
TTGTCTTGAAAGTACTATTCATGAAAAGCCTTTGCTATATGATTTAGTTGTTTAGTCATTATCTTTTTGTTAGCAAACTATAGACCATTGCTTTGATTCACTTCATTCATCTCATATGCTTTACATTAGTATTGATCAAGATTATGTTGGTAGCATGTCACTTCAGAAATTATCCTTTTTATCATTTACCTACTCGAGGGCGAGTAGGAACTAAGCTTGGGGATGCTTGATACGTCTCAAACGTATCTATAATTTCTTATGTTCCATGCTAGTTTTATGACAATATCTACATGTTTTATCCATACTTTATATCATTTTGATGCATTTTCCGGTACTAACCTATTAACAAGATGCCGAAGCGCCAGTCCTCGTGTTCTCGCTGTTTTTGGTTTCAGAAATCCTACACGAGCAATATTCTCGGAATTGGACGAAACAAAAGCCAAACCTCCTATTTTCCGAGGGACACACGGAGCCAGAAGGGCAAGCCAGGGGGAGGCCCACGGCCTCCACACCATAGGCTGGCGCGGCCAAGAGGGGGGGGGGGCGCCGCCTTATGGGGTGGGCCCCTCGGGCACCCCCTCGCGCCGCCCTTTCGCCTATATATTCCTTCTGTCGCGAAAAGCCTAAAACGACCAGTCATATTCCAAGAAAAGTTACGTAGCCGCCGCCATCGCGAAGCCAAGTTCGGGGGACAGAAGTCTCTGTTCCGGCACGCCGCCGGGACGGGGAAGTGCCCCCGGAATCCATCTCCATCGACTCCATCGCCATCTTCATCGCCGTTGCTGACTCCCATGATGAGGAGGGAGTAGTTCTCCCCCGAGGCTGAGGGCTCTACCGGTAGCTATGTGGTTCATCTCTCTCTCCCATGGTGTGATCTTTATGTGATCATGAGCTTTGTAATCTAGTTGAATATGTAGATGTTACTCTTGTCTATTATGCACTCTAGAGGTTACTTTAATATGAACTCCGGAGTCACTCTCCACGGTGTGATGGTGACAAGTGTGCGCATCGTGTGTGATTCCTTTATGACGTTGTGGAGCTTGTTTACTCCGGCTTGAGGTGTGCTTTTGTAGCCCTACACAACGAATGGTGTTTGTTATCCAACAAGAGAGTGTTTGAGAGTAGCATTTATTTATTCAATTATGTGATCATTGTTGAGAGTGTCCACTAGTGAAAGTATGATCCCTAGGCCTTGTTTCTAAGCATTGAAACACCGTTTCCAACAAGTTCTCGCTACATGTTCGCTTGCTGCCATTTTTATTTCAGATTTCAATTACTAATTATAATCATCCATATTACTTGTATTTCACTATCTCTTCGTCGAACTAGTGCACCTATACATCTGACAAGTGTATTAGGTGTGTTGGGGACACAAGAGACTTCTTGTATCTTAATTGCAGGGTTGCTTGAGAGGGATATCTTTGACCTCTACCTCCCTGAGTTCGATAAACCTTGGGTGATTCACATAAGGGAAACTTGCTGCTGTTCTACAAACCTCTGCTCTTGGAGGCCCAACACTGTCTACAGGAATAGAAGCGTGCGTAGATATCAATCCACTCAATAATTTTAATTTTTCCTCAGATGCTTCAATCAGAGTCGACGCCTTTCATGACATCACTGATGACATCACCACTGCTGTGGTTTGACTGACAAGACGTGACCTGACAGGCCCACCCTACTTCTGTGCGAGCAGTTTTAGGAAATGACCAGTGCTTGCACGTTCACCGAGGCGCCTCCTCGACTTCCGCGCATCGTAGGAATAATGGGCCGCCGGTTCCGTTTTCTTCAGGGTGACACGTGTACGACTAGATCTCTTTCCACCTCCCACGATGGCCCTGGAGTTATGGCCACGATTTTCCATCAGCCCATGCTATAAATAAGGGGTCTTCCTATTGTTTTTTTACTTTTTACACTTCCTCACTGCTCATCCTCTTCCTCAGCCTTTCACCTCTGCTCCTTTTCTCAAAAGCTCCGGTCGCCATGGGCAAGAAGAAGAGCACCAGCGCGTCAAGCTCGAGCAAAGTCAGCCGCGATTGGAGCGCTTCTACTATTTCGAACCGCGAGGTGAACAGGCTGCGCACCCTCGGCCTCATCTCTTCATTCGACAACAACATCCATCTTCCAGGTCCATCCACTCGCCCAAAGCCCCCTAAGGGCTTGACTGTTATGTTCGCCACTTTTCTGTTTCGCGGGCTTTCTCTTCCTGCCCACGAATTTCTTCGTTCCCTTCTTTTTTTCTATGGGATCCAGCTCTAGCAGCTGACCCCAAATTCCATCCTCCATCTTGCCATCTTTATTACGGTTTGCGAGGCTTTTCTCAGCATCGATCCCCACTGGGGTCTTTGGAAGAAAATCTTCTATGTCAAGCGTCACAGTGACATCACGCCCCCCCCCCCCCGTCGTCGGTGGTGTTGGCTTTGTTGTCAGAAAGGAGGTTGATTACTTCAACTTCCCAATGAAAGAATCTGTCCAGGGATGGCGCCACAAATGGTTCTACCTGCGAGATACTCCAGTATCTGGGTGGCGCTCCAACCTTCCCCCGTTTGAGGACGTCCTGGTGGCTCAGCCGAAGAAATCCTGGCGAAACACCCTGTCTCCAGAAGAAAGCGCTATATCCAACAAGCTATTCGACCAGGTCGTAGATCTGAAGAATACCGGAGGCTTGACGATGTGCGGCACTGAGGTGGTCTCAGTGTTCCTAAAACGTCGGGTGCAGCCGCTGATGTCTCGGCCCCACCAGCTATGGCTGTACGTTGGCAAGGACGACAAGTCGAGAGTCAGCTCTGCCGACCTGTCGGATGATGAACTTCGCGACGAGGTGCGTCGTCTTACTTGCCTCAGCATGAAGGACAATATTGTCCTGACCTCGGCTCGCTCTCCATATGATCTCAAACACCTCCCGGCTGAGGTAACTTTTGCTGCACTTGCTTCAATTTTTATGATCATGCTGTTTTCTAATCTTTCACTAATTTCTCACTTGTCAACAGGCTTCCACCGTAGCCCAATGTCATCCTCCTTCACCCGAAAGTGGTGTAGAACCAGAGGATGACGATGAGGACTCCGAAGAAACCGAGCATGCTCAGCACGCTCTCGAGGACAGCAACGTCCAAGGGGACGAAGCCCTCGAGGACGACATTCTCACCAGGAGCAGGCGGTGCAAGAGGATAAACGAGGACCTGATCACAACGGCTGAATCAAGTCCTAGCGGACGAGATGATGATGCCGATGAAACTGCATTGCCCCCCCCTGCCGTGAAAAGTTTGACAAGCTTTTTCGCTGCCGAACATGACTTAGACCTGTGAGTATCTTATTTTTCTCTCGGCAACTAGCCTTCTTCATCCTTGTATGATGAACTTCCTTGCTTTTCAAGTAGCTCTGACGATGATGAACTCCCTCTCGCAAAGAGGGCTAAGTTATTCTCTGGGAGGGCCGAATCAGCCGTGGAGTCAAATCCTTCGCTTGCTGAACCGACGCCGCCCTCAAGGACGACCGTGGGGAAGATTCCGGTGTCGAAGGTTATTCCTCTTGGCAGCGCTCCCTTTCCTTCGGCTGCTCGTGATCATGTAAATGGACCATCTAACTTGGTTTTCTTCTTTTGTGGTGAATTTACTTGCTCGGCTGAAGTTCCTTGACCTTTTCCCTTGCAGCCAATTTATGCCATAGTTGACGCTGTGGCAGATTTTGCTGATCAGTTTACTCGCCTAGAGTCTGAGAATGTTCAGCTTCGAAAGACCGTCAAAGTTTCGGCTGACCAAGTGCTGGAGGCTAACAAGCTCACAGCCGAAGCCCAGAATGAAAACATCCTGCTGAAAGATGAGCTAAGGAAGCTGAAGCAGAAGATGAAGGATGAGCAAGATGCCAGGCGCGAGGCCGCCGCTTCTGCCGATAAAAAGGAAGGCGCCCTCCACGAGTCTATCACGAACTTGCTTGGTAAGTTCCTTCATGCTTGAGTGTGAAATATTTCTGTGATACCATCCTCTGGTTTGCTTATCCATTATTTCTTAGGTGCTGCCGACATGCCTATCAATCGAGCACGCAAGCTTCGAGAGGACTCAATGTCTGATGCGCTCTCCCTCGCCACTGATGCCAACATCCAAGTTCTTGATCTGCTGAAGAAAACTAAGGGGGCACTATCGACGTTGTTCTCGATGATATTCCCGAAGATAAAGCAAGACATGACTCTCAGCGAAATGGCAGATGCTTTCTTCGTCGACCCTTCTGAGCCTGTAGAGGTACTTAAGCGTCGCTCCCGACTGTTTGGAGCGGTTCTTACTTTTCAGCTACTAATGGGTCATGGGTTAGGCTCCGAACTAGAAAAAAATTGTCCAAGGCATTGCCTGTAGATGACAACAATTGCCTAGTCAACCTTGAGCCCTTCAAACAATCGGCAGTGACATGTGCTAACCAGCTGCTCAAGCTAGTTGACAAAGAGAAGGCCAAGGCCGTGCCTGAAGCTGCCCCTGGCTCATCATCAGCTCATCCTTGAATGGATTCTTGCTCTGTTTCTGTAATTAAAGTCTGATACAATTTAACCTCGTCTTGTTTTATTCTGGCTATATTGCCAGTGCCAACAATCTTTTGGATGTAATATATACGCCGTGCTCCTGATGGGAGTTTTTATTAATGCTATTCTGAACTGAGAATTGTGCTGCAGATTCCTTCGTCTTCTTCTCGCGCCGATCCTCCTTTAAATTCTTCGGCTAGTGATGAATCCGACCTTGTTCGTCGTTTGCGTGACCAAATATCCCGATTGCACAGAGACATAACCACCCTTCATGCAATGGAAGCATTGGTGAAAAGAAAGAGTGAGATTGCTACCGCAGTCGAACAACATGCTCTTGATCGTCTCCGTGTTGCGACTGAAAGCTTGAGCTGTGAGTGTCCATCCATCTGCCGATTCTTACCGAAGCTTGAATATTTCTTGACTGATTTTTGCTTTTCGACAGTCGTGGCTTCCGATGAATCAGAGGAAAACAAAAGGATCCACGAAAAGATCGAGGCGATGACCAATGTTGCTCACCCGAAGCATGGATTTTGGTCCCATCGTCCGAAGGCTGTTGTCGTGGCCAAATTCGAACACCGAGCAGAGAAAGTGCACTGCTACTTTGACAAATATCATGCTCATCTCTCGATGGTATGGAGAACCTTGTTTCCTCTGGACCAGGCACCTGAAACTTTATCTACTTTGTTTACCCGATTCAAATCTCCAGAAAGGATTCGGCTGCTAGTGCGTAAAGAACTCCTGGCCGGTGCCGAACTTGCTTTTGCTTCAGTTTTAGCGTGTCATCCGACCTTAGATTTGGAGGCCATAGCAAATACCAGTAGGAGTTTAAATCAATATTATGACATTGCTAGAAATCCCGCATATGTCATCATCTCTCGAATGGAAACAGGTATTGAGAGGGACCTGAAGGCCCGAGAAGACCAAGGAAAACTGCCATGAAATTATGCATATATATGTATGTAATGTCCTTGTACTTACAAGGGATAATCCCAAATGTAACTTGATGTGTGTTTTATACAACATGTACTTTGGTGAATTTGCTAAATCGATTAATAATTTTTTGTCGAGGGCGGCTGAGTGATCAAGTCAGCCTGCACACCCGACGACCCCGTTGTAATTGTTATTTTATTGCGGAGTCGATGCATAAGTTCTGTAAGAGCGACACCCATCGAATGATCGAGGGATTTAGGCGCTTGGCTTCGTTACACGGTGCACCGGTTTGAGCCTTGTTCGTGATAGTTTGTCCATCAACTGCAGCACTCGCGTATTTTCTCGAGGCTTGGATGGGTTGTTTACGTATCACTAACCGCAGCAGCTCCCGATGGGAGTATTTAATTAGTGATACGGTATGGATATATTTTCGGCCTACGCTCCCGATGGGATTAAGAGCCAGTACCGGAGGCCCCGAACAATTGTTCGGATGATGAGGCCTAGAAGAATAAGGGTGGAAGCCCGATAAAAGTTTTATTCATAATATAAGACAAGCTTAGGAGCTGTCAGATAACAAGTAAAGGATAGTTATATCCTATGCGTAAAATTGTCGCAAATTTGCAATGTTCCAGGGATTTTCGACGTCTTCACCCGAAGCTGGATTCTTGAGATGATAGGCTCCCCGTGGTATCACTTTAGTGACGATGAACGGCCCTTCCCATGGAGATTCGAGCTTCAGGGGTCTTTCCTATTTTAGTCGCAGTACCATATCTCCAACACTGAAGCTTCGATTGCGTACTCGTCGACTGTGGTAATTTCTTAACGCCTGCTGATACACCGTTGTTCTTGCCAAGGCGATGTCCCGTGCTTCGTCAAGGAGGTCCACGGCGTCTTGCATCGCATTGTTGGAAGTTGCTTCCATGTATGCGGTCACCCGAGGGGCTTCGAACCGAACATCGGCTGGCAAAACTGCTTCGGTTCCGTATACCAAGAAGAACAGAGTGTACTGAGTTGATCTGTTGGGTGTAGTATGCAGACTCCAGAGTACTGATGGCAATTCTTCGACCCAAGCTCCAGCTGCGCCCGTAATGCGCTTTTTGAGGCCATCTCCTATTAGGACATTGATTCTTTCGACCTGACCGTTGGTTTGGGGATGTGCCACTGAGGCAAATTTCAGTTTGATACCACCGTCGTCGCAAAATTTCCGGAATTTTTTGGAATCAAAGTTAGTTCCATTGTCTGTGACGATGCTGTGAGGCATGCCAAATCGACAAGTTATTCCCCTGAAGAACTGGACGGCGGTTTCGGCTTTCTGATTTCGAACAGGTACAACCTCGATCCACTTGGTGAACTTGTCAACTGCAACCAGTAGATATGTGGGACCTCCAGGCGATGATCTCGGCAGTGGTCCAACTTGGTCGAGTCCCCATTGTGCGAAGGGCCACGCGAGGGGTATTGTCATCAGATCTGCTGCGGGAGCATGTGGTTTGGGTGCAAAACGCTGCCAAGGGTCGCACTTCAGGACCAGCTCTCGAGCATCCGATGCTACCGTTGGCCAGTAGAATCCTGCTCTGAAAGCTTTTGCCAGAAGGGCCCTGCTGCCTGCGTGGTGTAGTACTGTACTACTTTTAACACTACTTGCAAGATAAAATATAGCTGGATGTACAGAACTACTTATCATTGGGTGCATACACACACGATCGTATACATACTAGTACTGTACTACTTTTAACACTAGGCTATCCTTTTCAGTGGTCTTCCTCTTCAGCTTACTCCTGCTGTCCTAGAATTCCGCCAATTTTTGTTGACCCTTCTCAAAGTTCACTATTCGCCTGTATACCTCATATGTCGCGTATGCATCGATGCTTGCATACAGGATATGCTTTATGGACAAGGGCACCTGCTTCCACAGCTTGTGTTCCTCATGCGTAAGTTTTTTCATGATAGATTTGTACTGGCTGTCTATAATGGCCGCAGCATAGTCAGCCAACGAGTCCTTATTGTTACTAGTGGAATCGGCAGGCTTCCACCTTTTCTGGATGTCCACGAAGTTGGCCACTGAGAGGTTGCAACGCCCAAGCCTGGTAATGTCGTTGCCGATGTCAACACCTACAAATGTTATGTCAGGCCTGCCAAGAAAGTCAGCGAGTTTGGGGCATGGCTGGTCGGCCGAGGAAATCTGGTACAGGAGGCAGTCCGTGCCCATGCACAACTGTATGAGGGCAGCCTTCTGTCCAGGCCCATAGGTGTACTCTACGTCTAGGCTAACAATTTTGTACGAGTCTTCTTTCTCCAAGATCAACTCGATTTTGTTGATGTGTTCCTTCACCTTAGATGCCATATTGGTATAGTTCGCCGTAATGGTGGTTTTTCCATGAGCGAGGAAAGTGTGCCCGTGGTAAAACACTTCCATGGAGGGTAGCGAGAGGGGCACATGCGAGAGTGTCAGGGAGAAGACGAAATGAGGAAGACGAATGTTAACTGCCACGCCAGGGCCTGCAAACCGCTAGATGCATGCATTTGGATGGTTTTGAAGATGACGGGCCATAGGGCACAAATGCAGTTTCCCTGTTAAAATAATAATAACCGCCCACGTACTTAATTAATTGGATGCTTATTTGTTTCTCGAGAGGAGCCTAGTTTTTTTCTACTACGAAACTCTGAAGATCTATTAAAAATCATCAACATTAGTACAAAGAGATTCAAAAGTAATATTACCTTCGTCTAAAAGGAGGTGTCTTAGTTTTGTCTAATACGGATGTATATAGACATATCTTAGTTGTAGAAATTACAAATATGTCTTCCTTGCACCACTTAGCTACCACTACAAACACTAACGCAAGGTAGATCAACATCATGCAATGTAGACATTACAGTATTTTTGTACTACTGTACTTGTCTTCCCTGGTCTATGATTCAATATCTAGTATACTGTACTGCTTATACACCAGGGAGATTGAAAATACGAGTTGAGCGCCAAAACTCCCGCCTCCATACACATATTTTGAATTCCCATTCGACCCATATTAGTATATTACCAATGACGCAATGGAAGACAAGTGAAGCCGGCATGGGTTGGGGTCTCGTTCGTAATTTACACATCCCCTCTGATATATAATTATATATAGTCTACCGTCTTCCTTTCGTCTTCCCCAATTCCGCCAAAAATCTGTCGCAATACTCCAGGCCCATCATCTCTCACCTGCCGGACCACCGCACCGGAATATCCCAGCCGTACTTAGCCGGCCTACCACCTCACCTACCTGAGGTCACCGACTCCCTCGTCCGCAACACCAGATCTGCTTCACCAACACCGCCGTGTACTGCATCGGATCTGCTTCACCGACTGCTTCGTCCGCAGCACCAGATCCGCTTCACCAACGCCGCCGTGCACTGCACTATCTGAGTTCACCGACTCCCTCGTCTGTCGTACCTGATCCGCTTCACCAACGACGCTGTGCATTGCACCGGATCTTCTTCACCGACTCCCTCATTTCAGATCTGCTTCCCCGAACCCATCATCAACCGCCCCAGATCTGCTTCCTCGATGCCGACGCTCACCACAACCGCAGCACCCCCGCCGTCGTCGATGTGACCCACAAGGATGCCGAGTATGACTACACGAAGCCGCCGTCGAGGTAACCAGACCCCCTCCCCCCTACACGTTTTGGTCTGTTACCATAGAAGGTTCAAGCATGTCTTGGTCAACTAGAATGTGTCTATACACATCCGAATCTAGACATAACTGAGATTTATATTAGCACGTAAGTATCTAGACTTGGTTTACTGTCATGCAATCCAATCTAGTTAAACCCATGTGCCAAAATTTTTGTCCAACTTCAAACTACCCATAAATTTCTGAAAAATTACACCTATGCCCCCCCCCGCGAGGTAATACTGATTCGTCCGTTTAAAAAGAACCGACAGAGAAGTCCCATAGATCCAGCTCCGCCCTGCTCTCAATGCGCGTGGCAGATGGCAGGAACCTGCGCATTTTCCCATGCCACTCCTCGAGCTCTCTGTCTTGATGTGCTTCACACACAGGGCTTATAATACTAGGAAGCTTGTGCCTCACATACACTTACACACAGGGCTTCTACTACTAGGAAGCTTTATTGGATATCTCAGTGGTACAAAGCTTACTTACATGGGAGGGGTGATACTCTATTTATACTTTTGTACATGACCCTTTAGATTGTTGCCATGTGCCAGAATCCAAATCGTATACCATACTTCTAGAATACTCTACAAACTCTAGATATTTCATGCTACTAGTAAATATCTTACTCTAGAACATTCCCCATTCTACAATTCTCTCTACATACCTTGGATACTTGACTAAGCTAGCTCCTTTACTAGCCAACCACATCGATAATATTACTACTAACAATCTCCCCCATAATCTTGTCATATAAACTATCTTTACTATTAAATTTAAAACAGGTCGCGGTGGTTGGTGATGGTACGTCAAACATGTATATAACTCACCCCGAACATAAAAAGTAAGGTCAGCGTGATCGGCTCCATGAGGAGTTCTTATCAGGATTAGTTAGGTGACAACCAAAATCCAATCTGTAGCACTAGGTAGCAAAATCAGCTTCACTTTCCTAATTCTAATCGGTAAAACAAGCATAGATCGGTTCAGCCAGACATCTTTTTCGTCCGCTCCCCTTTTTATTCTCTAAGGAACCCCCCCCCCCTTAACGAGCGTAGATTGATGGAGATGGCTTTTGTACCGGTCAATATTTATATCTTTTCTGGCATAGTTTTGTAAAATATCGGCAAGTGATCTGTCCTTTCTCATCTGCCGTGGTTCATCAACGCGTGTCCGGCAATCCCGGTTAGATCGACACGATCGGCAAAAAAGAAAAAGTCCAAAAGAGACCCATTGATTAGGCTCCTCTTGCCGTGCTACTTTAAATTTTCTAACTTTTCTTTCATTCATAAACATACAGTGACAACCTATATGACTCTAGGTTTCTTTTCCTAATTTTTGCACGTGCATGCATTTTCCCTTTAAAATTCGTAGGACATACAAATCTCAACACTTATGCAACTAAAAATCCTTCAAAAACAAAACTTGCATACCCTGCAGCTTTTAAGAGGTTAGTGACAAGAATCAACCATATGTTTAGGAGCGCAGTGACATTCTCGCTAAAAAAACCATGTTTCACGCGTGGGTGTTTCATTAATAAAGAGAAATATCTGTTCAGTTGGGGCCACATTTCGACATGTGTTCTCGACGAATCAGTTTCTCAGACAAAGTATCTCGAAGGTGTTCATAGAGGTAGCATGTGCATTTGTGCGTTCATAGGAGCGAGTGTATGTACTTAGTGAGCATTTATATTGTACCATGTTTTGTAAAAAAAGATGGTGTAAAACAGGCACCTTTTACGATATACTCCCTCCGTCCCAAAATGTAAGGCGTCTAAAGATTGGTCAAAAGTCAAACCTTACAAACTTTGACCAAATATTTAAAAAATATTGACATCTAAAATATCAAATTGACATATTAAGAAAATATACTTTAGGTTGAATCTATTGATAATGATTTAGTATTGTAAATATTTATATTTTTGTGTATAAACTTGGCCAAACTTTAAAAACATTGACTTTTATCTAATCCTTAGACGCCTTATTTTTTGGCACGGAGGGAGTATCATTCAATAAATACTATGAATATTCGATCGTTTGTTCAAGAATGTAAATTAGATCGGTCGATTGATCAACTCGGATCGGTCGATCGAGCATCAGAGTTGTCTCAGTGGTGACAAAAAATAATGCACATTGTATGAGACTAACGTACCACATATTCTAAAGAAAAATGAGGACCATGTGGCCACACATCCTGGACATAGACATTGTGATTATATTCCATTTATTCTATTTTTGGAGAGAGCCATCTTTCGTTATTAAACCGTTGCAACACACGGGTATTATGCTAGTATCCCCTAATCCATATCACATGGACCATGCACTTCATCTTGTAATGGCATCACACCAACTCACGTCAAGCAACGACGCTGCACCCTGCTTGTTAGCCTCACACCGACTTCATATTAGATATAATGTAGTACATGTCAAGTACCAAATCACTGAGAACCAACCTGTGGTTGGATGGTTAGGAGGGCAGTGGCACCCCCAGATTTGACGCTTTGGTGTCTCAAAAATGGAGCAATATTCTTGTGTGGGATGCGGCGTTCCCGATGACATTGTGGTGCTAGTGGTGACTTCGTCAATGTCAATACCCGTTGGATCAGTTTCTTGGATGCAGTTTCTGGAGGTGCTCGAAGGGGTAGAGTGTGTGTGCGTGAGTGATGAGTGTATGTATGTACATGTGAGCGTCTATGATTGTACTGTGTGTTGCAAAAAATAGTATTAATTTTTATCTTGTTCATACTAAGACTAGCAAAGCGTTCCCTGCTCTATAAACTCTCAAGAAACACCCCTAATATCTATCTAGTTCGTCCTAATGTTAGAACAGTAATTGCATGCTATGTAATTCATCTATTTTTGTTAGGAAACCTACATGTTTGTTTGCTTTTCTTATTCTCAGGTGACAGGTTGTGTGCTGGGACCATAGCCGCCGTCTATTTTGTTCGTTGCAAAATGTTGTTTTATATTCCGCCATTCTGTGCTCTTCTGTGTTCACAAGGTTTTACATTTTAATTTCCATCTGTTTTGTTGTAAACAATGACGGTAAATGCCAATTACTATTTCCTTTCTGCTATCCTTTTTGCCATCCTGTAGTACATGTGTGACCTCATTGCTCTGGTACATTTAAATTCTTCATTGTTTTTGTTCTTCAAGAGCTGCAACCCTAACTCTTTGCTGTAATTTCATGTTGCACTATCACATGGAACACAACAAATCGTGGAGTGAATCACCCCTATAATTTAGTAAGTACCTTCCATTTTTGTATTGATATGCTTATCGTGCTTTAACCAGTTTGTGTTTAACACATTTACTCTCCATATAGATATGATAACTGGTTTGAAATAAATTATGCTATTTATATGACTGCACGTCTTCGTTCATTTTCCTGCTAGCTTCTCAAATTTGTTCTATTGCCTGTCTAATCTTTTTTTGTTTGATCATGATTAAACCAATTTAATTGTTCTGCTTAACTTAAATGATCTGGCATTTTATTCCGGCCACATAATGTTTGATTGCTCATGCACTTCCTCATACCCTTATGTCTTCTGGATTTCATCCATACATGATAAGAATGTTTTGCTTGGTGAATATGAGTCAGATGATGATTCAATTGGTTATTAGTCCTTGATTCATTGAGTTGACTGATGATTAAAACATATAAACCTTGCCACTTTCTGGCATGCTTGTTGTGGGATTAAAACATATGAACCTTGCCACGATGACTTTTTCTAGTTTCACTGTTGATTAATCCAATGCCACATTCTGTAGTAGGAAATCCACCTTCAGTATGTATCATAAATAAGATTTGTTGTTATTTTTTGGCTGACCCATCTTTTATTTTTAGGCACAAAATGGTTCATTTGTTTGTTTCTCCTTCCCTTATATTGGGCTCATGGGTTAAACATTGAAATAATATGTTAGTTTATATGAATCCCGGAATGGTTGCTGTCTAATCTGTCTTAATTGGTCCTGCTGGTTTATATTTGGCACCAAATGGATATATTTCTCGTTTATCCGAGGCATTTCCATGGCTGGCCGATGATTAAAATAATGAAATTTAGGGGGTTGGAGATTCTCCAACTGCACAATGTCTGGGTAGTTTTGTCCACATGACCACTTTTGTGGAACTTATGGGATCTGAAGCACCCCTTTCAAGTGTCAATTTTAATTGACAGACTTCTGTTATGCAGTTTCCTGGCTTATTTTATTAGGCAAAGACTGTGTAGTTACTTGATTTATTTTGTTCATATTTGCCATCCAGTTGCTCTGCCTGTTGCATTGGGGTTGATAGCTTGCTTTGTTATATTATGCCTTATGCTTTGTGAAAATGTGCCATCTGTTTTGATGCTTTGCAAAAATCTGTGACAACTAATATGGTTGTTTTCTCAAGTTGTATGGTTCTGTAACTTGCACTGTCTTGTTTTCAGCCCTTGAATAGAGCAAGGAAGGCAGATGGCAGGGCATGTACATCAAGTGTCAAGGTCTTTTCCACAGCACAGCCGTGACAATGCCAATTCATCTGATAGTCAGATGATATCTACTGTCCCAGCCATTCCAGCGCAAACAATCACTGCCTCTGCACACGAATCAATTGATATAATTCAGCAGCAAAGAGATGAAAGAGATTCAAAAATCGACATAACAGTCAATGACATACATGAATTGAAAAATATGCAAGCTTGGATTGAGCATATCCTTAATAATCTACTCTGCAGATCTAATGGAAAGCCAACTGTTACTTGCACTCCGATGAATTCTACCTAACAGAAATGCAGTTTTGCCGATGATGCCATTTGTATGGCTTGTATCATTTGAGTTATTTCGACTTGTTGTTGTATTTGAGAATTTTTCCTGTTATTGTAATACTTGAGTTCTATTTCCTGTTATTGCTATAGTTTGCAATCATTGTAACAAATTTTCAATGTAATGATTATTTGATCTTGCACTCGGCCTTAAAAAGAACTACTAGTATGGTCTCACAATTTTTTATCATTATACTTTGCAAGATTTAGCGGATGCCCCAAATTCAGAGCATCTCCACCGGTGGCCCCGATAGCGATTTGGGGGCCGGCGTCGTTTTAGGGCTCGCACCGGTGCGCTGCAAACGGCGCCGGGCATTTGTCGAGCCCAATAGAATCGCCGGCATCCCCGTGCCGGCTCCTTCGCCAAGGGCGCAAATCAGGCGCCTCGGGTGCCTCGCGGAACGACGGTTTTCGCTGGTGGGGGCGCCTTGTCGGCGAGAGGACGCGACGGTTCGCATCGGCCGCGACGCGGGAAGGTTGGTCGTCGGCGTTTAATGGCCTCCCGCGCGGAAACCGAGGCAGCGACTGGCCACGCGGCGTTCAGTCGCCGTAAATGTGGGTAGTAGCCACCAATAGATAGGACGTACGCCGTCCACCACCGCCGCTCCATTCTCTCCTCTCCACCACCGCCGCTCCATTCTTTACTCTCCACATCAAGATGTCGCGCCGTCTGAAGACCACCTACTCAATGCTTGGCCTCAACGGCCGCGCGCTGCCTCTACCGCAGCCATAGCCGAAGCTGGAGCCGGAGCCGCAGGCCGACGACGAGCACAGCTCCGATGAGGACGAGGACCCACGGTTCGAGGCGTGGCACGATGTCTACGTAGCAGAAGCGGAAGCAGAGGCGGCGGAGGAGGCACCGCAGTCGGGCGAGCTGCCGCAGGCCCCCGCCGACCCGGAGCAGGCGGCGATCCTCGCGTCGCTGAACGCACAACGATACCAGCGGTTGAGGGAGGAGGAGCGCGAGTTCGTCAACGACGCGAACCTCGAGCACGTCCTCGAGATATCGCGCCAGCGAGCGGCCACGGAGGAGGCGGGACGCCGCCTCATGGAGGCGGAGCGACAGAAGCTCGCAGAGCTCAACGCTCATCGCCACTACGACGCGTTCGCTCGCCAGCAGGCCAGGCGCGCCGAGATCGAAGCTTCTCGGGAAAGGCTGGAAGCGCGGGGACAACGCCGCCGGCAAGCCCCTGCGACACCGGCTGCCATTCTCCACCGCCAGATGCGTGAACGCCGCGAAGCAACGAAGGAGAAGCGAGCACGGACGCAGGCGGCAATGGCTAAGAACAACGACGAGGCAGGGCCGTCGAGCGCCTCAACAAACGGCCAGTAGACCAGGATTAAGTTTAAGTTTAGTTATTTTTAAATTCGAGCCACCTTGGTATAAATTTCGTATGAATTTGGGTTTTTTAAATGTCAATTTAAATTTTAAAATCTATCGGGGCTGCCGTTTTGGGGCCGCCGGTGTGGGAGCAGCATCCCCAAATAGAGGATGATGTACCGGTGCCCCTCAAACGGAGGTGACGGCGCCCCTGCCGGTGGAGATGCTCTTATAGATAGATCATGATCATGGTAACAGAAATCGTCAACATGATGATGATTTGATGTTACACTCGACCTTGAACATTAGTACTAGTACGGTCTCACAATTTTTTTAATCATTATACTTTGCAACATTTAGCGGATGCGCCAAATTCAGAGATAGATCATGATCATGGTAACAAATTTTCAACGTGATGATGATTTAAGGTTGCACTCGGGCTTGAACAGAAGTACTAGTACGGTCACCCAAAATTTTAGCATTATACTTTGCAAGGATGCACCAATTTCGAGATAGATCATGATCATGGTAACAAATTTTCAACGTGATGATGATTTGATGTTGCACTCGGCCTAGAAGAGAAGTACTAGTACGGTCTCACAATTTTTATTTATCATTATACTTTGCAAGATCTAGCGGATACGCTAATTTCAGAGATAAGATCATGATCATGGTAGTGACCGATATTCAAGGTGATGATGATTTGATTTTGCACTTGGCCTTGAACAGAGGTACTAGTACGGTCTCACAATTTTTTATCATTATACTTGGACCTTAGCCAAATTCAAAATCTCATAGCGGCAAAACTTCCCGCCCACAAAATACAAAAAATTCACACGCTTCCAAATTCCCATTCTACCCCTATGGAGATGACAGCAAAGTCGGTTGGTGGGGGGGTCTGCCCGTCATTTTTTCGATCACCACCTCCCTAGCCCCGGAAACCCTCCCAAAAAAATACATTTCCTTCAGTCTCTCCTCTGAGACCACCCACCGGAACTTCTCAAGTCCCTCTCTCTCCCACCTCAACGACCACCGCACCGGAACATCCCCGCCGGACTTCCCTGGCCTACCCGAGGCCTCGCGATCCTCGTCATTCGGCTGCCTGCCGGAGCCGCTTCATCGACGTCATCGTCAACCGGACCGGATCATCCCCGCCGAACCTCGAAACCATATACTCATCCAGCAGTCTACCGTAGTCGCTTCAGCTGCGGTATCGTCCACCCCACCGGAGCCGCTTCGCCGGATCCATCGTCCACCGCATTGGATCTTGCTCACCGACACCGCTGTGCATGAACCGGATCTGCTTCACCGGTGCCGTGCATGATCTAAAAACTTCTACTGTCGCTTTTCTATTGCTTGCCTGCAAGTTCTTGTTTAATCTTGTGGGAACCTGTTTGTGCTAACGACGCGCCATTACATTTTTGCAGATGAGATGAGTAACCATGAAGTGTAATGGCCGTCTCTCCAACCCCAAGTAGCACATGTAGTGTACTTCATCACCGGATCTATCAACCCCAGGAAGATCTGCTGTGACTCCCACAGAGTGCTTCTCCTAATGTAAGTTCCTTGTTTTAGCGCCATGTTCTGGGTTCAGATGCTAGTTTGTCTGAAGCTCTTTCTGTTCATTCCTAGCTATGACCGTAACACCTTGCTATTTTGTAGTTCATTGCTAAATTTAAGCGATTGAACATTTTGGTTCGCATTCCCTGCTCTGTAGATGTAGCCATCATAACTTCTATCTTGCTCAGTTGTTGTTCCAAAAATTGTAGGCTGCTACTATTTTGTTCATGCCAATCTTGTTCTCCCTGAACATGTTGGTTTGCATTCCCTGTACTACAGGTGATGCCATTGTTATTTCTATCTACTTCGCCGTAAGCTAACAAAGTAACCGCTGGCTATTAGTTCCTGCATGCTATCGCTCTGCCATCCTGCAGTACAAATTTATTTGAACTCGTCACAGCAGCTACTTCCATTATAATTTTGTCTGCCATCTGATTCTTCAAAAGCTGCAATATTAACTTGTTTCTCTTAATTGGCATGGCGCTCACATATAGAATGGTGAACATATTGGTGTGCATTCCCTCTTCTACAAGTTCACAGGTGATCCCACTATATTCCGTTTCTGGTCCATCCTAAGCCGTAGCATTAACTATCCTCTATGTGTTGCTCATTACAACTTTATATCCCAAAACAAATTGATTTGTTTCCCTCATCTACAAGTTTATGAGTGATGCCATTATAACTCCTATCTGTTTTATTCCTAGCTATTATAGTAACATCCTGCTATTATTTAGTTCATGGCCAATTTTAAGTAATTGCACATGTTGGTTCGCATTCCCTGCTCTATAGCTTCTGGCATCGTAACTTCTATATTTGGTTTACATTCCCTGCTATGTAGATCTAGCCATCATAACTTTATCTTGCTCAGTCGTTGTTAAAAAATTATGGCCTGCTACTATGTTATTTGTGCCAATTTTTTACTCCATGAACATGTTGGATTGCATTCCCTGTACTACAGGTGATGCCATTGTTTTGTATCTAGTTCATTGTAAGCTAACAAAGTAAGGACTTAGTTTGGCATGCCATCACTCTGCTATCTAGCCTGTAGTACAAATAAACTTTTCATACTACTAGATAATAATTTTGTGTGCCATCTTGTTCTTCAAAAGCTGCATTATTGACTTGTTTCTCTGACTTGGCATGACGCTCACATATGGAATGCTGAACATATTTGTTTGCATTCCTCTTATACAAGTTCACTGGTGATCCCACTATATTCTGTATCTGGTCCATCCTAAGCTCCAGCATTAACTATCCTCTATGTGTTGCTCATTACAAGTTTATATCCCGAAACATCTTGATTTGCATCGCCTTCACTATAAGTTCAGGAGTATTATTTAGTTCACGATCAATTTGAAGTAATTGCACTTGGCACATGTTGGTTCACATTCCCTCCTCTTTAGCTTTTGCCATCGTAACTTCTATATTTGCTTTACATTCCCTGCTCTGTAGATGTAGCCATCATAACTTCATCTTGCTCAGTCGTTGTTACAAAATTTATATCCTGCTACTATGTTGTTCATGCCAATTTTGTACTCCCTGAACATGTTGGTTTGCATGGGACTCGACAGTAGTAAGTCTGTTGTTTCATTCTAACGTGCTCTGTAATATTGGTTGTTGGTATGTGGCATGCACTCTTTATTTGCTTATTGTGCACATTACAATGATCTTGTTATAACGACGAAATGATGAGTTCCAAATTCTTTGGCAAACAATATTGTAGTGTCTTTGCCTTTCCATTGTTGCTGTCTTAACTTGTAATGTCTTTGTTTCGAGATATAGGTGTTGCATGGACAACTTAAAAGATTGCCGAATCGCTTCATTGTATTGCTAGGTTTAATTACCATTCAATTTCTCTGGGTTACGTAATATTTTTTCAAAGCCTTGCGGCTGATGTAATATTTAGTTAGTTTTTATAGTTCTTTCGCGCATTTTTTCTATGGTGCTTGTGGTAAGTGAGGCTATCCGACAGAAATCATGTGCTGCGTAAATATTCTCAGTATCTGAATCACAAATTCCCATCCCTTAAACGTCCCAATTAAGCGAAATCACATATGTGCCGGCCCGCAAAATCCTAAAGCGCCTATTATGCCGGCATATAAACATCAACTAAACGGGTTGGCCCACTTACTTATTGGGCCAGCCCACTTGATACAAGGTGGACCCCACCCACTAATTGGGCCGGCCCACTTGCTTTAAGGTGGACCCCACCCACTAACTGGGCCGGCCCTGTAACAGAAAAGTGGCCCCACGTGCTTATTGGGCCAGCCCATTTGGTAAATGGGCCAGCTCGTTAGCAAGAAAGTGGGCCCCACAAGCTTATTGGGCCGCCCCCTGATACGTCTCCAACGTATCGATAATTTCTTGTGTTCCATGCCACATTATTGATGTTATCTACATGTTTTATGCACACTTTATATCATATTCGTGCATTTTCTGGAACTAACCTATTAACAAGATGCCGAAGTGCCGCTGTCGTTTTCTCGCTGTTTTTGGTTTCAGAAATCCTAGTAAAGAAATATTCTCGGAATTGGACGAAATAAAAGCCCGGAGGCCTATTTTCTCACGAAGCTTCCGGAAGTCCGAAGGAGAGACGAAGAGGGGCCACGGGGGCGCCAAACCCTAGGGCGGCGCGGCCCCCCTGGCCGCGCCGGCCCGTGGTGTGGGCCCCCTGTGCCGCCTCTTGACCTGCCCTTCCGCCTACAAATAGCCTCCGTGACGAAACCCCCGCACCGAGAGCCACGATACGGAAAACATTACCGAGACGCCGTCGCCGCCGATCCCATCTCGGGGATCCCGGAGATCGCCTCCGCACCCCGCCGGGAGAGGGGAATCATCTCCCGGAGGACTCTACACCGCCATGGTCGCCTCCGGAGTGATGAGTGAGTAGTCTACCCCTGGACTATGGGTCCATAGCAGTAGCTAGATGGTTGTCTTCTCCCCATTGTGCTATCATTGTCGGATCTTGTGAGCTGCCTATCATGATCAAGATCATCTATATGTAATTCTATATGTTGCGTTTGTTGGGATCCGATGAATAGAGAATACTTGTTATGTTGATTATCAAAGCTATGCTTATGTGTTGTTTATGATCTTGCATGCTCTCCGTTATTAGTAGATGCTCTGGCCAAGTAGATGCTTTTAACTCCAAGAGGGAGTACTTATGCTCGATAGTGGGTTCATGCTCGCATTGACACCTGGGACGATGACAGTAAAGTTCTAAGGTTGTGTTGTGCTCGTTGCCACTAGGGATAAAACATTGATGCTATGTCTAAGGATGTAGTTGTTGATTACATTACGCACCATACTTAATGCAATTGTCTCGTTGTTTGCAACTTAATACCGGAGGGGGTTCGGATGATAACCTCGAAGGTGGACTTTTTAGGCATAGATGCAGTTGGATGGCGGTCTATGTACTTTGTCGTAATGCCCAATTAAATCTCACTATACTCATCATGATATGTATGTGCATGGTCATGCTCTCTTTATTTGTCAATTGCCCAACCGTAATTTGTTCACCCAACATGCTGTTCGTCTTATGGGAGAGACACCTCTAGTGAACTCGTGGACCCCGGTCCAATTCTCTTTACTCGAAATACAATCTATCTGCAATACTTGTTTCTACTGTTTTCTCCGCAAACAATCATCTTCCACACAATACGGTTAATCCTTTGTTACAAGCAAGCCGGTGAGATTGACAACCTCACCGTTTCGTTGGGGCAAAGTAGCTTGGTTGTGTTGTGCAGGTTCCACGTTGGCGCCGGAATCTCCGGTGTTGCGCCGCACTACATCCCGCCGCCATCAACCTTCAACGTGCTTCTTGGCTCCTCCTGGTTCGATAAACCTTGGTTTCTTTCTCGAGGGAAAACTTGCCGCTGTGCTCATCATACCTTCCTCTTGGGGTTGCCCAACGAACGTGTGAAATACACGCCATCAAGCATATTTTCCGGCGCCGTTGCCGGGAGATCAAGACACGCCGCAAGGGAGTCTCCACTTCTCAATCTCTTTACTTTGTTTTTGTCTTGCTTTATTTTATTTACTACTTTGTTTGCTGCACTAAATCAAAATACAAAAAAATTAGTTGCTAGTTTTACTTTATTTGCTATCTTGTTTGCTATATCAAAAACACAAAAAAATTAGTTTATCTGCATTCACTTTACTTATTTCATCATGTTTCCTTTTAATTTTACTACAAAGAACATACCGGTAGGACGTGGGTCTATAGTCGTGAGAAATAATATAGAAGAATTCTTCAACCATGTTAGTACCATTGAAAATTTTGAAGATAGACACTTGATAGATCTTGCGCCTACTTATGAAATTGTTGCTGCGCATTTAGTTCGCTTGTTGGAAACTAAATTTGTTAATCTTAATCCTATAATCCAACACATGTTTTTCACGCTTGGTGATATGGAAGAAGGGGAAAAGAAAGATTTTGTTTTAGAAACCCTTCTTAGAGAATTTGGTGGTCTAGCAAGAGAAGCTAGAAAGGTGTTTGCTAAATTCAATATGCTTGGTTCTCCTACTAATTTTGCTAGTCTCCTTGAAAAGATGGATATGGATAGAATAAGATACACTAATAATATTGATGATGGAGAGGAGATCAAAGCACCAATACCATGCAAGCTCCTAGCTATGAATGATGCACTAGAAAATGATTATGCTTGGCTTGTTCCAGAAAATTTGTTTGATGAGAGTAGCACACCTAAGACTAATGAAAAGGGAGATGCTAAAACTTATGTATCTAATATAATATGCCTAGTTGAGAAAACTCCACACCTCGCTGAGAATGCACCACCCTTCGATAATACTTGATACACACTTTCTGCGCCTAGCTGAAAGGCGTTAAAGAAAAGCGCTTATGGGAGACAACCCATGTTTTTACCTACAGTACTTTGTTTTTATTTTGTGTCTTGGAAGTTGTTTACTACTGTAGCAACCTCTCCTTATCTTAGTTTTGAGTTTTGTTGTGCCAAGTTAAGCCGTTGATAGAAAAGTAAGTACTAGATTTGGATTACTGCGCAGTTCCAGATTTCTTTGCTGTCACGAATCTGAGCCCACTGCCCTGCAGGAAGCTCAGAAAATTATGCCAATTTACGTGCATGATCCTCAGATATGTACGCAACTTTCATTCAATTTGAGCATTTTCATTTGAGCAAGTCTGGTGCCATTTTAAAATTCGTCAATACGAACTGTTCTGTTTTGACAGATTCTGCCTTTTATTTCGCATTGCCTCTTTCGCTATGTTGGATGAATTTCTTTGATCCACTAATGTCCAGTAGCATTATGCAATGTCCAGAAGTGTTAAGAATGAGTGTGTCACCTCTGAATATGTCAATTTATATTGTGCACTAACCCTCTAATGAGTTGTTTCGAGTTTGGTGTGGAGGAAGTTTTCAAGGATCAAGAGAGGAGTATGATGCAACATGATCAAGGAGAGTGAAAGCTCTAAGCTTGGGGATGCACCCGGTGGTTCACCCCTGCATATATCAAGAAGACTCAAGCGTTTAAGCTTGGGGATGCCCAAGGCATCCCCTTCTTCATCAACAAATTATCAGGTTCCTCCCCTGAAACTACATTTTTATTCGGCCACATCTTATGTGCTTTTTCTTGGAGCGTCGGTTTGTTTTTGTTTTTGTTTTGTTTGAATAAAATGGATCCTAGCATTCACTTTATGGGAGAGATACACACTCCGCTGTAGCATATGGACAAATATGTCCTTGGTTTCTACTCATAGTATTCATGGCGAAGTTTCTCCTTCGTTAAATTGTTATATGGTTGGAATTGGAAAATGATACATGTAGTAATTGCTATAAATGTTTTGGGTAATGTGATACTTGGCAATTGTTGTGCTCATGTTTAAGCTCTTGCATCATATGCTTTGCACCCATTAATGAAGAAATACATAGAGCATGCTAAAATTTGGTTTGCATATTTGGTTTCTCTAAGGTCTAGATAATTTCTAGTTTTGAGTTTGAACAACAAGGAAGACAGTATAGAGTATTATAATGCTTTCAATATGTCTTTTATGTGAGTTTTGCTGTACTAGTTCATCCTTGTGTTTGCCTCAAATAACCTTGCTAGCCTAAACCTTGTATCGAGAGGGAATACTTCTCATGCATCCAAAATACTTGAGCCAACCACTATGCCATTTGTGTCCACCATACCTACCTACTACATGGTATTTTCCAGCCATTCCAAAGTAAATTGCTTGAGTGCTACCTTTAAAATTCCATCATTCACCTTTGCAATATATAGCTCATGGGACAAATAGCTTAAAAACTATTGTGGTATTGAATATGTAATTATGCACTTTATCTCTTATTAAGTTGCTTGTTGTGCGATAACCATGTTTACTGGGGAACGCCATCAACTCATTGTTGAATTTCATGTGAGTTGCTATGCATGTTCGTCTTGTCTCGAAGTAAGGGCGATCTACACTGAGTTGAATGGTTTGAGCATGCATATTGTGAGAGAAGAACATTGGGCCGCTAACTAAAGCCATGTTCCATGGTGGAAGTTTCAGTTTTGGACAAACATCCTCAAATCTCTAATGAGAAAAGAATTAATTGTTGTTGAATGCTTAAAGCATTAAAAGAGGAGTCCATTATCTCGTTGTCTATGTTGTCCCGGTATGGATGTCTAAGTTGAGAATAATCAAAAGCGAGAAATCCAAATGCGAGCTTTCTCCTTAGACCTTTGTACAAAGCGGCATAGAGGTACCCCTTTGTGATACTTGGTTAAAGCATATGTATTGCGGTGAT
The DNA here is from genome assembly GCF_022539505.1 of Lolium rigidum. Lineage (NCBI taxonomy): Eukaryota > Viridiplantae > Streptophyta > Magnoliopsida > Poales > Poaceae > Lolium > Lolium rigidum. The sequence continues at coordinate 203,930,645 of NC_061508.1, forward strand.
AATCCAGGTAGTCCAAGCTAATTAGGACAAGGTGCGAGCACTATTAGTACACTATGCATGAGGCTTGCAACTTATAAGATATAATTTACATGATGCATATGCTTTATTACTACCGTTGACAAAATTGTTTCATGTTTTCAAAATCAAAGCTCTAGCACAAATATAGCAATCGATGCTTTTCCTCTATGAGGACCATTCTTTTACTTTCAATGTTGAGTCAGCTCACCTATTTCTCTCCACCTCAAGAAGCAAACACTTGTGTGAACCGTGCATTGATTCTTACATACTTGCTTATTGCACTTATTATATTACTCTATGTTGACAATATCCATGAGATATACATGTTACAAGTTGAAAGCAACCGCTGAAACTTAATCTTCTTTTGTGTTGCTTCAATACCTTTACTTTGAATTATTGCTTTATGAGTTAACTCTTATGCAAGACTTATTGATGCTTGTCTTGAAGTGCTATTCATGAAAAGTCTTTGCTATATGATTCACTTGTTTACTCATGTCATCACACATTGTTTTGATCGCTGCATTCTCTACATATGCTTTACAAATAGTATGATCAAGTTTATGATGGCATGTCACTCCGGAAATTATCTTTGTTATCGTTTTACCCGCTCGGGACGAGCGTAACTAAGCTTAGGGATGCTGATACGTCTCCAACGTATCGATAATTTCTTGTGTTCCATGCCACATTATTGATGTTATCTACATGTTTTATGCACACTTTATATCATATTCGTGCATTTTCCGGAACTAACCTATTAACAAGATGCCGAAGTGCCGCTTGTCGTTTTCTCGCTGTTTTTGGTTTCAGTAAATCCTAGTAAAGAAATATTCTCGGAATTGGACGAAATAAAAGCCCGGAGGCCTATTTTCTCACGAAGCTTCCGAAGTCCGAAGGAGAGACGAAGAGGGGCCACAGGGGCGCCAAACCCTAGGGCGGCGCGGCCCCCCTTGGCCGCGCCGGCCCGTGGTGTGGGCCCCCGCGCCGCCTCTTGACCTGCCCTTCCGCCTACAAATAGCCTCCGTGACGAAACCCCCGTACCGAGAGCCACGATACGGAAAACATTATCGAGACGCCGTCGCCGCCGATCCCATCTCGGGGATCCCGGAGATCGCTCCCGGCACCCTCGCCGGAGAGGGGAATCATCTCCCGGAGGACTCTACACCGCCATGGTCGCCTCCGGAGTGATGAGTGAGTAGTCTACCCCCGGACTATGGGTCCATAGCAGTAGCTAGATGGTTGTCTTCTCCCCATTGTGCTATCATTGTCGGATCTTGTGAGCTGCCTATCATGATCAAGATCATCTATATGTAATTCTATATGTTGCGTTTGTTGGGATCCGATGAATAGAGAATACTTGTTATGTTGATTATCAAAGTTATGCTTATGTGTTGTTTATGATCTTGCATGCTCTCCGTTATTAGTAGATGCTCTGGCCAAGTAGATGCTTTTAACTCCAAGAGGGAGTACTTATGCTCGATAGTGGGTTCATGCCTCGCATTGACACCTGGGACAAAGTGACGTAAAGTTCTAAGGTTGTGTTGTGCTGTTGCCACTAGGGATAAAACATTGATGCTATGTCTAAGGATGTAGTTGTTGATTACATTACGCACCATACTTAATGCAATTGTCTGTTGCTTTGCAACTTAATACTGGAGGGGGTTCGGATGATAACCTGAAGGTGGACCTTTTAGGCATAGATGCAGTTGGATGGCGGTCTATGTACTTTGTCGTAATGCCCAATTAAATCTCACTATACTCATCATGATATGTATGTGCATTGTCATGCTCTCTTTATTTGTCAATTGCCCAACTCGTAATTTGTTCACCCAACATGCCGTTCGTCTTATGGGAGAGACACCTCTAGTGAACTCGTGGACCCCGGTCCAATTCTCTTTACTCGAAATACAATCTACCGCAATACTTGTTTCTACCGTTTTCTCTGCAAACAATCATCTTCCACACAATACGGTTAATCCTTTGTTACGGCAAGCCGGTGAGATTGACAACCTCACCGTTTCGTTGGGGCAAAGTAGCTTGGTGTCCCTTAAACGTCCCAATTAAGCGAAATCACATATGTGCCGGCCCGTAAAATCCTAAAGCACCTATTATGCCGGCACATAAACAGCAACTAAACGGGCTGGCCCACTTACTTATTGGGCCAGCCCACTTGATACAAGGTGGACCCCACCCACTAATTGGGCCGGCCCACTTGCTTTAAGGTGGACCCCACCCACTAACTGGGCTGGCCCTGTAACAGAAAAGTGGGCCCACGTGCTTATTGGGCCAGCCCATTTGGTAAATGGGCCGGCCCTTTAGCAGGAAAGTGGGCCCCACAAGCTTATTGGGCCGGCCCGCTAACTCGTTGGGCCAGCCCACCTGATTTACGGTGGACCCCACATACTTACTGGGCCAGCCCGTTAGCGCGATAGTGGCCCCCACTTACTAACTGGGCCGGCCCGTCAGCCGGAAATTGGGCCCCACATGTTTATTGGGCCGGCCCGCCAACCTGTTGGCCAGCCCACTTTCTCTATAGTGGACCCCACTTACTAACTAGGCCGGCCCGGTTACATGAAAGTGGGCCCCACCTGCTTATTGGGCCGGCCCACTATCTTGTTGGGCCAGCCCACTTGCTTTATTGTGGATCCCAACTGGGCCGGCCCAATAACAGGAAGGTGGGACCCACGTGTGTTTTTGGGCCAGCCCACTAGCTTGGTGGGCCAGCCCACTTGATCTATGGTGGACCCCACTTACTAAATGGCCCGGCCCGATAGCAGAAAAGTGGGACCCACATGCTAAATGGGCCGGCCAATAACTTCTTGGGCCGGCCCAATTGCTTCGTGGTGGTCCCCACATGTTAAATGGGCCAGCCCTATAACAGGAAAGTGGGTCCCACATGTTTAGTGGGCCGGCCCGTTTGCCTGTTGACCGGTCAAACGTGTGCATTCGGCCCAGCCCACGGTCTTAGTGGGCCAGCCCATTTAAATTTTGACCAGTCAACCTTAGAGGTTAGGCCCGGCCCACGTAACTAATGGACCAGCCCAGCTGTATAGTTGACCGGTCAAACTAAGTCAACTGGCCCGGCCCGCAAACTAAATGGGACGGCCCGCTTAAGGCGTGGCAGGCCTCGTGTGGGCCTACCATCTACCACGGGGTTTCAGCCGGTTAACGCCGTTAACCGCGCCAACGCGCGTCCGCCACGTATCGCTTGCATGACGTCGCCAGTGAACGGGCTCCCGAAAACACATCTGCAATGGTCCGATTTTCCGTGGCGGAAGGGCGCCCGAACGCGATGGACCGACAAAAACGTGGTAGGACTTGCCTGACGCAGTTTGGACCACAGAACCCATATCGTCGGGTTAGGCCCATAGGCGACGAAAAATGGCCCTTAGCGGACGATTTTGGGACGTTGTCTATTTGAACTTTTCTTGTAGTGAATCAGATTAGCTTGCTTCTTCAACTCGATCAGCTTCCTTAACTGCTTGTTCATTTTCTTCAGTTCTCCCTTCACTTCCACCAGTCCTGCACTGGGAGCATTAGGCATAATCGGAATGGCTCCTCTCTTCGCCGCATTCTCTACAACAAGTCCCCCCTCCCAAATTGCGCTCCCCAATAGCGCCAATTGATTCCTGCATTTGAAGCCTCTGAACATACACATCGATCCACTCGAAATGCCTGCATTTCTTCAGATCCGAAAACAACAACGTGAACCCTAAATTCCAAATTCGAGGGAATAACAAGAAAATCGAGAGAAAACAGAGAAATTGGAGCGAGATCTAACCTTATCCCCCTCTCTATATGGCAAGCTCTCGCATGCAAGGAACTCACGTCCACGATTGTCGTTGTCGTGCGTCTTACAAATCGACCGCTTCTGAGGCTCTTGGCGTGGGCAGTCAGGGCATCTTGTGAAAGGCACGTGTCCATACTGCGGCCATGAAGAATGGGAGGTCGAAGAGAAACTAGACATCACCCGCCTGCCGGAGAAGGGCTGCCGCTGGCGGAGAAGAAGAACAATGGGGCGCGGGGAAAGAAAGGGGAAGCAATGGCACGAGCACGGGTATGGGGCTGGCTCGGGCTCCCATTTTGCAACGGTCACCTGGGTAAGTTGTGGGTCCGGCGCGCTAACGTGGACAAGTTGTGGGTCCCATGATGATCTGGATAAGTGGAGATGTGTCCACTGCGGGGCACCAATAGCGGCCCACTTGCCAACACCAACCAACGATCAACTTAATGGGAATCCTCCGTCCGAGCTCCTTCTGCGAGTTTCAGACAAGGGATTGGGGAAAATTGAGGAAAAAATAAGGAGCTGGGGAAAACTGAGTACAACTAAGGACCCGAGGGCACGGCAATAGAAAGCCCTTCAATATAAGGAGAAAATATTGAATGGAACCTGTGGGAAGTAGATATGCCAAGACACATGCACCATGGACACTTACTAAAGAAAAGAAAAGAGTGTTGTGCAGGTCTTGCCAATACTAGGCTCCCTGATGGATTTGTTGCAAACCTGTCAAGATGTGTGGATGTGGATGGTGGCAAAGTACAAAGTTTGAAGCACATGATTGTCACATACTGTTGCAGCGTGTGTTGGCAGCTGGTCTTAAAGGTGTTGCACCACATGAAATGTATGAGGCAGTAGCAGAACTGGGAAGATTTTTTAGTGAGTTGTGTTGCAAAACACTGAGAGTGGATTTGCTTCACAGAATGAAGGTTGAAATTGTTTTAATTCTTTGCAAGCTTCAGAAGTTATTCCCCCTGCTTTTTTTGATGTCATGGTCCGCTAGAAATTCATCTACCTGATGGGGCAATTCAAAGGGGGCCTGTTCACTATGGATGGATGTATCCTATTGAGAGAAGACTGGGGTACCTGAAGAAAACAGTGCGCAACAAATCTAGGCCAGAAGGTTCAATTGCCGAGGGATATATTGTTGATGAGTGTTTTTCATTTTGCTCAAGATATTTAGATGATCACATTGAAACGAGGTTCAGCAGAGCTGAAAGAAACCAAGATGATCGTCGAATAGTTGGACCACATGAGTTTGGTATCTTTTCTGACGGGGCTAAAGGCTTGGGGAAATCATCTTTGATGCATTTTGAGAAAGAATTCGACACCATGGTTTGGTATGTTCTATCTAATTGTGATGAGGCTCAGAGCTATATAGAGTAAGCTTCATTTATGAAATTCAATCTTTATTCACACTTTTGCATTATACTGATTGGTATGATTAATACTTACGTATTTCATTTATAGTGATTTTCGTGATGAATTAAGGAGAAAGGGGGCAAATAACCTGGAGAAGGCGGTTCAGAAATAATTCCTAGGAGAAGAAAGTCCACTTTTAGTCCTCCAACTTTGCCAAAAGGTCACATTTAGTCCTAAAAGTTCTTTCTGGTTCAAAGTAGACCTTGAACTTTCATGGTCGTTCGATACGGCATTTTTTGTTTTGTTTTTTTTTGTCTAAGTCGCAGATTGATCCAACTAGACTGAACCTAGCCGAATCTGCCTCGCTGACCCATCTGAAATTCCTAAATTTGAGATTAAAATAATCCTCTCAATCTCAGCAGCTTCTGGCTCAATGGCGGCGCATCCTCGGTAGCTCTCTCGTGCTATTGTCGCTTGCTCGTGTGCGTAACTCTTGTCTTTCTCAGTCCAATGGTGCAGCGGTCCTCCTTATGGACTTGTCGTCGTCCCTTCATCCTAACCGTGGGCATGGGGCTTGTCATCCATCAGTCCTGGACGATAGGGCCGCTCTACTCCTCGATGCACTGCAACTGAAGGTAACTACCTCATCAGCTCACCCTCTTGATCGTGAAGCTTGCCATCCACTAAACAGATGGCGATGACCATGCGATTCACGTCTCGCCGGCCTTCTCGTAGGCCCTCCTGTGGCTAGTAGTTAGAGTTTAGAAACAATGATAGAGACGATGCTCCTTCTCTTTGCTGCAGGTGGGACCGAGACGCTTGTCAACTCTAGGGTGATGGCGGTGTTTGGCACATCGAGTGAGTTTGGCCGCGTGTGGCGCTGCAATGGGGGCGTGAGAGGGAGAAGAGAGGAGATCACCACTTCATGATCGACAACGATCATACATTGATTTTTTTCGTGTGGACCGTTTGACACTCGAACCGGTTCGGTGTTTTTTTAGCAACCGAGGGTCCATGTTGACACAAAATTCGCAAACTTGTTGAAGTGATCAATTTTAAAAGTTCAAGGTCTATTTTGAACCAATAAAAAGTTTTAGGACTAAAACTGAACTTTTAGTGAAGTTGTAGGACGAAAAGTAGACTTAGTCTATTACTCCCTCCGTCCAATAAAGAAGAAAGTCTACTTTTCGTCCTACAACTTCACTAAAAGTTCAGTTTTAGTCCTAAAACTTTTTATTGGTTCAAAATAGACCTTGAACTTTTAAAATTGATCACTTCAACAAGTTTGCGAATTTTGTGTCAACATGGACCCTCGGTTGCTAAAAAACACCGAACCGGCTCGAGTGTCAAACGGTCCACACGAAAAAATCAATGTATGATCGTTGTCGATCATGAAGTGGTGATCTCCCTCTTCTCCCTCTCACGCCCCCATTGCAGCGCCACACGCGGCCAAACTCACTCGATGTGCCAAACACCGCCATCACCCTAGAGTTGACAAGCGTCTCAGCCCCACCTGCAGCAAAAGAGAAGGAGCATCGTCTCTATCATTGTTTCTAAACTCTAACTACTAGCCACGGGAGGGCCTACGAGAAGGCCGACGAGACGTGAATCGCATGGTCATCGCCATCCGTTTAGTGGATGGCAAGCTTCACGATCAAGAGGGTGGGCTGATGAGGTAGTTACCTTCGCTGCAGTGCATCGAGGAGTAGGGCGGCCCTATCGTCCACCTGGTACCGGATGACGGACAAGCCCCATGCCCACGGTTAGGATGAAGGGAACGACGACAAGTCCATAAGGAGGACCGCTGCACCATTGGACCGGAGAAGGACAAGAGTTACGCACACGAGCAAGGCGGCAAATAGCACGAGAGAACACCGAGGATGCGCCGCCATTGAGCCAGAAGCCGCTTGAGATTGAGAGGATTATTTTAATCTCAAATTTAGGAATTTCAGATGGGTCCAAAGCGGCAGATTCGGCTAGGTTCAGTCTAGTTGGATCAATCTGCGGCTTTTAGACAAAAAAAAAACAAAACAAAAAATGCCGTATCGAACGACCATGAAAGTTCAAGGTCTACTTTGAACCAGAAAGAACTTTTAGGACTAAATGTGACCTTTTGGCAAAGTTGGAGGACTAAAAGTGGACTTTCTTCATTATTTTAATCTCAAATTTAGGAATTTCAGATGGGTCCAGGCGGGCAGATTCGGCTAGGTTCAGTCTAGTTGGATCAATCTGCGGCTTTTAGACAAAAAAAAAACAAAACAAAAAATGCCGTATCGAACGACCATGAAAGTTCAAGGTCTACTTTGAACCAGAAAGAACTTTTAGGACTAAATGTGACCTTTTGGCAAAGTTGGAGGACTAAAAGTGGACTTTCTTCACATGAATATATGTATGCACTTAGAAGAAAGTCTACTTTTCGTCCTACAACTTCACTAAAAGTTCAGTTTTAGTCCTAAAACTTTTTATTGGTTCAAAATAGACCTTGAACTTTTAAAATTGATCACTTCAACAAGTTTGCGAATTTTGTGTCAACATGGACCCTCGGTTGCTAAAAAAACACCGAACCGGTTCGAGTGTCAAACGGTCCACACGAAAAAAATCAATGTATGATCGTTGTCGATCATGAAGTGGTGATCTCCTCTCTTCTCCCTCTCACGCCCCCATTGCAGCGCCACACGCGGCCAAACTCACTCGATGTGCCAAACACCGCCATCACCCTAGAGTTGACAAGCGTCTCAGTCCCACCTGCAGCAAAAGAGAAGGAGCATCGTCTCTATCATTGTTTCTAAACTCTAACTACTAGCCACAGGAGGGCCTACGAGAAGGCCGACGAGACGTGAATCGCATGGTCATCGCCATCTGTTTAGTGGATGGCAAGCTTCACGATCAAGAGGGTGGGCTGATGAGGTAGTTACCTTCGTTACAGGTGCATCGAGGAGTAGGGCGGCCCTATCGTCCAGCTGGTACCGGATGACGGGACAAGCCCCATGCCCACGGTTAGGATGAAGGGAACGACGACAAGTCCATAAGGAGGACCGCTGCACCATTGGACTGGAGAAGGACAAGAGTTACGCACACGAGCAAGGCGGCAAATAGCACGAGAGAACACCGAGGATGCGCCGCCATTGAGCCAGGAAGCTGCTTGAGATTGAGAGGATTATTTTAATCTCAAATTTAGGAATTTCAGATGGGTCCAGGCGGGCAGATTCGGCTAGGTTCAGTCTAGTTGGATCAATCTGCGGCTTTTAGACAAAAAAAAAACAAAACAAAAAATGCCGTATCGAACGACCATGAAAGTTCAAGGTCTACTTTGAACCAGAAAGAACTTTTAGGACTAAATGTGACCTTTTGGCAAAGTTGGAGGACTAAAAGTGGACTTTCTTCTCCAATAAACGATGTCTCAGATTTGTCTAAATTTAGATGTGGCATTGATATATTAAAATAATATAAAAAGTGTTTTTTGAGGCGCCAAGTTAATCAACATAACCAAAAAAAAAAATCAATGATTTCAATTTGAACGTTTAAAATTATACATGTACAAAGAGATCGGCAATGACCAGCATCACATCGGCAGAATCGGTCGATGGAGTGCCGGCCGCTCATCGATTCATTGGTTAAGTCCAGATGTTACACATAAATCTTTTTCTACCTGGCATGATAGGCCAACCCCTTAAAAAGAGCAGCACATCCATTTAAAGAATTTCATAAAAAATATTCTAGCAACACATCAACTGGTCCGAGTTTAGTATATATAGAATTTGCTTTGTCTAACATAATTACGTTTTATCGGCATCTTTGATTCTCAAAATTAAAATGTATATAGGAGATTTCAGTGCCATGCACACTCGATTTCTCCTGAACTTAATTTGTACCAATAAAATATTATTTTCGATAGATTCGAGTGTGATGAGAAATTAATTTTAAAAACTATAGCAAGATAAATTGGTAGGCAAAAACCTACTCAAATCCTACAAAAAAAATTATAAGGAAGACGCTATGAAAGAAAATCGCTAAAATATGCTTATTTTCAACTTCTAGGTAGCTAAAATATTCTTATAAAAAGTGAAATAAAAAATCCCCTAGGAAATGTAAGCATATGCCACATGAATAATAAAAAACCACATGATTATACATTACAACGTTAAAATTCAAAGAACACAAACTTCAATAGCAAGAATACATCATATCCACATGAACTACAGTTCACCATAATTGATCATGTGCATCGGAGCGACTTCTTAGAACTTACGTGAATTATGGACTGAAATTAGCATCCCATATAGATATTCTAAATCTATGTTCTTGACGATTATTTTGTTAAGTTAAGATAACGGTGTCGACTGGTTAAATCTAGAAGACTACAACACTAAATTATAACATATTTCTTCACATTTATTATTATAATAGCTTAAAGTGTCAAGGAAGAACTGAGAGAAAAAAATCAAAGAGTACTTATCCAGAATAAATTAATATATTTTTTACAACAAAATAATTTCAATGCCGAACTTTTTAAAATTAATAAAGATGATGTCCTCGCATTTGCGAGGGCCACCTTGCTAGTTTCATGAACAATATGAGCATCGACATGTACCACTTCATCAGATGAAACAACCTCTTGATCTTCGAATTCAGCTTCATCTTCATTGTTCTTAGATTGATGGACAATGAAATCTTCTGAAAAACTGTCTTCCTGATAAGCATTGCTACTCCCTTGTGCATCTTTTTCTGGAACATCGTGCACATTTATTTCTCTGGAGAGTTGAACCACCATCCAAGGTTCCCCAAATTCAGTGTCATCCAAGTAGAAGCATGTCTTAGCTTGACTAGCCAAAATAAAAGGGGCATGCGTACACCATAAAACTGCAGTGTTCACGCTTTTAAAGAATCCATCGTCCTTCATCTTGGAAGTCCTGCTTGCAAGGTCAAACCAATTACAGCGAAAAAGAAATATTGATCTATCTCCATGATCATTCGCCATGTAACGCAACTCAAGAACTTCAGTGAGAACACCATAGTATTCCATTTCTTGTTCATTGTCAACTATAGATGACGTAGTCATGACTCCTGAATTTTGACTGCTTAGATGCTGATACGTCCCAAACGTATCTATAAGTTCTTATGTTCCATGCTACTTTTATGATGATACTCACATGTTTTATACACACTTTATCTCATTATTATGCATTTTCCGGCACTAACCTATTGACGAGATGCCGAAGAGCCGCTTGTTGTTTTCTCGCTGTTTTTGGTTTCAGAAATCCTACAAAGGAAATATTCTCGGAATTGGATGAAATCAACACCCAGGGTCTTATTTTTCCACGGAGCTTCCAGAAGACCGGAGGGGATACGAAGTGGGGCGACGAGGCGCCCAGACCACAGGGCCGCGCGGCCTGGGTGGGGCCCGCGCCGCCCTATGGTGTGGGCCCCTCGTCAACCCTCCGACTCTGCCCTTCCGCCTACTTATAGCCTTCATCGTGAAAACCCCTGTACCGAGAGCCACGATACGGAAAACCTTCCAGAGACGCCGCCGCCGCCAATCCCATCTCGGGGATTCAGGAGATCGCCTCCGGCACCCCGCCGGAGAGGGGAATCATCTCCCGGAGGACTCTTCATCGCCATGATCGCCTCCGGATTGATGTGTGAGTAGTTCACCCCTGGACTATGGGTCCATAGCAGTAGCTAGATGGTTGTCTTCTCCTCATTGTGCTATCATGTTAGATCTTGTGAGCTGCCTATCATGATCAAGATCATCTATTTGTAATGCTACATGTTTGTTGGGATCCGATGAATATGGAATACTATGTCAAGTTGATTATCAATCTATCATATATGTTGTTTATGTTCTTGCATGCTCTCCGTTGCTAGTAGAGGCTCTGGCCAAGTTGATACTTGTAACTCCAAGAGGGAGTATTTATGCTCGATAGTGGGTTCATGCCTCCATTGAATCTGGGACAAAGTGACGTAAAGTTCTAAGGTTGTGGATGTCGTCATTGCCACTAGGGATAAAACATCAATGCTTTGTCTAAGGATATTTGTGTTGATTACATTACGCACCATACTTAATGCAATTGTCTCGTTGTTTGCAACTTAATACCGGAAGGGGTTCGGATGATAACCTGAAGGTGGACTTTTAGGCATAGATGCATGCCGGATAGCGGTCTATGTACTTTGTCGTAATGCCCTGATTAAATCTCATAGTAGTCATCGTGATATGTATGTGCATTGTTATGCCCTCTCTATTTGTCAATTGCCCAACTGTAATTTGTTCACCCAACATGTTGGGGGGATGACCCCCGGTATGCTAAAGGCATGCCAAACCGGATGGTTTGAGCCATCAAGATACCGGTTTAATGTTTATTCCGGAGCGCGAAGTTAAGCGTTTGGCTGAGTAAATCTATACCGGTATCCCCAAGAGGGGTATACCGGTATAAGCTAAGAAGATACCGGATGACCGGTAAGAGGTGCACTGTAGCACGTCGGCGAGACTGGTCAAAGATTCTCTCCAGAGCTAGAGGATGAAGATGAGCTAAGCAAAGTAGCTTTAAACGAAGCCCTAGCGCCAAAGAGGAAGGTGACGCCAAAAGCAACTGGAGAACGTCAGCCTCCCTGATTAAAGAAGATACCGGCGTCACCTATGTTTAAAGTAACTTTGTAAAGTAGTTTGTCTGTTCAAAGATGCCATTAGGGTTTCCTAGGGTTTCTTCCTCGTAAGCCACCCTCTCCCCTATATAAGGAGAGGGGGTACACCCCATCGCGGGTACGATCTAAGTGTTGTGTTGTAGCCAGAAACCTGTAACCTCACAAGATCAATGAATAGAAAGATCTAGAGCACAGTTCTTCCTTGTGTCTTTCTTCTTCTACCTCTGGCTTAGGCCTGGTTCTTGAGGAACGCATCCGGAAGTTCATCCAATCTAATCAAAAACCCTCCCCCGAATCCTCTAGCACCCATTCGGCCCCAACTTAAGCCATCCTATGGCATCTGTCTGTTCACCACGACGACAGTTGGCGCCCACTGTGGGGCAAGAAGCGGCGCTTGTTGGAGTTCACATTCGGGCGGGCCTCCTTGACGTCGCCGGCGAGCGGACGGTGTCTGCGCTCATGCAGCGCATCTACTCCATGTACTTCATCAACGACAACCCGGGCTGCTTCGCCAACGGCGGCATCTTCCCCAAGAATGGCTGCGTCATCGAGTTCGGCAGCCACCGCGTCTACTTCGGCACTGTCCCTGTGCGCCAGCGCCTTCCGCCAGTGCTGGTGGCGCCGGATCCACCAAGGTGGCTATGTGCTGGCCGCGCCGCCGGCAGTGTGGAGGTAATGATGGCTGGCGCGGTTGGTGCTGGCAATGAAGTTGTGGATGAAGGTGCTGGGCGTACGACTTCGACCCGTCCGGCCAAGCCACCGCTGGAGCGCGAGGCAGGCGCTGCGGGAACATCTTCCGCGCCACCGGAGACACCACTTCAAGCGGCAATGAACGTGCTGGCGACGCCCATCGCGCAGAACATCGACCCAGCAGCGGCTCAGGCGGAGCTGGAGGCAATGCGCAAGGCGCTACTTTCCGGAGGCGCGGACATCATCCGGGCGCAGCGCGAGCTGAACCTAACCCTACATGAGTATAACGCTACCCATGGCTTTGCTTTAGTTAGCGCTCAGGCTGCTAGGATGCCGGAAAACCGGCTTAAGGCTCGCAATCTAGATCAGGATTTGCGTAAGGAAGTTCTTGCCGGCAAAAGTACCTCTGCGTCTGTGAGTATCATAGAGAAACCTAAGTACAGAGTCTCGGATAAAACCATAAAAGCTGCTAAGGCTGCAGTGAGAGCCGTGTGAGTCGCTTCCGGAGAGGCTTTGGCAAAACAGCAAGAGCGTGTTAGAGAGTTGCCAGAAACCATCGAACAGCAGAATGCTGAGCAGCTTGCTAAGCTGAACAAGGCTGCGGCTTCAAAGTCCGCGCGTTCAACAAAGAATGCCGGTAGCAAGTCCCATGGGTAGGCATCGTCCCCCCATCCGGACAGAAGAAAAGAAAGAGAAATGAATGCGCAGCAGAGGACTGTGTATGATCCGGTCCTTGCCGGAAAACAACAAGCCGGGCAACATGATGCCGGTAGAAAAAGCCAAGGGGCAGATCGAGGCTACGCCAGAAGAGGTTATGCCGGAAACAATCATGCCGGTAGACATGAAACCGGGCAAAATTATCGAGCTGCAAGGGCAGCGTATGAAGAGGAGGAGATACTTCCCCCAAGGTACCGGCAGGCAAGGGCCGCGGTACCGGAACATTACGATGAAGCTGATTCAACAACTGAAAGACTCACGGCATACCGGAACCCGTTGGGAGAACGCGTGGGAGAAAGACACTTGCTAGAACGGGATGCGAGGCACCGTCTGGATAGAGTGTATTTGTCTGAAATGATCGAGGCAGAAGGTCCTCCGGGCCCAAAATGTTTTGGTCCAAGAATCATGAAAGAAGAACCACCAGTTCGCAACTTCCAGTTGCCCCGTGACACAAAAACGTATGATGGCACCACTAAGCCGGAAGACTGGCTCGCGGATTACGTAACCGCGGTATACGTCGCTGGTGGCGGAGGAACCGTAACTGGAGGAGGAAACCGACGTTGGGCCGTGAGAATTGTACCATCATTCCTGGTGGGACCAGCACGAATCTGGCTGAACAACTTGCCGGCAGGAAGCATAAACGGTTGGTTGGACTTTGAGGAAGCTTTTGTGAGTAACTTCAGCAAAGACATATCGGAGGCCCAACAGGCCGCAGCAGCTTGCCTTGTGCGTGCAGCGCCTAAATGAAACAGACCGGGATTACCTGACCCGGTGGAACTCCACAAGAAACTCCTGTGAAGGGGTAATAGAGGCGCAAGCCATTGCTTGGTTTTGCAATGGATGCCGCAGAGGTTCGCTGTTGTGGCAAAAGCTATAGCGGAACATGCCGATAACTCTGGCGGAGATGATACGTGTGGCAGATAGCTACGCATTGGGAGACCCAATGCAACCGGCAGTGCAAGCTGATCCGGCACAAACAAGCCAACCGCGACAAGATCAATACCGGGACAACCGGCACAACAAGAGAAGGGAAGATTTTCCGAACCGAAGGTATGGCCCACAGCAAGTAGCTGCGGTGCAGGATAACTCCGGCCCAAGTGGGAGCCAAAGGCAAAAAACCGGATCGCAGCCGTGGGCGGGTCCTAAGAAACAATGGGTTGAAAAGAAGAAGTGGGGAGAGAAAAAAGATTGGCAAGAGCATATGAGATACACCATGGAAGCAGCAATGGAGCAACCATGCCGGTTTCACACTCCGAATCCGATGAAGCCGGCAAACCATTTGACAAAAGATTGCTCTTGGATCAAGCACTTGATGTTAAGAGGTGCGGCAAAAGATGCGCAAGCACAAGGGTGTTCCACAATACTGCCACCCTCGCATGACATGTTACATCAGCACCCATTGCCACCGCCACCATCGCTTACCGGAGCAAACGCTCTACCGATACAGCCTCAGCCAAACCGGTAGCAGCATCAGCAAGTTCATCAGGTGGGAGAAGGCAATGGCCAACCACCTCCACCGGCACCTTTGGGCCGGAATGTTTACCACGATCCGGACGTGTGCTGTGTTGTGTTTGTCACTGAGCCAACCGGCAGGCAAAGACTGCGTCGCCGTTCCATGGAAGTGAACGCTGTGATGCCGGCAGTACCAAAATACATGCTGTGGTCAGATCAAGAAATCTCTTGTTCGTTCAAGGATCACCCCAAGATAATGCCTAATCCGGGTGGTTATGCTCTTGTGGTAGACCCAATCATGCATGGGCCAACGACTCGAGTCAAGTTCAGCAAAGTGCTGATAGACAATGGAAGCAGCATAAACATCATGTACCGGCACACCACGTATACGCTGGGCATAACAGAAAACATGCTATAGCCAACTCGCACAACTTTCCACGGAATCGTTCCGGGCTTGTCCTGCGCGCCAGTGGGAAAAGTCCGGGTGAATGTATCATTCAGAGGACGTGACAATTGCCGGGTTGAAAACATTGAGTTCGAGGTGGTGGACCTAGATAGTCCTTACCATGCATTGCTGGGGAGACCGGCATTGGAAGCTTTCATGGCCTCAACTCATACGGCCTATCTCAAGATGAAGATGTCGGCACCTCGTGGCCCCTTAACTGTGGTGGGAAACTATAAAGTCTCACTGGAAACCGCTTCAGCCGGATCAAACCTGGCAGAGTCGCTGGTGATTGTAGAGGAAAAGAGGAGGATGCAAACTCCGGTTGCGCTGGCTCAGTCCTCACAGCTGAGCTTAGCGGCAATGAGTGGAAACCTGGGCACACCGGCATTCAAGCCGACAAAAGAAACAAAGGACATTGTGCTGGATCCGGCTTACCCTGAGCGCACCGTTCGTATCGGTGCCGGCCTGAGTGAGGCATAGGAAAGCGCGCTCATCAGCTTCCTCCGTGAGAATCGGAATATCTTTGCCTGGTCTACTGATGACTTGGTAGGTGTTCCGAGGGAGCTGGCTGAGCACTCTTTAAATGTCCGGAAGGATGCTAAGCCGGTAAGGCAGCCTTTACGTCGGTTTGCTGAGGATAGGAGGAAAATCATTGGAGAAGAAGTAACCAAGTTGCTGGTTGCCGGTTTCATCGTGGAAGTGCTGCATACTGAGTGGCTAGCCAATCCGATGCTGGTCGAGAAGAAGAAAGAAGAGAACCTTGAAGCAAAAGCTCCAAAGGTGTGGCGCATGTGCATCGACTACACCAACCTGAACAAAGCGTGCCCAAAAGATCCTTTCCCCTTACCCCGGATCGATCAAGTGATTGATTCCACTGCTGGGTGTGAGTTGTTGTCTTTCCTGGATGCTTATTCCGGTTTTCACCAGATTCCCTTGAAAAAGGAAGATCAAATAAAAACTGCGTTTATTACCCCGCACGGGGCTTACTGCTATGTCACTATGCCTTTCGGTTTGCGCAACGCTGGTGCAACGTACCAACGTTGTATGCAAAAGTGCTTGTTTGATCAAATCGGAAAAAATGTGCAAGTCTATGTGGACGATGTCATGGTAAAAACTAAGGTAAAAGAAACCTTGATCGACGATCTCCGGCAAACATTTGATAACTTAAGAAGATTCCGGATGAAACTTAATCCGGCAAAATGCACCTTCGGTGTTCCCGCCGGCAAACTGCTTGGTTTCCTCGTATCGAGCCGGGGCATTGAGGTTAATCCGGTAAAAATCCGGACAATCGAAAGAATGACTATACCGCGAGATCTCAAGGACGTGCAAAAGTTTACCGGAAGCTTGGTATCGCTAAGCCGGTTCATAAGCAGGTTGGGAGAAAAGGCTCTGCCACTCTACGCTCTGATGAAAAAATCCGATACGTTCGTCTGGACCCCTCAGGCAGACGCGGCGTTTAAAGAGCTAAAAACAATGCTAGCCACCGCACCAATACTGGCTTCGCCTTTGGAAAGGGAACCCATGTTGTTATACATAGCAGCAACCAACCGGGTTGTAAGTGTTGTAGTGGTAGTGGAAAGAGAAGAGGAAGGAAAAACCGTGCAGAGTCCGGTATACTACCTGAGCGAGGTGCTCTCCCTCTCAAAACAAAACTACCCGCATTTCCGTAAAATGACTTATGGCGTGTTCATGGCCGCCACAAAGCTTAAGCATTACTTTGAGGCGCACCCCATGGAAGTGGTGAGTGAGGCACCCATTTCCGATATCATGTGCAACAAAGACGCTAGCGGTAGGATCGCAAAGTGGGCGATCCAGATATCACCATACGTACCGGTATATGAAAGAAGAGATGCCATAAAATCGCAAGCCTTGGCTGATTTCCTGGTTGATTGGGCGGAAATGCAATACAAGCCGCCAGACCAAAAAATAGAATACTGGAAGATGCACTTTGACGGATCCAAACTCAAAGAGGGTCTAGGTGCCGGTGTGGTACTTACCTCACCTAAGGGAGATCACCTCCGGTATGTTTTGCAAGTGCATTTCAGGGCATCCAACAATGTCGCTGAATACGAGGCTTTGATTCATGGACTTAAGGTCGCAAAAGAAATCGGTGCACACCGGATCATTTGCTATGGAGATTCAGATCTTGTGGTGCAACAATGTTCCGGAGATTGGGACGCAAAAGATGCCAACATGGCTTCATACCGGTTTCACGTGCAAAAGATTGCCGGCTTCTTTGAAGGCTGTGAGTTTCACCATGTGCCACGAGCGGAAAATGAAGCCGCGGATGCTTTGTCCAAGCTAGGCTCATCTAGGCAAGAAATTCCTCCCGGAATAGCCTTGGCACACTTAAGAGTACCATCAATCAAACCAAGTCCGGAATCGGAGTCCATTTTTGTACCGGAATCACATGTTGTACCAATGGATATCAATGAAGGAAACCCGGGGACTGTTCCGGCAAACTCGGGGACTGTTCCGGTAAACTCGGGGACTGCAGCGTCCACACCGGAGGAAGCAATGCTGGTGGATAACATGGAGATAGACCTACCGGTGTTTCTGGTTCGAGAGGCACCATCTTGGGTTAAACCTATTAAGGAATTCCTGATCAACGGCACCTTGCCGGTTGACGAAAGTGAGTCCAGAAGGATCCAGAGAAGGTCCAAAGCATACACCATCATCAATGGCGAGGCGTACAAGAGAAGTGTTACCGGCGTCCTTCAAAGGTGTGTGGAACCGGAAGAGGGAAAAGAAATGCTTGTGGAGATTCACCAAGGGGAATGTGGGCACCACGCTTCGTCAAGGGCGTTGGTAGCAAAAGTATTCCGGCATGGGTTCTATTGGCCCACTGCTTTGGAAAATGCTAAGGATCTGGTACGAAAATGCAATGGATGCCAGAGGTACGCCAAGCAAAATCATACCCCGGCATCCGGTTTAAAAACCATACCGCTAACTTGGCCGTTTGCTGTTTAGTGCCTTGACATGGTTGGCCCATTCAAAACTGCAAGGGGAAGCATGACCCACATCTTGGTTATGTTGGACAAATTCACCAAGTGGCTAGAAGTAAAACCTATTGCAAAATGTGATGGGCACATAGCGGTGAAGTTCTTAAAAGATGTCATCCTGCGGTACGGATACCCACATAGTATCATAACTGACAATGGCTCAAACTTTGCTCAAGGTGAGTTCAAGCGATTCTGTGAGGATAACAATATCCGGTTGGATTTGTGCTCAGTGGCACACCCACAAGGCAATGGCCAAGTGGAAAGAACAAATGCGTTGGTGCTTTCCGGTATAAAACCAAGGCTCATTGAACCACTCGAAAAGACACCGGGATGTTGGCTTCATGAGCTACCATCAGTGCTGTGGAGCATAAGAACGACTCCAAACCGGTCTACCGGATACACTCCATTCTTTATGGTTTACGGAGCAGAAGCGGTCATACCAACCGACATTCTCCATGACTCACCAAGGGTGCAGTTTTATACCGAACAAGAGGTAAAAGAGGCCCGAGAAAACGATGTGGACTTGCTAGAAGAAGCAAGAGAATTGGCGTTGGCAAGAACAGCCATTTACCAAAGAAAACCTCGTACGCTATCATAGCCGGAAGGTTAACCCGAGGGTATTCCGGGAAGGAGATCTGGTGTTGCGCCTAGTTCAGCGCACTGAAGGCCGGCATAAGCTTTCACCCCCATGGGAGGGACCTTTCATTGTGAGCAAAGCTCTCCACAATGATGCCTATTACCTGATCGATGCACAAGAATGGAAAGAAGGAAAGGCGGACAGATCCGGAGATGAGACCAAGCGTCCGTGGAACATAGCTCTGTTGCGTCCTTTCTACTCATGAAGTTGTGGTGTAAGAAGTTCTTTTTTGTACCTTATTTGCTATGAATAAAAGATGTCGGAACCTCGAATGAATCTCGGGGACTACCCCTCCTGAAATTGCATGCAATGTGTTTACTTTTTTCAGTTTACCGATTGCATGTTGAACATTTTTTCTTTCCGGTTTAGTAGCGTGCTAAACCTACCGGAGTCTTCGACTCTGCTGCTGTCCGCAACCCGGCTTCATGGCAAGCAAGATAAACCGGTAGGAATTAAGCACGTGAACTACGAAAAGAGAGAGTGGGAACGAACAATCCGGAAAAGTTTAACTAACCCCGGCTAAACCGGTTTTTTGTGAAAATTTTGAGTTGTTTCTAAGTTCAAGAAAGTGCTTGCTTGGCAAAAGAACTTTGTGCCTCATACGCCAAAACACCCAAAAGAGGTAGGCAAAGCCAAAGCAAAAGAGCCAAGTGTGCATCGGATTGGATGCGGAAACGATTCCGGAATCTTCGCAGTACAAGATCAAAGCAAACAATGAGCAAAATGCTAAGTCAACAGATAAAAATAGGTTAATAAGCTACCAGTATAACATACCGGTAGATAATATGGTAACACAGCCAAAAGAGCGGCTAAGTTTTATCTTACATCATAAACCCCGGCATACCGGGGTAGAATTTGATAAGCATTGTTTTTGAGATAAGCAGGGCAGGCAAATACACCACAGGAAATGTTTAGGCAGCCGGAGGCTGAGGGCCAGCAACAGGAGCTTCAGGAGGCGCGTCACCGGCTTCCGGAAGAGCATCACCTTCTCCGGCATCCTCATCATCATCTTCCTCTTCTTCGAAGTCACTAAGATAGTCCGTGACGCCAGGAGGAGGAGGGATGAAGGTGCGGACCGCCGCGCACTCTGCTATCTGGTAGGCGCGGTCCTTCCGCTTAGCGGTGAGGACTAGATCCGTATCGGTGGGGGCATCTTGGCGCAAGGTGTGGAAGGCCTCCAGGTCCAAATCTTCATACCAGGAACAGGCGATGCGTAGCTCCTCATCTGCTCCGGCACGAGCCGCTGACCACTGCCACTCGCGGATCCTCCGGCCGACACCTTTCAAGCGTTCAGAGGTGAGCGTCAGGTTAGCCGGCACCTCCTCCCCAGGCCATAGCACCTTGAAGAGCTGGATCTCCACGTCGGGCAGATCGGTGAGATTCCGGTCCACCGCGCGCATGTGTTGGACCCGGGCAGAAAGCGCGACCAGGTGGTCATAAGGATCCCAGGGCGCATTCGGGTTCCTGAACTCTTGCTGAACCCGGCGTTCTGTCACCTTCTTCTGCGCGTGCAGCTGCGAGTCCGGAAAGAGCCCTGCAAGGCAAAGAAAAAAGATAAGGGCATGCTACCGGAAAATATAAGCTTATAAGCAAAGACCGGAAAAGAAAGAAGAAAAACTTACTGAGGGCAAGCGCATCGGTTTGCATGACCAGTTGGTCGTACTCCTTTTGCTCTGTCTCTAGGAGGGCGGCCCGATCTTCGGTCGCTTTCCGCGCCTTGCATCCCTCCTCCAGCTCTGCCCGCAGCACCGTGGTGGAGTTAGTAGACTCCTCCAGGACCTCGTTCAGCTTGGCTTCAGCTGCAGCTTTGGCATCCTTCATCTCCTGATCGTGCCGAAGCCCGAATTGGATGAGCTGGTCCTTCAGCCCCCTGGAAATGAGCTCCTGGGCGTCCAGAGCCTTGCGATGCTCCCGGATAAGCCGCTCTTTTTCACCTAGAGTCCGAAAAGTAAATCTTAACAAAACTATAATTGGTAAAACACAGAAAGGCGAGTCAACCAGAAAAGGAGCGGTACTTTGGAGTGCAGCGAGCTGAGTCTTGAGGGCTTCGATGGAGGCTTCCGAGATAGTTGTTATGCAAAAAGTTTATAAGTACTAGAAGAGAGAAGCTTCCGGTAAGAAGATGCCGGAGGCACGGAAGCTCACCTTGGCACTTGCTGTGCGCTTCAGAAAGATCCCGGTGCTCCCACAGTAGCTCCTCAAAGAGGTGCTTCCGGGCGTCAGCCGTGCTCTGTTCAAGTAACGAGTGTTAGAAAAAAGAAGCCGGTTTCTCTATGTTCTTAACTAAGTTTCGCGCTAAGAGCTATGCTCTCAACACGAAACTCGGGGACTGGGAAGATATACATAATCCGGAAAGAGTGAAACCGGCATGAGCTGAAAAATTGCAAAGAGTTTGGTGTAACTTACCACCACGTTGTTGGTGGCATCGTGCCACGCATTGTCAAGCTCCTTGACCGCGCGCCGCAGCCGCATGAAGTGCTGCTCAGTACACCGGGGGCCAGCGGGGTCAATCGCCGGAAGCCGGTCTTTCCCCAGGCCGCGCATAGCCGCGGACACATCCGCTCGATTCCACTTCTCAGCATATTCGAGCAAATATCCCAGCTCGTTGCCTCCGCGCTTCAGCTCCGTGATTTGGCCCAGCTGACCAGAGGCCGCTTCTCAGGCCACAACAGCGGCGTGGCCGGCGTGCAGCACCAAGTGCTGCGAGCCAGACGTAGGAGTGCCGGAAGCCGTGGCCTTCACCTTGAAAGGTTCCGGCTTGAGGGGCTTGGTGCCTTCTGGCGGCGCGTCGGCTTGGCCGCAGCGGGCCCTTGGCTTGGAGATGGCGTGGGCTCGGCCGCAGTGAGTCCTTTGTTTGGCGGCGGCGTCGGCGTGGCCCCAGTTGGGTCGACGGTGGGAGCTTCTGGTGGAGGCGCGGGCGAAGTCTTGGGCGGCGAGCGGGCGTCGGGTGCGTCCTGGCCCGGAGTAGAGCTTGCCGGCGCGGAAGAGTCCGGCACGGACTTGGAAGGGGAAGAATCCGCAGTCTTCTTCTTCTTTCTTTTCGGGACGGGAGGAACCTGAGGTTCCGCCCTCCCGGCAGCTTCAGAATCGGCGCCGATGTTTCTGGCGCTGGTATCTTGTGTTCCGGAGGGAGGCGTGGTCCTCCTCCGCGCGGTGATCTGGAGGTGTAGGGGCCGCGCGCCCCGCACTTGGAGTGCCTCCCAGAGGGGAGGCAGAAGGGTTATCGGTATCAGATGGTACCGGGCTTGAGTGAGGAGGAAATGAGGTCCTTACGGTTCCCTCAGAGCTCTCCGGCCTCATGCCGCTGGCGCTCTTGGAGAGCTTGAGCGCAGGGCTGAACAAGAAAAAGAGAAAAGATCAGAAAGAGCAACCGGAAGGAAAAGTTTGTAAAACAAAGCAAACAGAGAAACAAAAACTTACCCGGAAGCGACCGGCATTTGCTTCCCTTTGTAGCGCCTCTTGCCTACTTCTTTCCCTCCAACAACTTCCGTCCGGGAGCGTTTGGCGGGAGGGGCTTGGCTTGAACCGACATCTGGTGTCGGAGCCTTATTCTTCTTGCCCTGGGAGGTGAGTTTCTCCAGGAACTCGCGGCCAACCTCGGCCTGCAGCGGCGTAGCGTGGTCCAGGACCCGCGGGTTGGCGCTGGCTGAGGGAGCATCTACAGCAAGAAAACATATGAGGAGGTGAAAGAATAAGATACCTCAAGAATGGTAACCTCATCATCGGAACCGGAGTCCTTGCCAGAAAAGTTACCGGGATGCAGAGTCTGGGAGCGGTTCATCTTGCTCTTGGTCCAGATCACGTAAGGATCCGGATCAACCGTGTCCAGGTCGCGCTTCCGGAAAGGGGCACGTACCTCCTCAGAAATGCGAGGAAAACGCTCTTTGGCCTGAAAAAGAATAGAAAAACGGTTAGCCACAACAAAGATTACCGGAAGACAATCCGGATACTCAAATTCTTACGTCAGCGGTTGGAGGGTTCATGGCGCTAAGAGGAAGAAGGCCCCACTTCCAGTCCAGAGGCATATCCGTATTACAGATTTGCCTAGCCTTGAGCGCTACGTCCTCGGTGCTCAGGGGCAAGCCGGTGATTTTTGTGGGATCACGAGGGCCGCACATTTGACTAATCTTATGAGCTCGGCGCTGGAGAGGAAGCACCCGGCGTGAGATAAACGCGCGGACGATATCGTCGGAGCAAATCCTCATGTCCTTCCTGAGGCTCTCCAGGAACCGGACTATCCGGTTGGTCTCAATATGAGTGGTCCCTGGATGGTAGCCCCAGTTGGTCTTCGTGGGCGTCGCCGGATTGAAAGCCGGTAAGTTGATGAAATCTGAGGAACCTTTGTTCCTCACATAGAAGAAAGTCTCCTGCCAGGCCCGGCAAGAATCCAGGCCGGAGAACTTGAAAAAGGGGCTCCCTTGGCGGGAGACGATGATGCAAGACCCGCATTGAACGGGGGGTTTGGGCTTAGGAATATCTTTGCCTTGGACCGAATTGATCCGAAGGCTAAAGAAGCGAGCGAAGGTTTCCCTAGTGGGAAGGAGGCCGATGTAGCCCTCCATGAAGGAAACGTAGCAAGAAAGGTAGAAGATGGCATTGCCAGGAAGGTGATGGGGTTGGAGCTTGTAAAAGTCAAGAAGCTGACGAAAGAAATCGGAGGCAGGAAGGCCGAAGCCGCGCTCAAAGTGGGAAACGAAAACAACATACTCCCCGGGCTCGGGCTTGGGTTCCACCTCGTCACGAGGAACCCGGCAAGATACCTGCGCCGGTATCCTTCGGGAGCGGTACAACCAGTCAATGTCCCTTTGGGTCACAACGGAGCCTTT
The DNA here is from genome assembly GCF_022539505.1 of Lolium rigidum. Taxonomy (NCBI): domain Eukaryota; kingdom Viridiplantae; phylum Streptophyta; class Magnoliopsida; order Poales; family Poaceae; genus Lolium; species Lolium rigidum. The sequence continues at coordinate 203,954,208 of NC_061508.1, forward strand.
CCAGGCTCCCCGGGTGATGTTGGCCAAGTCCGCGCCGGAAGCTTGGCGGGAGCTGCTGGCCTCCTGGCCCCCCTGGAGCTAGAATCCGGAACGGATGAGGAAGCTCCCATCCGGTCCAGCTCGGCTTCAAGCTCGCCGGAAGCCTGACTGTGGTGGCTGCCGGAAGCCGAATCGGAAAGATAAAGATCGGCAGACATGTGTGTCGATAGATGCCGGAATCTACTTAGAAACAGATTTCCCAAGATCTACCCTTGCGCGAAGATCTACGAGTAAGAGGAAAAGCAAAAGAAAAAAGAAAGTAACTACCCTACCGGCCCAAGATCTGAAAAGCAAAGAAGAAAGAGGTAAATGCACATCGGGCCTTACCTAAGGCGGCGGAGAAGCTGAGGGAGAAGGTCGCCGGTGGTGCGGCGAGCTCGTGGTCGTCGAGGAAGGCCGGCGATGAAGAGAGGCGAAAGTCGCTGGAGAAAGCTCGAAGCAGCGGCGGCAAAGGAGCGCCGGTGGATCTCTGCGCGGCGGAGACCTTCAGCGCAGCGGGAGCAACGGCGCAGGTTCGTCGGGAGCGGTGCTCTGGCGGCGACCGGCGGCGATGAAATCTCAAGGCGTGAGGAGCTCAGAGCGCTGGAAAGTGGGCGAGTGCGGGGAAGAAGATGAAGTAGAACCGCACTCCCTTTTATATAGAAGAAGGAAGTAGTGGGCTGGCAACCGCTGGGCCGCGGCGGTTCAGTTCGTGGGCCGCCACGTGGCGCGAGGATACACGCGCAAAAAATAAAATGCCACGGGGAAGCCGCACGGATCCGGAACGGCAGCCGGGATCCGGTGTGGCGCCATAAATGTTGGCGCATAAGCCGAAGGGAAGTGACCCCTGGCACTGGCGCGTCAGATACAGTGCGCATGTCTCTGACAGGCACTGTACCCGAGAAATTCTCGACTTCACCGATGAGGAGTTTAATGACACAGATACCGGAAGGGAAGATACCGGAAATACTTTGCAAAGAGAGGAAGATGTGAATCCGACAAAGATGCCGGGAGATCTAAACTGACCACCGGAAAGATTAAACCGGTACCTTAAGATATGGGAACCTGGCATGGTCCGTCGGATAAAATCCACCGGACTATACCAGCTTCGGGGACTAATGTTGGGGGGATGACCCCCGGTATGCCAAAGGCATGCCAAACCGGATGGTTTGAGCCATCAAGATACCGATTTACTGTTTATTCCGGAGCGCGAAGTTAAGCGTTTGGCTGAGTAAATCTATACCGGTATCCCCAAGTATACCGGTATAAGCTAAGAAGATACCGGATGACCGGTAAGAGGTGCACTGTAGCACGTCGGCGAGGCTGGTCAAAGATTCTCTCCAGAGCTAGAGGACGAAGATGAGCTAAGCAAAGTAGCTTTAAACGAAGCCCTGGCGCCAAAGAGGAAGGTGACGCCAAAAGCAACCGGAGAACGTCAGCCTCCCTGATTAAAGAAGATACCGGCGTCACCTATGATTAAAGTAACTTTGTAAAGTAGTTTGTCTGTTCAAAGATGCCATTAGGGTTTCCTAGGGTTTCTTCCCCTGTAAGCCACCCTCTCCCCTATATAAGGAGAGGGGGTACACCCCATCGCGGGTACGATCTAAGTGTTGTGCTGTAGCCAGAAACCTGTAATCTCATAAGATCAATGAATAGAAAGATCTAGAGCAGAGTTCTTCCTTGTGTCTTTCTTCTTCTACCTCTGGCTTAGGCCTGGTTCTTGAGGAACGCATCCGGAAGTTCATCCAATCTAATCAAAAACCCTCCCCCGAATCCTCTAGCACCCATTCGGCCCCAACTTAAGCCATCCTATGGCATCTGTCTGTTCACCACGACGACACACCATGCCATTTATCTTATGGGAGAGACACCACTAGTGAACTGTGGACCCCGGTCCATTCTTTTACATCTGAAATACAACCTACTACAATACTTGTTCTTTACTGTTCTTTGCAAACAAACATCATCTTCCACACTATACATTTAATCCTTTGTTTACAGCAAGCCGGTGAGATTGACAACCTCACTGTTACGTTGGGGCAAAGTACTTTGATTGTGTTGTGCAGGTTCCACGTTGGCGCCGGAATCCCCGGTGTTGCGCCGCACTACACTCCGCCACCAACAACCTTCACGTGTTCCTTGACTCCTACTGGTTCGATAACCTTGGTTTCTTACTGAGGGAAAACTTGCTGCTGTACGCATCACACCTTCCTCTTGGGGTTCCCAACGGACGTGTGTCTTGCACGTCATCAAGCAACTTTTTCTGGCGCCGTTGCCAGGGAGATCAAGACACGCTGCAAGGGGAGTCTCCCACATCCAATCTCTTTACTTTGTTTTTGTCTTGCTTTACTTTATTTTATTTACTGCTTTGTTTGCTCTTATATCAAAAATACAAAAAAATTAGTTGCTAGATTTACTTTATTTACTATCTTGTTTCCGTTCTCCATATTAAAAACACAAAAAAATTAGTTACTTGCATTTACTTTATTTAGTGTGCTTTATTTACTACTGCTAAAAATGAGTAATCCTGAAGTTGAAGTTCGTTCTTTTAAGCAACAAGGGGGAGAAAGCTTTAAAGATGCTTGGTATAGAATTAGTGATGCTCATCATAGGTGCACTAAGAAACACTCCACTATTATCCTACTTAGGAACTTGTATGTTGGTATCTCTAGCTGGAATAGGTATGTTCTTGATACTCTTGCGGGAGGTAATTTCCTAGGCACTCCTGCTTTAGAAGCTAGTTGCATTATTGAGAGTCTAGTTGGAATACCACATGTTAATGAAGCTAAAATTGAAATCTCTCTTGAAGATGTCATGAAAAAGTTGGAAGCCATAGAGAAAAATCTTCCAAGTGTTGAGACTAAATTGGGAATATTACTTAATAACACTGATAAACTTGATAAAACTCTAAGTGGAATCAATGAGAGAATTGCCGTTTTAGAAACTTGTGCTACTCATGATAATCGAACCCATATGATTACTGAACTTGAAGAAGCTATGGGAACCTTGGGTTCAACTTTTTCTTCTCTTAAGTTTGAGGAGAAAGCTTATGTGGGTAAGGAGCAAAAGTTCATGTATGTCTCTAAAGTGCCTAAGCCAAAAAACTATTATAGGCCTAAAATTGACAAAGCCCTTAGCACCACTACGGATGATGGAGCATCTAAGATACCTATTGATGTTGATGCTTCATCTCTTGACAATACTTGATTCACACTTTCTGCGCCTAGCTGAAAGGCATTAAAGAAAAGCGCTTATGGGAGACAACCCATTATTTTACTTCTGCACTTTTGTTTTATATTTGAGTCTTGGAAGTTGTTACTACTGTAGCAACCTCTCCTTATCTTTATTTTATTGCATTTTTGTGCCAAGTAAAGTCTTTGATAGTAAAGATGATACTAGATTTGGATTACTCCGCAGAAACAGATTTCTTACTGTCACGAAATTGGGCAGCCCCTTCTGTAGGTAACTCAGAAAAATCTGCCAATTTACGTGCGTGATCCACAGATATGTATGCAACTTTCATTCAATTTGAGCATTTTCATCTGAGCAAGTTAAGTGCCCCAGAAAAATTCGTCTTTACGGACTGTTCTATTTTGACAGATTCTGCCTTTTATTTCGCATTGCCTGTTTTGCTATGTTTGATGGATTTCTTTGTTCCATTAACTTTCAGTATCTTTGTGCAATGTCCAGAAGTGTTAAGAATGATTATGTCACCTCTGAATATATGAATTTTCAATTATGCACTAACCCTCTAATGAGTTTGTTTTGAGTTTGGTGTGGAGGAAGTTTTCAAGGGTCAAGAGAGGAGGATGATACAATATGATCAAGAAGAGTGAAAAGTCTAAGCTTGGGAATGCCCCCGTGGTTCATCCCTGCATATTTTAAGAAGACTCAAGCATCTAAGCTTAGGGATGCCCAAGGCATCCCTTCTTCATCGACAACTTATCAGGTCACCTCTAGTGAAACTATATTTTTATTCCGTCACATCTTATGTGCTTTACTTGGAGCGTCTGTATGTTTTTGTTTTTGTTTGAATAAAATTGGATCCTAGCATTCCTTGTGTGGGAGAGAGACACGCTCCGCTGTTGCATATGAACACATGTGTTCTTGGCTTTACTTTTAATGTTCATGGCGAAGGTTGAAACTGCTTCGTTCATTGTTATATGGTTGGAAACAGAAAATGCTTCATGTGGTAAATGGTATAATGTCTTGAATAATTTGATACTTGGCAATTGTTGTGCTCATATAGATCATGTTTAAGCTCTTGCATCATGTACTTTGCACCTATTAATGAAGAACTACATAGAGCTTGTTAAATTTTGGTTTGCATGATTGGTCTCTCTAGAGTCTAGATATTTTCTGGTTAAGGTGTTTGAACAACAAGGAGACAATGTAGAGTCTTATAATGCTTGCAATATGTTCTTATGTAAGTTTTGCTGTACCGGTTTATACTTGAGTTTGCTTCAAATAACCTTGCTAGCCTAGCCTTGTATTGAGAGGGAATTCTTCTCGTGCATCCAAATCCTTGAGCCAAAAACTATGCTATTTGTGTCCACCATACCTACCTACTACATGGTATTTCTCTGCCATTCCAAAGTAAATTAATTGAGTGCTACCTTTAAAATTCTATTCTTTGTCTTTGCAATATATAGCTCATGGGAAAATAGCCTTAAAAACTATTGTGGTGAAGAATATGTAGCTATGTGTCTTATTTCTTATAAGTTGCTTGTTGAGCGGTAACCATGTTTCTGGGGATGCCACCAACTATTACACCTTTGTTGAATATCATGTGAGTTTCTATGCATGTTCGTCTTGTCTGAAGTAAGGGTGATTTATCATTATCAAATGGTTTGAGTATGCATATTGTTAGAGAAGAACATTGGGCCGCTAACTAAAGCCATGATCCATGGTGGAAGTTTCAGTTTGGACAACAATCCTCAATCTCTTATGAGAATATTATCTGTTGTTGAATGCTTATGCATTAAAGAGGAGTCCATTACATGTTGTCTATGTTGTCCCGGTATGGATGTCTAAGTTGAGAATAATCAAAAGCGAGAAATCCAATGCGAACTTTCTCCTTAGACCTTTGTACAGGCGGCATAGAGGTACCCCTTTGTGACACTTGGTTGAAACATATGTTATGCAATGATAATCCATGTAAATCCAAGCTAATTAGGACAAGGTGCGAGCACTATTGGTAATCTATGCATGAGGCTTGCAACTTATAAGATGTCTTATACATAACACATATGATTTATTACTACCGTTGACAAAATTGTTTCTATGTTTTCAAAATGAAAAGCTCTAGCACAAAAATAGTAATCCATGCTTCCTCTCGCGAAGGGCCAATCTTCTACTTTATTGTTGAGTCAGTTTACCTATTCTTTCTATCTTAGAAGCAAACACTTGTATCAACTGTGTGCATTGATTCTTACATGTTTACCTATTGCACTTGTTATATTACTTTGTGTTGACAATTATCCATGAGATAAACATGTTGAAGTTGAAAGCAACCGCTGAAACTTATATCTTCCTTTGTGTTGCTTCAAAGCTTTCTACTAAGAATTTATTGCTTTATGAGTTAACTCGTATGCAAGTCTTATTGATGCTTGTCTTGAAAGTACTATTCATGAAAAGTCTTTGCTATATGATTCAGTTGTTTATTCATTGTCTTTACCATTGCTTCGAATCGCTGCATTCATCTCATATGCTTTACAATAGTATTGATCAAGATTATGATAGCATGTCACTTCAGAAATTATCTTTGTTATCGTTTACCTACTCGATGGCGAGTAGGAACTAAGCTTGGGGATGCTTGATACGTCCCAAACGTATCTATAATTTCTTATGTTCCATGCTACTTTTATGATGATACTCACATGTTTTATACACACTTTATGTCATTATTATGCATTTTCCGGCACTAACCTATTGACGAGATGCCGAAGAGCCAATTGCTGTTTTCTGCTGTTTTTGGTTACGGAAATCCTACAAAGGAAATATTCTCGGAATTGGACGAAATCAACGCCCAGTGGCCTATTTTTCCACGAAGCTTCCAGAAGACCGGAGGGGATACGAAGTGGGGCGACGAGGCGCCCAGACCACAGGGCCGCGCGGCCTGGGTGGGGCCCACGCCGCCCTATGGTGTGGGCCCCTCGTCAGCCCTCCAACTCTGCCCTTCCGCCTACTTATAGCCTTCGTCGCGAAAACCCCTGTACCGAGAGCCACGATACGGAAAACCTTCCAGAGACGCCGCCGCCGCCAATCCCATCTCGGGGGATTCAGGAGATCGCCTCCGGCACCCTCGCCGGAGAGGGGAATCATCTCCCGGAGGACTCTTCATCGCCATGATCGCCTCCGGATTGATGTGTGAGTAGTTCACCCCTGGACTATGGGTCCATAGCAGTAGCTAGATGGTTGTCTTCTCCTCATTGTGCTATCATGTTAGATCTTGTGAGCTGCCTATCATGATCAAGATCATCTATTTGTAATGCTACATGTTGTGTTTGTTGGGATCCGATGAATATGGAATACTATGTCAAGTTGATTATCAATCTATCATATATGTTGTTTATGTTCTTGCATGCTCTCCGTTGCTAGTAGAGGCTCGGCCAAGTTGATACTTGTAACTCCAAGAGGGAGTATTTATGCTCGATAGTGGGTTCATGCCTCCATTGAATCTGGGACAGTGACGTGAAAGTTCTAAGGTTGTGGATGTGTTGTTGCCACTAGGGATAAAACATCAATGCTTTTTCTAAGGATATTTGTGTTGATTACATTACGCACCATACTTAATGCAATTGTCTCGTTGTTTGCAACTTAATACCGGAAGGGGTTCGGATGATAACTCTGAAGGTGGACTTTTTAGGCATAGATGCATGCTGGATAGCGGTCTATGTACTTTGTCGTAATGCCCTGATTAAATCTCATAGTAGTCATCGTGATATGTATGTGCATTGTTATGCCCTCTCTATTTGTCAATTGCCCAACTGTAATTTGTTCACCCAACATGCCATTTATCTTATGGGAGAGACACCACTAGTGAACTGTGGACCCCGGTCCATTCTTTTACATCTGAAATACAATCTACTGCAATACTTGTTCTTTAATGTTCTTCGCAAACAAACATCATCTTCCACACTATACATTTAATCCTTTGTTTACAGCAAGCCGGTGAGATTGACAACCTCACTGTTACGTTGGGGCAAAGTACTTTGATTGTGTTGTGCAGGTTCCACGTTGGCGCCGGAATCTCTGGTGTTGCGCCGCACTACACTCCGCCACCAACAACCTTCACGTGTTCCTTGACTCTTACTGGTTCGATAACCTTGGTTTCTTACTGAGGGAAAACTTGCTGTTGTACGCATCACACCTTCCTCTTGGGGTTCCCAACGGACGTGTGTCTTGCACGCCATCAGATGCTTCTCACGAGCTACAGTTTGGAATCTTGCACCATTAACATTGCAGATTGAATGTACTACTACCCTTGGTTCTGGCCCATTTGCTAGTGAGCGCAAATCTTCTCGTGCATTTTCCATATTACTGTTATCACCAGAATTTGACCGGATCAGAGGTGGGCCGCGATTAAAGATGGGCTTGAAGGATATACATGGAAGAAATACATGAATCGGCCTTATATGCAAAGTTTGGGCTAGTTTGCCCGTGTATCTGTAACATAGTAGGATACGTGTCGATTAGATAGAGTTTGGCTCGTGCCCGGTTGGGATTATTCCCACGTTAGAAAGTCTACGGACTATAAATATGTATCTAGGGTTTATGAAATAAACAACAATCACGTTCACCACAAACCAATCTAGGCGCATCGCCAACTCCCTTGTCTCGAGGGTTTCTTCCGGGTAAGCATCATGCTGCCTAGATCGCATCTTGCGATCTAGGCAAGCACACGTTTATTCGTTGTTCATGCGTTGCTCGTGTTGAAGCCTTGTTGATGGCGAGCAACGTAGTTATCATAGATGTGTTAGGGCTAGCATTGTTCATCGTATCATATGCTGTCATCGTGCAACCCTTAGACATCTAGCCGCCCTTACACCTATCTTAGGTGTAAGGGCAGCACCCCGCTTGATCATTATTTAGTAGATCCGATCCGTTATGATTGCTCCTTGTTCTTCAAGGATTAGTTTAATATCTGCATAGTTAGGCCTTACAAACGGGTTGAAGGATCCAAAGGGCGCGTAGGGTGTAGTTTGCTAGCCCTAGACAGGATGTTCCGGGGATCAACTTCATGTTGGTTTTTAGGCCTTGTCTAGGGTCGGTTTACGATCACCGTGCGTGGCCGCCAGGCTCAATCACGAGTAGGATGTTCCGATTATGCGGTGAAAACCCTAAATCGTAGTAGGTCGTTTTAGCTTTATTTTGATCAAGCAGGACCACCATATATTCGTACACCTCGTACGAATCATGGGTGGATCGGCTCCTTGAGCCGATTCACAGGACAACCTGAGAGCCGATCGAGGCTCGTATTTAATGTTTACGTGTATGCCATGCAGGAAACTAAGCGAGGCACATCCAACACCTTCCTGACCAGGTATAGGTCAGGTGGCACGCCCTTGCACCAGCATCGGACGTGCGTGCCGAGTCTTTGCGGGCCGTCGCTCGGAGGGACCAGGGCCAGCCGCAGTCCTGGGAGCCTCCCGGCTCTACCGTGTTGCCCGTCGCTGCTCGCCGGTGGGTTTCTGACCGCAACACATTCTGGCACGCCCGGTGGGACGGTCTTCGACATCAACCGCATCGCCATCTACATCTGAGATGGCGGAAGGCACTCCAGTCACGTACGAGGATCTGACCGAGGAGCTCAAGAAGAAGTATGACGAGGTCAAAGCAATCCTCGAAGCCGACCTCATCGGCTCTTTTCACAGAACCCGCTCACACGGCATCAGGTGGAAAGGGTTCTCACCTGAAGGCGCGCTCGATGGAGTGGACCTGTCCGCCCCGTCGAAGAACGCACCAGGTCTCCGCGTCGAGAGATTAACTTCATGGTAGCTCATTCGCTACACCGCCATTCCGAGAGCCTCGGTGAACACTTTGGAGCGTGTCGCTCTTCGGGTGATCCAGGAAATCATGAGGCATCAGCACTCTCCGTCGTGACCAGCTCTAGGGACTCACCAAGGAGAGATGCCACTCCAGTCCCGACCACCGCTGCCATTCGCGTTGGCAGCACCAGAAGTGCCGAATTCACCGGCATACGTCGTCTACAAGATCGGTGGTGACCCTAGTGACTACCAGCTTCTTGCATGAGGCGCCTAAGGAGATCCCTCACGGATACACGTGCACATACGTGCCGACCGCAGTGAATCGGGCACTCACAAACCAGACCGCAACAGCGAGGGACTTCTGGGACAAGCAGGAGGAACTTCGGGAACAGATCTTGAGAAGCGTACGTGGCTAGCTAAGTATGCCACTCCGACAAACCTCCGCAGCTCAGCTCCTGCAGCTTGGCTCGAGCTTGAGAAGCAAGCGTGGCTGGCTAAGTATGCCACTCCGGCGAATCTTCAGAGTTCAACTCCTGCAGCCAGCACCGCGGATCAGATTAGTACCATCTTGAGAGACCAGTTCGGCATGGTGCCGAAAAGGAGGGCAATCGGCTATTCCAAGCCGTACCCCAACGAGTACGAATTGATCCCACTTCCACCCAAATATCGGCTCCCTGAATTCTCCAAATTTAGTGGATCAGATGGTTCCAGCTCAATCGAGCATGTGAGCCGATATTTGGCACAGCCGGGCACGATCTCAGCATCAGATGAGCTGCGTGTGAGGTTTTTCGCACAGTCCCTCACAGGATCGGCTTTCGGGTGGTACACATCGCTGCCACCAGACTCAATCCAGACTTGGAAGCAGCTGGAGGAGCAGTTCCACATGCAGTATCACTCGCAGGCTTCCGAGACCGGCATTGCCGATCTAGCACAAGCACGACGAAGCGCGGAGAAACAAGTGTCGAATACATCCAACGCTTCGAAACCGTTAGGAACCGATGCTATTCGGCTCGTGTGACCGAAAAAGAAGCAGTCGAGTTGGCGGTGGTGGGTCTCGCATCACCGATCAAGGACGTGGCCTCCCAAGCGTAGTACCCTTCACCGGCGCACATGGTGCGTAGGCTGTCATCATATGAGCAGCGCCACCCAGATGTTTACCAGGATAAATTCAAACGTGCGGTGGTCCCGGTCGAGGCAGATGAAGACGAAGGCTCTGCGGGAGATCAAGAGGTAGCAAGGGCTGAATGGACTCGGGGGCAAGCCCCGTGTCCCGCAAGTGGGTTAAGCCACAAGGTCCTCCAAGAGGGTTTGACTTCGACGTCACCAAGGCTGAGCAAATTTTCGACCTCTTACTTAAGGAGAAGCAGCCTAAAGGTACCCGAAGGCCACAAGATCCCCACGGTGCAGGAGCTGAACGGAAAGCCATACTGCAAGTGGCATAACACGTTCATCCATGCCACCAACGACTGCAGGGTGTGGCGTCAGCAGGTCCAAATGGCGATAGAACAAGGGCGTCTAATTTTCAGCCAGTACGCCATGAAGGTCGACACACACCCCTTCCCCGCCGTTAACATGGTGGAGTGCACTTACCCTGGAGGGTGCCAGCCAGGATTCTCGTTCAACATCAACATGGTAGGACCTGGGCACCACTCTGGTAAGGATGGAGACGAGGGCAGCTGCTCTCATAGCAAGGACACAGAGGAAGTCGTTCCACGCGATCGGCTCCGTCACGATGGCAAGCGCTACATCACAGAGGGAGAAGTGAGGAACGTGAGATATCAGCGACCTCTCTCTGATCACCTCCTCAACAAGTATGTGAGTCAATATGACCAACGCCGACGATACAACGACGATGATGAAAGAGATCGTCTGGCTAGGGACGCCAGGAGACATCGTCGGCATGATCGCGACGAGGAGAGATATGAGCGCCACGCCAAGGAAAAGTCGAGAGAGCAAGACGACGTGGATAGGCACTCGGGACCGTCCCTTCTTCGTACACCGCTGGGATTCAGGAATGAGCCGATTGCCTACAATCGGCAACTGCCCAGAATGTAGACAGAAGAAGAAGGATGCAGCTAACATGTCCGTGTTCAAACGTCTAGGGCCTCTCCCGCCTCGGAACAAGCACGCTGAGTCCTCTCGGGTGGAAGATCTCGAGGAATTGGAAGACGATGATGCGAAGAAGAAGATAAGTACCACCGGCCAAGGTGGTGCCCCGATGGACTCAGCTCGTTCCCAAAAGCGTAGGGTTCAGCGACTACGTGGTTTGGAGGAAGCCGAAAGGTTATACCCGCACACGTTAAGGAAGGCGCGGCCTGATCCGGCCGCGAAAATTCAGCGAACCCCTGGACGAAGAAGGTCGGCCACAAAGGAAAGAGTGGCGCCCTGTACGAAAGAAAGCCGATGATGAGACATCGGCTGGCACAAACATGGTGTTCATCCTTCCAACGGAGTTTAGTGCTCCAGGATTAGACGAAGCACCTGTGGCACAACTTGATCTGCGGCCCACGGCCGGTTATCTTTGAGAAGCCACGAGAAAGAAGCTACGTACATCCGAAGGCCCCGTACTTGCGAGGCTATATCAATGGGCAGCCTGTCAACAAGATGCTGGTGGACACCGGAGCGGCAACCAACATTATGCCATACTCCATGCTACGTCGGTTGGGACGCTCTAGCTCGGATCTGATCAAGACCAACGTGACACTGAGCGATTTCAACGGCCAAGCATCTGACGCACAAGGTGTTCTGAACGTGGATCTGACCGTAGGAAGGAAAACTATCCCTACGACGTTCTTTATTGTCGATAGCAAGAGCACCTATGCTGTCCTCGCTAGGAAGAGATTGGATCCACGCCAACCGTTGCATTCCATCCACGATGCACCAATGCTTAATACAAGTGGGATGGAGATGAAGTAGAGGTCGTCCATGCAGCATGACTCAGCCGAGATTTCAACGGCCGGCATGAACGTTTGGGAGACAACAGGCCAAGAGCCACTCTCGGCATCAATTTGGACGACTGCGAGCGCATCGACGTGACGAAGGACGGGGTTAGGTTGGTTTTATCCACCGGCCTGACCGTGTAACAAGAGCAACATATATGGACAAACGTGGCGATGCCGATCCGTGTGATCGGCCCCAAAGATCTATGGAGGAACATTGCAAGACCTTCATTGAGCGATTCAATCAACATGGAGGCCGATTCCAGCAATCGGCCAAAATTATCCTCACCATGCATTCTGCCTGGGTTCAACGTCGATCTAATGGGCAACGGGTTTACGTCGGCTGATGAGCTGGAAGAAGTCAACACTGGTCCTAACGGAGCCGACGTTCAAATATAGTGCCTTGGCTAACCACAGAGCCGATATCCGCAGTTACCTGGCAGAATTGGCTTGGGGGGCACCTAATCAGATGAACATGTGTGATACATGTCCGCCCTTACGCCGGTGTTAAAGAAATATTGGGGGCCGATAGAAAAATCGGCCAGTAAAAAAAAAATTCTCACGATATACAGCCGGTGCACGGACATCGACTTTAGAGCTAAGAAACAAAGCCGATGCACAGCTATCGACTCTAGTACAATTACACAGGATCTACCCGCTGCGTGTTCAAGACGCGAATTTTCACCAAGTCGGTCTTCAGTTCAGCTTCGAGGCCTTCTGCTTCCTTGAGGGAGTGAACAATGAGAGCTTGCTTAGCTGCAATGAGCCGATTTTGGTGCCAGAACCTTCTCTTCGAGGACTTCCAACCCTTTGCGCAAGGTCGCCAGTTCAGCAGTACTGTCAGAGGTGTCGGTTTGGCGTACAAGACAGCCTTGTGTTCATTAAGCCGTTGGTGTTTCATCTACAAAATCGGTTTTCAACGGAAGAAAAGGTGATCGATGGTGGCAAGTTTGGCTGGCTCTGCATGGTGGCTGTCTCAGAATGGCCTGAGCTCAAAGCCCGTGGTCTGATCTGTGCGTCCTCACCGCTATTCTCGCCTTGACTGAGGCTCGGGGGCCAACTGACCTGGTAGATGCTCTGTTTTTTGAAGCCGATTGGGGTGTCATCGGCTGGTCCTGCGTCGCAACCTTCTTCAAAGATGGTGAGTTCTTGCAGAAGAGGATCACTGGAGCTGGTGGGAGGAATTTAAGGGCTCTCTTGAAGGCAAGGGTCTTCCACATTATCCCCCAGGTCTCAAAGTCATCAGTCGAAGAGTTGAAGGATAGATTGTGAAGGACCGATGCATTGCCATCGGCTCATTGAGCATTGGCTAAGTGAACAATCGGCAGAGTCAGTATGAGGGGAAATCGGCTAAATAAGCTTAAAGGAAATCGGCAAAATCAAATTGGGGGAAATTCTTCATTGATAAACAGGATTTCTTACATAAAGAGCTGATTGCTCTCAAAAGGAAGTACTAGGGGATACATTGCCCCATCTACTACTACTGATCCTATTCTAAGGGTCCTATCTACGGGCCGTCGCTGCCCTCGTCGTCGCCGTCGTCGCCGCCGTCGGCGCTACTCCCGGCGGGCTCGTCGTCGCCGCCGCAGCGGCCGCCGGCAGGGCCCTCGTTGTCCTCGTCCTCCTCGTCAGCGTCGTCGTCGTCGCTGTCGAAGTCGCTGAGGTTCCCCGGCCAGGGGCAGAAGCGCTTGGCCGGCGGCTCATCGTCGGAGGTGTCGTCCTCCTCCTCCTCCTCCTCCTCCTCCTCGGAGGAGGTGAAGTCATCCCAGGAGAAGCGATCGTCATCGCTCTCCTCCTCCGTTTCCCCGTCGGCAAGGAAGCGGAGGTCACTTTCCCCGTCGGTCGAGGACTTGTCGTCCTCAGACCGGACGGAGAAGTCGTGACTGGACTCCTCCCCAGCTTCGATGGCGCGGCGGATGTTGGCCGCATGGACCTCCTCCGGGTCCCACTCCGGCGTCGGCTCGCGGGAGGAGGAGGATTGAGTGGAAAGACCCGATGAGGCAGAGGAGGAAGAAGACATGGTGGCGCAAGAGGGCTTTTGGAGTGCTAATGCGAAGGGGATGAAGAAGCAAACTGTTTGGAGCGGTTAAATAAAAGGGAATATAGTGGAGATTCAATGCCACAGCAGTTTCCGAGGAAGTGGTGCCCAACAGAAAAAAAAAATTGCCAGGTCACGCGGAGAAGTGGAAGAGGCAAGGCATCATGATGAAGGATACTGCGACGGTTCTGCTCTGCCACGACATGACCCGACGAATAAAAAGAGTGATGTTGGAATTTCCAAAACCAGGGGGGCATGTGTTATCACCAGAATTTGACCGGATCGAGGTGGGCCGCGATTAAAGATGGGCTTGAAGGATATACATGGAAGAAATACATGAATCGGCCTTATATGCAAAGTTTGGGCTAGTTTGCCCGTGTATCTGTAACATAGTAGGATACGTGTCGATTAGATAGAGTTTGGCTCGTGCCCGGTTGGGATTATTCCCACGTTAGAAAGTCTACGGACTATAAATATGTATCTAGGGTTTATGAAATAAACAACAATCACGTTCACCACAAACCAATCTAGGCGCATCGCCAACTCACTTGTCTCGAGGGTTTCTTCCGGGTAAGCATCATGCTGCCTAGATCGCATCTTGCGATCTAGGCAGTACACGTTTACTCGTTGTTCATGCTTTGCTCGTGCTGAAGCCTTGTTGATGGCGAGCAACGTAGTTATCATAGATGTGTTAGGGCTAGCATTATTCATCGTATCATATGCTGTCGTCGTGCAACCCTTAGACATCTAGCCGCCCTTACACCTATCTTAGGTGTAAGGGCGGCACCCCGCTTGATCATTATTTAGTAGATCCGATCCGTTATGATTGCTCCTTGTTCTTCAAGGATTAGTTTAATATCTGCATAGTTAGGCCTTACAAACGGGTTGAAGGATCCAAAGTGGCGCGTAGGGTGTAGTTTGCTAGCCCTAGACAGGATGTTCCGGGGATCAACTTCATGTTGGTTTTTAGGCCTTGTCTAGGGTCGGTTTACGATCATCGTGCGTGGCCACCACGAGTAGGATGTTCCGATTATGCGGTGAAAACCCTAAATCGTAGTAGGTCGTTTTAGCTTTATTTTGATCAAGCAGGACCACCATATATTCGTACACCTCGTACGAATCATGGGTGGATCGGCTCCTTGAGCCGATTCACAGGACAACCTGAGAGCCGATCGAGGCTCGTATTTAATGTTTACGTGTATGCCATGCAGGAAACTAAGCGAGACACATCCAACACCTTCCTGACCAGGTATAGGTCAGGTGGCACGCCCTTGCACCAGCATCGGACGTGCGCGCCGAGTCTTTGCGGGCCGTCGCTCGGAGGGACCAGGGCCAGCCGCAGTCCTGGGAGCCTCCCGGCTCTACTGTGTTGCCCGTCGCTGCTCGCCGGTGGGTTTCTGACCGCAACAATTACTCACATGGTTTTTGAATCATCCTAGGAAGAAGAAAGTCTACTTTTCGTCCTACAACTTCACTAAAAGTTCAGTTTTAGTCCTAAAACTTTTTATTGGTTCAAAATAGACCTTGAACTTTTAAAATTGATCACTTCAACAAGTTTGCGAATTTTGTGTCAACATGGACCCTCGGTTGCTAAAAAAACACCGAACCGGTTCGAGTGTCAAACGGTCCACACGAAAAAAATCAATGTATGATCGTTGTCGATCATGAAGTGGTGATCTCCTCTCTTCTCCCTCTCACGCCCCCATTGCAGCGCCACACGCGGCCAAACTCACTCGATGTGCCAAACACCGCCATCACCCTAGAGTTGACAAGCGTCTCAGTCCCACCTGCAGCAAAGAGAAGGAGCATCGTCTCTATCATTGTTTCTAAACTCTAACTACTAGCCACAGGAGGGCCTACGAGAAGGCCGACGAGACGTGAATCGCATGGTCATCGCCATCTGTTTAGTGGATGGCAAGCTTCACGATCAAGAGGGTGGGCTGATGAGGTAGTTACCTTCGTTACAGGTGCATCGAGGAGTAGGGCGGCCCTATCGTCCAGCTGGTACCGGATGACGGGACAAGCCCCATGCCCACGGTTAGGATGAAGGGAACGACGACAAGTCCATAAGGAGGACCGCTGCACCATTGGACTGGAGAAGGACAAGAGTTACGCACACGAGCAAGGCGGCAAATAGCACGAGAGAACACCGAGGATGCGCCGCCATTGAGCCAGGAAGCTGCTTGAGATTGAGAGGATTATTTTAATCTCAAATTTAGGAATTTCAGATGGGTCCAGGCGGGCAGATTCGGCTAGGTTCAGTCTAGTTGGATCAATCTGCGGCTTTTAGACAAAAAAAAAAACAAAACAAAAAATGCCGTATCGAACGACCATGAAAGTTCAAGGTCTACTTTGAACCAGAAAGAACTTTTAGGACTAAATGTGACCTTTTGGCAAAGTTGGAGGACTAAAAGTGGACTTTCTTCATGCACTTATGTACATTTAAACTTCACTATATTATAAATTTAAGCTAGAGAAAAAATAATTCTACTAAATCATGCTTTCAACTTCTAGCTAGCTAAGCTTGTATGTGTACATTTTTTTATGGTCTTAGTAGGTAATCTATACCTGTATCCATTCGTATTGTGTTAATTTTAAACGGACTCGCATAGCTAGCTTGAACGTACTTCTTTTTCTGATTAGAGTCTCCTATCCGAACATGTATACTACGGCAAAAAAAATCAATTAGGAGAGTCCACCTAGTTTAAAAGACTACTACGGACCGGAAGAAAAGAAAAGCTATAGATATATGGTCTTCTCTTTATATTGAACGTGCCAAACGAAACTACAGCCGAGTACGTAATTAATAATCATGCATTAAATCAGAACCACTTAATTTATATCTAACTGCTAATATAAATTAGGTGATGTGGCTTAACATGGTGGCTCTATTAATCATCCTTATTTTGCTTTTAATATATAATAGATATTACAAGGAAGAAATCATGAAGTAATAGACAGTAGTGATGATGAACAACATGTTGACAAAGCAGCTGATGAGGATGCAGGAAGTGAAGATTTTGATAGTGATGATGACCAGTAGTCCATGTAGTTCTGAAACGTAGATTGTACTTTTCTTTTGCATGAACTTCACAACTTTATCAGTACAATTCAGCACATCATAGTTAAGAACATGCAGGTGACATATATAACTTGATCCAAACTTACATTACCAACACTAATTTGTTCTGCTCACATAGTAATACTAGCAGGTCCACAAAAGTAAGATCATAAACACACATATTTGTCTTCATGCTCACTGAACTACAATTACAACATAGTTGTCCTAGCATTCCCGTAAACCATGTACATGGTAAGGTAGATCAGTTGTCATGAGCATGGCGACGCTTGCTCTCATTGTTGTCCAACTTGGGATGAGTGGCCTCTGGGGATGCAATCCCTGGTTCACTATAGTCACAATGCGGGCGAGTTCATAGGCGACATAACCATCAATGGAAGCTAGCATACTCCAGGTTCATATCGGATAGAGGCTTCCATTCACAGAAATTATGGCCTTCGAATTTGTCGTAGTCCTGCACAAACTTCTCCTTCATGCCGACGTACTTGGGGTGGATGAGCTCCGAAGCCATAGTAGCCATGCCAGCCCTGTTACCATAACCTGGTATTTTCAACATATCCAGGAGGTCCAGATGCTTTCCAGGTGGAATATACATCCATTGCTTGTAAAGCAACTTGTGGTCAGTCCTTATGTACACACCTACAAATGTGACATCCTTATTCTTCAGGAATTGCCTTAGCGGGTATATATTGTCCTGGCACCTACATTGCAAAAATTACAATTAGATTGTTTACAATATTGTGCAATAAGAATTAGCAATATGGAACTCATAGGTTCTTGATGAAGCAAGCCGGGCTTGCAACATTTAAAGATCAAGAGGTGGAGCATGTTTTAGTTCGAAGTGTTACATATTATGCAGAGATAAAAAATACATATAATGGCCATGCAGGAACACTCTCTACTGCTAGAGATGCAGACATAAAATCAGTAACAATATTAAATTAGTGACTGTCAGATTTGTTAACAGATTTCGTACCAAATTGGCTGAATGTGTACACGTACTACCAAATAGACTGAATCTGTACTAATATATAGTATGAAATCGGCTTATTCTATAGAAGTAGAACCAAATCAGCAAGAGATGAAAGACCTAAGAACATTCGAATCTCTAGAATACATACCTGATAAAGTGGAAGACGAGAACGTGCTCCCTCAAAGCTATCTGCATGACCGAATTTTTTTTTCCTGCCAGAAGTCGTACTCAATGTCGAGGCCGACAAACCAGTACCTCTCGTCCTTGAGCCACTCCAGGTACATGTCGAGGATGCTTTCGACGGTGCTCATCTCGTTCGTGTACACAGCCTGGATCGAAGTGTCGCCATGCGCACGGAATTGGTGAACCTCCGTGGTCCGCTTGCCGTCGTCCTTCTCTCGGAAGACCGGCTCGAAGTTGTCGGTGGATGATGCAGCCCCTCCCATGGTGTGTCAGCAATGGCGGAGAGAGACGAGGAAGAGGAGAAGGCAACCGACGCTCTTGAGAACTGTTGCCTGACAAAGCGGAACTACCTAGAGAACTAAGTGGGGTTGAGAATAGAGGGTTTTTTACAGTCCTTCCACGTGTGAACAGAGTCTATGGTTAGGAAGACGAGAAGGCAACTCGACGAGGATTCGTTTTTTTCCAAGTTTATTAATTTTTCCTTGCGCATTGAAACTAGGTGTACTGACTCCTATCTACCCTGCATTAATCCAGGGCTGTAACTGCCGGCCCAACCGTGCATTTCATTATTTGTTTTTCTATTTAATACAAGTATTGTAGTAATTAACGAACTCCCACATTAGTTGTACACCAGTATAACTGCACACATTAAATAAGTTAAGTCAAACTTTAAAATGATAATTTCATAGCACAAGATCACACCTCAATATCTTACAACCGATAACCCATCTTGTAATGGTGCACAAATAAAAGTCTTCAACGCAAATATGAAATTATTCAGGACAAATAAAATTTCCCTAAAACTACTCAACTTCAATATCTGGAATGTGTAAAACAAATACATAGGTGCCATGATCGCCAAGGTAGAGCATCATGAGCACCTTGTGTCCAATTTCCAACTGTTATCACCAGATTTTAGACGAATCCAGAGGTGGGCCGGGCTTGGAAGATTACATGTGGAAGAATTCTAAGGCGGCCTGGCACGAAGGGTCTTGGGCTGAATTGCCCGTGTATCTTTATTTAGTAGTTTATTATTTTAGATAGAATCTTAGTCGTGCACGGTTTAGTGCACGCCCTCATTAGAAAGTCCCCTGGACTATAAATATGTACCTAGGGTTTATGGAATAAACAACAACTCACGTTCAACCCCAAAAACAAACCAATCTCGGCGCATCGCCAACTCCTTCATCTCGAGGGTTTCTATCGGGTAAGCGACATGCTGCCTAGATCGCATCTTGCGATCTAGGCAGCACTAAGCCCACGTTGTTCATGCGTTGCTCGTACTTGAAGCGTTTTTGATGGCGAGCAACGTAGTTATCATTAGATGTGTTAGGGTTAGCATTGTTCTTCGTTTAAGCATGCTTACGTAGTGCAACCCTTGCATATCTAGCCGTCCTCACGCCTATCTCAGGTGTGGGGGCGGCACCCGCTTGATCATTATTTAGTAGATCTGATCCGTTACGATTGCTCCTTGTTCTACAAGGATTAGTTTAATATCTGCAATAGTTTGGCCTTACAAGGGGGGGAGGATCCAGTGGCACGTAGGGTGGCGTTCGCAAGTCCTAAACGGGATGTTCCTAGGATCAACTTCATGTTGGTTTTTTGGCCTTGTTTAGGATCGGCTTACGAGCACCGTGCGTGGCCGCAAGGCCCAACCTGGAGTAGGATGATCCGGTTATGCGGTGAAAACCCTAAATCGTCGTAGATCTCATTAGCTCCATCTTGATCAAGCAGGACCACCAAGTATTCGTGCACCCCGTACGGATCATGGGTGGATCGGCTCTTTGAGCCGATTCACAGGATAACCTGAGAGCCGATCGAGGCTCGTATTTAACGTTTACATGTATGCCCTGCGGAAACTAAGCGAGGCAACCTCATCACCTTCCTGACCAGGTATAGGTCAGGTGGCACGCCCTTGCACCTCGCAACGCCGCGTGTGACCAGAAGAGCATTGCGGGCCGTCGCTCGGAGGGGTCTCAGCCAGCCGCAGCTCTAGGCTCCCCCCGGCTCTACGGTGTTGACAAGGCCGCTGCCCGCCGGTGGGTTTTGGCGGTCAACACATTCGGCACGCCCGGTGGGACTATCGTCTACATCAACCACATCGCCATCTACATCTGAGATGGCGGACGGCACGCCAGTCACCTACGAGGATCTGCCCGACGACCTCAAGAAGCAATACAACGAGATCAAGGCTACCCTCGAAGCCGACCTCATCGGCTCTTTTCAGAGAACCCGTTCCGGTGGCATCGAGATGGAAGGGGTTCTCACCGAGAAGGTGCACTCGATGGGATAGACCTCTCTGCCTCGTCGGAGGAACGCACCCGGGAGTGCAGCGGCGGGAGATCAACTACACGGTGGCTCACTCGCTACACCGCCACTGCGAGAACTTGGTCAACGTCTTGGAGCGTGTCGCTCGCGCGTGATCCAGGAGATCATGAGCCACCGGTACTCGCCGTCGGGACCAGCTCTCGGGACGCATCAAGGAGAGTTGCCATTCCGGTCCCGTCCACCGCTGCCATTTGCGTTGGCAGCACCAGCTGAAGTGCCGACTACACCGGCATTCCTCGTCTACGAGGTGGTGGCGACCCCGGTGACTACCGAGTTCTTAATGGAGGCGCCTAAGGAGATCCCTCATGGATACGCGTGCATGTATGTGCCGGATTGTGGTGGTCGGGCACTCACAAACCAGGCCACGACATCGGGGACTCCGGCGAAGACGGGAGGAACGTCGGCGACAGAGCGGACGTGGCTAACTAAATACGCCACACCGACGAAACTCCGAGCCCAGCTCCTGCCGGCTGGCTCGGAGCTGGAAAAGCAAACGTGGCAGGCCAAGTACGCCACCCCGGCGAATCTTCGGAGTGCAACTCCTACGGCCAGCACAGCGGATCGGATCGATACCATGCGAGAGACCAGTTCGGCATGATGCCGAAAAGAAGGGCGATCGGCTATTCCAAGCCGTACCACGACGATTACGAGATGATCCCGCTGCCACCTAAATATCGGCTCCCCGACTTCTCCAAATTCGGTGGATCGGATGGCTCCGGCTCCATCGAGCACGTCAGCCGATATTTGGCTCAACTAGGACCGGCTTCGGTGTCGGATCAGCTACGCGTGAGGCTCTTTTCACGGTCCCTCACGGGATCGGCTTTTGGATGGTACACCTCTCTACCGGCGAACTCCATCCGGTCTTGGAAGCAATTGGAAGAACAGTTCCATATGCAATACCATTCAGAAGCTTCCGAGTCCGGCATTGCCGATCTAGCACAACTACGTCGAAGCGCGGGAAACGGTGACGAGAATACATCCGGCGCTTCGGGAATCTTAGGAACCGATGTTATTCGGTTCGTATAGCTGAAAAGGATGCGATCGAGTTGGCGGTAGCGAGGCCTTGCAACACAGCTCAAGGACATGGCCTCCCAAGCAGATTATCCCTCGGCGGCGCACATGGTTCGAAACTATCGGCATATGAACAGCGCCACCCCGACCTGTACCAAGACAAGTTCAAGCGTGCGGTAGTCATGGTCGATACGGAGGAGGATGAAGTGCCTGCGGGAGGCCAAGAGATAGCGATGGGCTGAGTGGACTCGGGGGGAACCCCGTGGCCTGCAAATGGGTAAAGCCACCGGGGCCGCCCGGGGATTTGATTTTGACGTGACCAAGGCTGAACAAATCTTCGACCTCCTGCTCAAGGAGAAACGGTTGACGGTTCCTGAAGGTCTCAAGTTCCCCACGGCGAAAGAGCTAAACGGAAAGCCGTCTTGCAAATTCCACAACTCGCTTTCCCATGCCACCAACGACTGCCGGGTGTGGCGTCGGCACATCCAAGCGGCGATAGAGAAGGGGCGGCTAATTTTCAACCGAGTACGCCATGAAGGTCGACACCCAACCCTTCCCCGCCGTTAACATGGTAGAAATCACCTACCCTGAAGGTTGCCAGCCAGGTCCCTCGTTCAGCATCAACATGGTAGGACCTGGAAACCACTCTGGCAAAGATGGAGATGAGGGCAGCTGCTCTCATAGCGAGGACACAGAGGAGGCCGCTCCACGCGATCGGCTCCATCATGATGGCAAGCGCTATGTCACGAGAGGAGAGGTGAAGAATATAAGATATCAGCGACCCCTCTGCGATCACCTCCTCAACAAATATGTTAGCCGGTATGACCAACGCCGGCGACCCAATTACGATGGTAGAGAAGATCGTTTGGCTAGAGAAGCCCGGAAGACATCGTCGGCGGAATCGCGATGAGGAGGAGCACGAGCGCCGTGCCACGGAAGCATCCGGGGAGCAAGATGACAACACCGGACAGCCGGGACTGCCCCTTCTTCAGACACTGCTGGGATTCAGGAATGAGCCGATTGCCCACAATCGGCAATTGCCCAGAATGCAATCAGAAAAAGAAGGAGGCAGCCAACGTGTCTGTGTTCGACGCTTAGGGCCTCTCCCGCCACAAAGCAAACGCGCCGAGTCACCTCGTTGGGCAGATCTTGAAGATTCGAAGACGAGGGAGAAGTGGAAGAAGACAGGTACCACCGGCCAAGATGGTGCCCCGACGGACTCAGCCGTTCCCGAAGCGCGGGGTTCAGCGATTGCGCGGCCTGGAGGAAGCCGAAAGGTTGTACTGCATACGCTAAGAAAGGCACGGCCTGATTCGGCTGCAAAGGTTCGGCGAACCCTGGATGAAGAGGGTCGTCCACGGAAAATGGAGTGGCGCCCTAAACGAGAGGAAAGCCGATGATGAGACATCGGGCTGGCACAAACATGGTACTCGTCTTGCCGACGGAGCGTGGCGCTCCACGACTCTACGGAGCACTCAAGGTGGACGACGGCGGGCGCATCAAGTCGGAGGTTGGGTTGGTTTCATCCCGGCGACCAAGTAGCAAGATCAAACCAATGGGCAAACCGGGAGAGGCTGATCCTTGTGATCGGCCCCAAAAAATTTACGAAGGGAACTTACAAAACCTTCAACGAGCAAGCAACGTGGAGGCCGATTCCAGCAATCGGCCAAAATTATCCTCACCTACCTTTCTACCTGGGTTCAACATGTTATCCAACAGAGCCGATGCCATCAATTTTCTTGACAGAATCGGCTCGGGGGGGCACCCAGGTATATGAAAATACGAGGATATGCAACGAAGCATCTCATCTTTTGTTGATGGGTATTGGAATATGGGGGCCGATGCACGGGTCGGCCGTAATAAAAAAATGAAAATTCGAAAATTTTCGAACACGGCCCGATGCGGCAGGCATCGACTTAAGGACATGAAAGCCGATGCATGGCCATCGACTCAAGGGAGATTTCTTCAAGGACAATGTCGGGAGCAGCATGGGCGTGCGGATCGGATCAATGATCGGATCAATGTCGGGGAGCCTATACGGCCGGCGGGGCCGAAGAAACTCGGGGGCAGCTCACCTTGAGGGCTCTCTCGTTTTGGGAAGCCGATGTATATTTAAATCGGCTAGCTCGGCATAAGGAGCTCCCTCGGACATGATCGAGCCTAGGTCCATACAGCTACGCTTTACCTTGGCCGGGACTCGGGGGCAACAAGCCTGGAAGATGCCCTGTTTTTGAGAGCCGATTAGGGTCACCTCGGCTGCGGCTGCATCACGGTCGTCTCGGGCGAGGACCAGGAAGGAAAAGCCGACGCCTAGTACGGGGCTTGGACCGTCTTTGTTGCTTTGCAAGAAAAGGAAAGAAGTCCGACGCGTTGCTATCGGTCTTAGCATGGCAAACGGAGGGAATGAAATTGGAGCGATTAAAGGATAAATGGAAAGAACAATTTCATTAATTCCAAGGAGCGGCTTTACAAGAAAGAGCCGATGGCTCTCAAAAGAGGGATCCGGTGCCTAGTGCACTTGCTACTACTAGTCCTATACTACTAGTCGTCGCTTGTCCTCGTCATCGCCGCCGTCGACGTCGTCGGCGCTGCTCCCGAGGAGCTCTTCGTCGCTGCTGCCCCAGCCCTTGGCCGGAGCCTCTTCCTCCTCGTCATCATCATCATCCTCGCTGTCCGCCCAGGAGCGGAAGCGCTTGGTCGGCGGGTACCCGATGGAGGAGGAGGAGTCATCCTCCTCCTCTTCCTCTTCGTCATCATCTTCGTCCTCACTGTCCGCCCACATGCGGGGGCGCTTCTTCGGCGGGAGCTGGGCGGAAGGAGAGGCTTTGGCCTTCGCTGCTTCTCCTTCTTTTCCTCCTTGTCGGAGGAGAAGGGATTCACTTGCGGGGTGGAGGCTGTCCTCGGTCTTCTTCTTCGGCGAAGATTGGGGGAAGAGTTTTGAGAAGGAAGAGGAAGAGGAAGACATTGCTACGGGAGGAGAGGGTTTTTGGTGCCGATAGGCTGGGATGGAATAGAGGATATGAGAGAGAGCTAACCGATCGGCGCGGTTAAATAATGATAGATCCGGTGAAGGATTAATGCCATTACAACTTCCAAGGGATCGATGCTAAAGGCTGTCGGGATTTTTAGAGAAGGCTGAGAAGACGGGGCATAATGATGACGGATGCTGTAACGGCTCTGCTGCTGCTACGACATGACCCTTCGAAGGGAAAGCATAATGATTTTGGAAATGTTATTTCCAAAACCGAGGGAGCATGTGTTATCACCAGATTTTAGACGAATCCGAGAGGTGGGCCGGGCTTGGAAGATTACATGTGGAAGAATTCTAAGGCGGCACGGCACTGAAGGGTCTTGGGCTGAATTGCCCGTGTATCTTTATTTAGTAGTTTATTATTTTAGATAAGAGATAGAATCTTAGTCGTGCACGGTTTAGTGCACGCCCTCATTAGAAAGTCCCCTGGACTATAAATATGTACCTAGGGTTTATGGAATAAACAACAACTCACGTTCAACCCCAAAAACAAACCAATCTCGGCGCATCGCCAACTCCTTCATCTCGAGGGTTTCTATCGGGTAGCGACATGCTGCCTAGATCGCATCTTGCGATCTAGGCAGCACAAGCTCACGTTGTTCATGCGTTGCTCGTATCGAAGCGTTTTTGATGGCGAGCAACGTAGTTATCATTAGATGTGTTAGGGTTAGCATTGTTCTTCGTTTAAGCATGCTTACGTAGTGCAACCCTTGCATATCTAGCCGTCCTCACGCCTATCTCAGGTGTGGGGGCGGCACCCGCTTGATCATTATTTAGTAGATCTGATCCGTTACGATTGCTCCTTGTTCTACAAGGATTAGTTTAATATACTGCAATTGTTTGGCCTTACAATGGGGGGAGGATCCGGTGGCACGTAGGGTGGCGTTCGCAAGTCCTAAACGGGATGTTCCTAGGATCAACTTCATGTTGGGTTTTTGGCCTTGTTTAGGATCGGCTTACGAGCACCGTGCGTGGCCGCAAGGCCCAACCTGAAGTAGGATGATCCGGTTATGCGGTGAAAACCCTAAATCGTCGTAGATCTCATTAGCTCCATCTTGATCAAGCAGGACCACCAAGTATTCGTGCACCCCGTACGGATCATGGGTGGATCGGCTCTTTGAGCCGATTCACGGGATAACCTGAGAGCCGATCGAGGCTCGTATTTAACGTTTACATGTATGCCCTGCGGGAAACTAAGCGAGGCAACCTCATCACCTTCACGACCGGGTATAGGTCAGGTGGCACGCCCTTGCACTTCGCAACGCCGCGTGTGACCAGAAGAGCATTGCGGGCCGTCGCTCGGAGGGGTCTCAGCCAGCCGCAGCTCTAGGCTCCCCCCGGCTCTACAGTGTTGACAAGGCCGCTGCCCGCCGGTGGGTTTTGGCAGTCAACACCAACTTAGCTTCATGCGCCATGAACTTGTCCCATCTATTAATGCGGACACGTCCATCATTTTCATCAGGAGAAGTGATGTACGTCGATGTCATCCTTATGCCAAAATTACTAATAAGCGTAATACCACCACTAAGTGTCATTTCTTGGGGAAGTAGACGACGATGCAGTTTCTGTTGGAAATAAAATTAGACTTCACATCAAAAATAAAAAATTATATTAAAGAACAATTAATCAACTTACCACAAAATTCTTGTTTAAGTTGGACCAATTCAACTTATGCAGCAGTCCATAAGCTCTTCCAAGATTGTAATCTCCTGCATCATTATGTTCTACATAAACTTCAAGCTTGTTCACCTTCGTAATGACCGTTTCCATCATTTTCCAATTAACATCGGTTCCAACAGTTGCAATGAGGTTATCAACTATTAGTCTCTCTCGAGCACCCAAATTGTAGTATGCTACAAATGAAATGTGCTGCACAAATTAAAAATGCATACATCATTTGTCACATTAAATTAAATCAATAAGTATATATTTAGGAAACCTATAACGGAATTAATTAAGAGATAGATATATTACTTGGATGAACGATAGGGTACTGTCCAGAAATAACACGGCATGAATCCAAACCTTTCAATTTATCAATGGAGAAAAACACCTTCTGGCCAATATGAACGCAATATATTCTACAAAATTCCTCCCATGCATCACCACTAACGATAGTTGTTTCTGCTTCATTCGTAACTATGAACACAAATTCAACCTCTATTTCATTTTTATTTTGAAATTTAAAGTGTTTGATCAAACCTAGGTTGACCAGAGCCTACAAAGAGCTTGCCAATGTTTTTTAAATCACACACACTTTTCTGGGATAATGTGGTGATGCCAAATCGAACCAGCATGTGCTCCCAATGCTATGAGTATCCTGCTTGGTACTTGCTTCACAAATGGTAGCCTCTAGTTTGAGTTTGAGTGTGAATTCAATTTGGTTTGAGTTCATCAAACCAAAATGGCTACATATCATGGTTTCATCATTACCGATGTGGTGATGCACCCATGTGCCAAATTTCACACCATTTGGACTAAGATTGATAAAAAAAGTGTGCACGGGTGCCTGTTTAGGGTAGACGTGCATGACCATTGAACTGCAGACTCCTCACTTCCTCTACTGATATGATATTCTCCACATTTTTCCAAGCATGATATTTTTTATCCAACATATTATCCACATATTGACCAAAACTCAGGGTTTCACAACAATTCAACCTCTTTTTCATTTTTTTTTGAAATTTAAAGTGTTTAGTCAAACCTAGGTTGACCAGAGCCTACAAAGAGCTTCCCAATGTTTTTTAAATCACACACACTTTCCTGGGATAATGTGGTGATGCCAAATCGAACCAGCATGTGCTCCCAATGCTATGAGTATCCTGCTTGGTACTTGCTTCACAAATGGTAGCCTCCACTTTGAGTTTGAGTGTTTCAGTTTGGTTTGAGTTCAACAAACCAAAATGGCTACATTTCTTGGTTTCATTATTACCAATGTGGTGATGCACCCCTGTGCCAAATTTAACACCATTTGGACTAAGATAGATCAAAAAGTGTGCACGGGTGCCTGTTTAGGGTAGACGGGCATGACCGTTGAACTACACACTCCTCACTTCCTTTAGTGATATGATATTCTCCACATTTTTCCAAGCATGTTATTTTTTATCCAAGTTATTATCCCACAATTACCAAAACTCAAGGTTTCACAACAATTGAACCTCTTTTTCATATTTTTTTGAAATTCAAAGTGTTTGGTCAATCCTAGGTTGACCAGAGCCACAAAGAGCTTGCCAATGTTTTTTTAAATCACACCCACTTTTCTGGGGTAAAGTGGTGATGCCAAATCGAACCAGCATGTGCTCCCAATGCTATGAGTATCCAAATTGTAGTTCCTTCACAAATGGTAGCCTTCAGTTTGAGTTTGAGTGTTTCCTTTTTGGATTTTATCAAATCAAACTGCTTTTCTGGGGTAATGTGGTGACCCATAATGCCAAGAGCATGTGCTCCCTATTTTTTGAGTTTCCTAATTGGTACTTGCTTCACAAACCAAACCCTATCTTTAGTTTGAATTTGAATTTTTCGATGCAGAGATCGTTTCGTGGAAAAATATTCCCTCCTAAAAATTGACTAAAAATTTGGGGTTCCCTCCCTTTATTCTTTTCACCGGGCCCGCGAAAAACAGCACTCACTTAATTATCTCCTCCCAACACCTATAAATATAAATACTCGCGCCCACCCATCCCGCAATTCAGTTCTAGCACCGACTCAACCACGATCAACGCTGCTTCCCTCCACGGCGCGAAACAAGATCTCGAAAGGACGTCGGTGCCGATAGGCGTTGGGTCTCGAGTTCATCTTCGACGACATGGCGCCCGGAGTACTTCGAAGCGGGACTATGCGAACCACTCCTAACCCTACACCTAAGAAAAAGGCTAAAGTCACAGGTCAATTCCATGTACTCTTCCTACCTTCTGATTCATGTGCTACATCTACAGATTATGTGCGTGTTTTGTAAATTTAGCACTGCATCGTTTCACCTTTTAGTCTTAGTCCCGATCATCATTTTGTAACTGCCATAGACCACTTATATGAGAACCAGGAATGTGGAAGAAGTTGATATCCACGCAAAAAAGATCTGAGTCTCTCACATAAGAAGTTTCATACTAGATAGGCAGCTCTGTCTCTCATTTTCTTCACTTTTATAAGTCGTTTTCGACAGTTTCGTCAGTTAAATGTACAACATATTGTGCCTACATTCAACACAACTCTTTTTCTCAATTTGTACATAGGTCGTTTTCGTCTTAAGACGTAGATCCGGATAGGACAATGTGTTGGATATTTTTAGATCCTTTACTGAATGTACTAAACAAACATATCTACAACTAGATGGATAGGTATAGCACTGTAGTTTTTCATTCTATTGTCATACAAATTAAAACTGCATCTTTAACTACAATATTTCAATTTGTATGTAGGTACTTCACGCAAAGTTCCAGATATTGACATCACAGTTAATGCTAGTAACATTATGGCAGAGGAAGCTGCTTCTCGGATTGAGAAAAGCAAGAAATACCTAGCCCTTAGGGCAAAAAATATGGAAGATACTGTTGCTGGCATGGTTGTCAGAATGCAAACTAAACCTATCTTTCAGAGTGCAACTAAGAAAGAAATCATGCAATCAGTGCATGCCTATGTCTTTGGTGCAGCAAATGTACCAGAGAAAACCAAAAACTCTAAACCTCAACAGGTAGAGTTAACAAAGGACCCTAACTATGAGCCAGATGATGCAGAGATGGCCAATGCGGAGGAGGAAGAAATTGTTGCTGATGAAGAAGAGGGTTACATTGCTGAAAACTTGTCTAATAAGGTTAGAATATGTGGCATTCCAATACATACATATGGTCGATTCGCAAATTAATTAAATACTAATGTCTCCTTCTTCTTGAAAGCAGGAATTGAGTGTTTCTACAGAACAGACACATCAACAGAAATCTACCACTGTTGTACCTATGTCCAAAGTATCAACAAGATCAAGAGCTAATGTAGATGCAGGAAAAGAAGGACAGTCTGCAGAGGAACCAAATGGAGCAACAAATACCTCACCAATTATATTAACTTCTAAAGAAATTAACTCAGTACAGAGCAACACAATACTAACAAATGAAGAGCAGTGTATGCACTTATTATGTAACATTTCTTCTCTTATTTATTACAACTTCTTCAGATATTCATGTTGTTTGTTTTCTCACTTAACAGAGCTGATCACAACCTCTAACGGACCCAAGAGGAAGCGAGGTGGACGCAGACCTACTATGGGTCATGGACTACACGAGTATACTAGAAGACATGGAGGTCTTAAGATGCAGATTGAGTTCTATGACGGTGCAAGAAGACCGAAAAATCCAGTTCAAGCTGCTAAACTTAGTTCTGCATGTGGTATTCACATTCGCAACAGCATGCCCCTAGCAAAACACTGGAAAGAGTACAATCCTAAAGATGGTGCTCTGAAAACTGTTATTCCAACTGCTATTAGCACATTTGTTGTGAGTTCGCTAATTTTAACTATTTCCTTTTTTTCATACACACATATATTGGTGACTTTGGTTTCTTCAAATCTATTGCAGGGAAAATTTGAAATGGACAGGCATGATGATCTAGCCAAAAAAGTCTGCACTGACATTATTCAGAACGGTATTCGTCAACAATGGTACAGGCTGAAAAAGGCTAACTGGGAAAAGGTACAACATTTCACTCTTAAGCAAGCTTACTTGATGAAGCCAGGCAATGTAGATGAGGGAACCTGGAAAAGACTTGTGGACAGTTGGTTCGATGAGCACTACCAGGTAAATAATTTTTTTGTCTTATTTACAATCTGCATTCAACTACATGTTATCTACATAAGTAACATATTTACAATGAACATAGCAAAACTGTGAGAAGAATAAAATGAACCGTGAAGCTGTGAAACAGCCGCATACAACAGGATCTAGAAGCTTTGTTGCCCACTTTGAGCATGTCGTAAGTATTTTATCTCTTCTTGACATAAAAATGATAAATATAAGAGTATAGTGCTAAATCATTTCATTCTCTGAATCTTGCAGAAGACACGCAATTGAATTGTACAAGATAAGCCACACAAACAAGGATGGTTTCATGAGCGACACAACACATGACGCTTATGTAAGTACATGCATATGCTTGCAACTACATTTACTACAGTGTAACATAACTTATGTATTCAAAAAAAATTTGCACACTTTATTATTTTCTAATTAACATGCTATAACGGTGTTTTAATCCTACTGCAGGTGAAGGTGGTTAACATGAAAATAGGGCCACACATGGAACATGAGCCTGTCAAATCTGATATACAGATTGTTGAACAAGTTATTAAGGAACATAGTTCTTCGCGATCGAGTACCTTCCTGTCAAGCGTTGGAGTGTCAGCTAACTCCAGAAGGACTTCCACTTCAAACGCACGTATTAAAGAGCTAAAAGCAAGGCTGACAATTCAGGAGCAACAAGCTGTAGATGAAAGTGCAAAGTATCAACAGGAGATGGAGAAGAGAATGCAAGCCCAGGAAGAGAAATTTCAGGAACTGGAAAGGAAGAAGGCAGAACAGCTTGAAGCTGCCAACAAGGCTAGTGAACAAACTCGTCTTGCATTTGAAAAAAGGCAACAATAAATGGATGGAATGCTTAGTTTCCTCTTAAGGACATCACAACAATCCCAGGCAACGCCAATCCATGATCACCAACAAACTGATGATATACTGTCCATCAAAAAGAAATTGCTACAATAATTAGTTGTCTATTTTTTCTACTTTTCGTGCCAATTTTTGTAACATAACTATTGACTTGGGTTACAATATTATGTGGTTCCAATCAGAAATTTATTGCCATATTATTTTGTTTTACATTATTCCATGCAATGCCCGTATTTTTGTTTCCCCTATTTTCTATTTTTAACGTGG
The DNA here is from genome assembly GCF_022539505.1 of Lolium rigidum. Lineage (NCBI taxonomy): Eukaryota > Viridiplantae > Streptophyta > Magnoliopsida > Poales > Poaceae > Lolium > Lolium rigidum. Next base: position 203,985,712 of record NC_061508.1, read on the forward strand.
CAATACGTTATTACCACGGTAAATGTAGTGTTGCGTCAATCTCAGTCGCCACGACTACCTGGTTTGTTCACATGTTGTGATAACTTGGCACCACAAACAAGGGTTTTGTTTAAATAGTTTTTCTCCACTAACATTCTGGCCATTGTGATAGAGTGGCGCAACGAATAGTTTAGACTGTCGCTCTTGTTTGTAGCTACTAATATTTAGGCCGTTGCGAGTACTATTTGGCATCACCAAAATAATTTCTATTGAAATAAAGTATCGTCACGGAATTTTCCATTGTCGCAGTAGTTTGTCGCTTCAACTAATTTGGCCGTCGCGATACCAGAAAATTCTTTTACCACGGTTGAGTTGTTTGTGACCATTCGTTTTTTCCACGCATATAAGGTTTGTTGACATAGTTTCTTGCCACCAAAATTATTTGTGTTGAAATAAATTATGGCCACGGAATTTTCCATTGTCGCAGTAGTTTGTCGCTTCAACTAATTGGCCGTTGCGATAATCATTTCCGGTCAAATAATAATTTAGACAATGACAAATTTTCCTATCTAACATGACAAATATGTTTGTCATCCATGAACATCATAGATGACGGATAAATAATCGTCATTCATTCTAGGTTTGACAATGAAAAACAAATGTAATATGTCACTAGAAAGTAATCTATGACGGAGATTCCATGACGAACCTAATGACAAACACATTTTGTCATCCGAGAGTAATACATGAAAGTTTTGGTATGTTAGGTGACAAAAGTTGTTTGTCATTAAAAATAATATGTGGCGTAGTGAGAGTATCAAAAATAAACAAAAGAGAGGACAAAGAGTCTTCCGAACAATCTCTATAGAATTTTTCCAAGCATGCTTTATGATTCATAATACAGTTATCGCTGTATGTGTTCATGTTACTTATTGTCATTCTTTATTAACTGAACCTTGTAAGAATTTTCATGATTACTTAGAAGCAACATAATAAGTTCCAAAGTTCATGTTAGTTTTATCACCTTTATGCTTAGGACGAGCATAGGTTAAGCTTGGGGATGTTGATGCATGTAAAATGCATACATAAACTTTGTCCTTTATTAGTATGAAATCCCACATATTTGTAACATATATGATGATAATCCCATGTTTTACATTGATTTATGGAGATTTACCAATAATCCAGTTTATTTGGTTTATAACTCTGCAGAACAGGGACTCCCTGTTTTGTGTATTTTCACTTTGAGAGACTTATACAGAGTCAAATTGAGCTAAGATTTTTGGAGAGTCATTTTTTCATCAGGAGAACCACCCTGGGCCCTGGAAGCACACCCGGAGAGGCCTGAGTCCCAAAAGAGCCCAGGTGGCACACCAAGACATGTAGGGCACGCCACCCCCTCTCTTTTGGTCATCGATCATCGAAATCGGTTGATTCTTTCGCCCACCGACATATTTTGACCTAAAAACCACCATATATATGACCCCGAAGAGTTCTCGCGAGGAGAGCACGACAGGAAGACAGAAACACGAAAACAGAGGCTGCATCAACGAAGATTGGTGGGGGAACTTCGCTGGGATCATCACCGGAGGGATCTCCACGTTCTCCAACATCTTCCTCATCATCACCATGATCAAGTGGGAGTAGTGCACCTATGGACTATGAGTTTGTGGCAGTAGTTTGATATATTTCTCTCATTTTCTTCATTGTTCTTAGTGCCATATGAGTTTCCCAACATGATTATGGTCATATTTGTAATATCTATGTGGTGGATCTTTATTCTATGATATTATACTATGAAATTTTGCAATACTTTATGTAAGATGTATTGATAGATGCATATTATGTATCCCGTTCTTAAGTATTGGTTCTGATCCAACTTGTATGCAAGAACGTGTGTGGGGTGATGTGTGCGTTAGATGGAATAGCATAGTTTTAATGATTGAATATATAGTGACAACAAATTCATGATCTATTATGGCTTTGCCTTTGCTATCTCACTAGGGATAAAGTGAATGCATGTGCTATGTTCATTATCTGACAAAAGTAATGATCTTGTTTGTTCAAGGTAGCATATTTGATATTTAAACATCATGTCAAAGTTTTTATAGCTATGCTCTATTAATTCTTAATACAAGATTGCTTGAAGTTTATTCCTATCTTATGGAGTGTAAGAGAGGTGTGTTATTCTCTATGTCAGAACGTGAAGCCCATATAAATGCTTATCTTATACTTGTTAAACTTATTGTCTTCATATCTCATTTATGAATTGTTATTATCCACTACAACTTAAAAGAGAGAATAGTCAAGTGAATCCATGAACTCTGGTCCAAGTTTAATCATAAGATACACCTTTATATCACTTTTATCTTACTTTTTATTTGCAGCACTATTTTAATCCCAAAATACAAAAATATTTTTATTTACTATTTACACTCAAAACCCCAAAACAAACAAATCTTTACCACTTTTACTTAGTTTATTTCAGTTGCTTAGTTTACTTTACTTTACTTCTTACTTTATTTACTTTTACTTACACAAAACCTTGTGCTTGACAACCACACGGTGTAGTTGGGGACACAAGGCTTTATTTTATTTTGCATGATTGCTAGAAGAAGAGAGGGATAGATAACTCTTTACGCCATTCCCCGGGAGTTCGCTATAAACCCTCAAGTCACCCTTGTGGGGAAAACACTCTGCTGACACAACACTCTGCACTTAAAGTCTCAACGTTATCAACATGTTCATGCTTCTAATTAAACTCGTAAGTAATCTCATGGCTTAAACTAAGCATGCAAACTATATAAAATAGAGGTATATATTTTCCCATGTGCAAAATCAACTATGGATTTGATTCAAACATAAAGCATTAAAACATGAATATTTGTGAGGTGATAATAACACTTAATAGTTGTTTTTGAGCATGCATGCCACCAAAGACACTACTACATCTACATGCAGCTATGACATCAAAACTTTAAAGCTTTCGATTGACATTTCGCTTTCACCTCACGAGAAGATCCGAAACTAGATCCCATGTTAATTTTTTTGACAACTTTTATTTCGACGGTAATTGCTAAATTGCTATCACTTACTTGCTGGACTATGTGCCAGATTATAGTAACTTTGGCTAGGTTTTCCTGTGCGTTATTCTACAACAATACAAGACTAAATGATGCTACTTTTTGTGGAATGGTATCATCTCTTAATTTTTGTTAACGGTTTTGCTAGAAATCAGGCGCCTGATTTTTATTAAGTCTAAGTCCATTTCTTACCTATTTAATTTGTCTCCTATTCCGTGCTAACATGGGAAGTGCAAATGTGATGCAACTGTTATTTTTTTTAGTTCCCCACGAGTTGCGACTCATATTTTTCTCCGTTGCCCATGTGTTGCAACTCATATTTTCTTAGTTGCATATAGGTTACAACTGATATTTTATCGGCTGTGCATAAGTTGCAACTAATATTTTCGCAGTTGCGCATATGTCGCAACTTGTATTTTTCCAGTCTCACATTAGTTGTAACTGATACAGTTGCACATAGGTTGCAACTAATATTTTCTTAGTTACATATGTGATCATATTTTATTAGTTACGCATGTGTTGCAACCTATATTTTCGCAGTTACGTATGTAAATTAAATAGCTAAGAAATTAACTTAGACTTGATAAAAATCAGTCTTCTAATATCTAGACTCTCTCTTTTGTTAACACTACATAACCAAAATGCATCCATTCCCTAGCTAATCATAGTTATTTGTATGATCAAATCAACGGCGCGGTTATGCATGATGTAGTGTCATGCTCATTGACAGCTATGACCCAGCTTAGAGATTCCATTGCTCCAGCTACTGCTTTGTTTTACGAACTTGAGTGTCACTAGAAGACCAAGACTCGAGTGTTTCTTTATATGAACCAACAACAAGTGGTTTGATAGGTTGAAATTAAAATGATTCGGTTATGTGCCCACATTGTGGCACCTTGATTATTTTATAGTACTTCTTCCTGTTTTTTTTATTGACTTAAAGTTAGTACGGAGTTATACTAATTCGAGTCAATTAAAAGAGACTGGAGAGATTGCCTCCGTAAGTCAATAACATTGGTGACAAACCAATGTTAATGAACAAGCGCCCAACACTGGGATGACATGGATCGGCATATGGACCGTTCGCACGCTAGACCATCTTCAATCCAAAACGGTTCTTTTGTGCCAGCCCGTGGACAAGGCAGCGGCTCATATCCGTTTGCGGGTTGCAGCATCCCAACGCCGTCAGCTGTCCACGATGCTGCCTAACATAGGCTTAATAGCGGCCTAACTGGATCTTAATGGCGGTGCCACCATTTTCCGTATTTGCCTGCCATATCCCGCCGCGCCCTCCCATCGTGTAAGACCGCTAGAGAGAAATTTCCGCTGAAACATAAGATGCCCTATACACTGGACAAGGATTTTGTGCACATGGGAGTCAGTGCTCCCTTCACTTTTGAATTTTTGAAAATTTCAGATTCTTATATTTCTCTGCTTTTAAGAATTATGACATTAAATATGTAGATAGATGTGTATACGAGGATTGGAATCAAAAAAGTCTCGTAAAAAATTACGTTATATTTTGGGAGATGCAAAAAAGACAAATTTCTGACAGTAAACTGACAAAATATACGTACAATTGTACTACTATTTATAGTCAGAAATTTGTCTTTTTTGTATTTTCCAAAATACAAAGTATTTTTTAATGGGACTTTTTTGACTACACTCCTCGTGTCTAAATCTATCTACATATTTAATACCATAATTTTTGAAAACATAAAAGAGTGAGGTTTTAAAAAAATTCAAAAATCCAAAAGTCCAAGCAGCACTGATGCTCATGTGTACATGGTACTTTCCCCTATACACTATGCTAAATTATCTATTAGAATGTATTATATCGGAATGGTATAACATAAATGCATCCATCCCTATCTGTATGACCAAATCAACGCTGCGGTTATACACCATGTATTGTCAAGCTCATCTTGGCAGCCATGACCCAGCTTAGAGATTCCTTTGCTCCATATACTGGTTTGTTTTACGTACGGACTCCAGTTTCTTTAGAAGATCCAAACTCGAGTGTTTTTTATGTGAACAAACGACAAGTGGTTAGATAGGTTGAAATTAAAAGGATGCTGTTATATGACCACATTGTGGCACCTGCACCTAGATCTGAGGTGACTGAGGTTTAACGTCGACGGTTGATCCACCGGTCACTAGCTATGTTTTCATTGTTCTTAGGGCATCTCCAGCGGCGAGACGCAAACGGTCGCTGAGCGACCGTTTTCGTCCGCCGTGACCGGAAATGCGTCTGGGGCCTGTTCCAGCGGGGTGACGCAAAGTGATCGGGCCGTCCGTGGAGACGCAAACCTGGCCCAAATATGCGTCAGGTTTGCGTCTCCGCGGACGCTCGGCGGTCGCGGAATCTGTCCGTGTTGGGTACATCCGGGCCCGGTCGGCAGTGACTAGGTAAGCAAAAGATTTTTTTCATTACTATTGATTGGCCAAAAGGACCATCTTTACAGAGATGGTTAGTCGAGTTAACCTAAAACTACAACGGCCGTACCTACTCGTCGTCGCGCGGCCTACACCGGCCTCGGTTACTCGCAGTCGCGCGCCCTACTACTGGCCGCCGGAAGGGCCGGCTGCGTCGTCGAAGAGCGAGCTCTTCGCGCACTCCGCGCGCCGCGCACGCCGGCGACTGGACACCTCGTCCTGCCGCCTGCGGCGTTCGAGGGCCTCGGCCAGGGAGCTGTCCCACAGGGCCTCCGCCTGGGCGAACGCCACCTTGGTAGCCTCCGCCAACGCCGTCGCCTGGGCCTCCTCCTCCTCCGCCGCCGCCTGGACCGCCGCCCGGGCCTCCTCCTCCTCCACCGCCTGGGCCGCCGCCGCCGCGTCCTCGTTCGCCTGGACCGCCGCCTGGATCGCCGCCATGTCGGCGACGAAGCGGGCCCTGTCCCTAGCTGGCGCCGCCACCGCTTCGTCCCTGGCGGCGATGGCGGCCTCCAGCTCGCGGTTCTCCTGCTCGACCCGCGCGGGAGAAGGGCCCCTACGCTAGAGCGAGTCCAGGTCGGAGCACATTAACCCCCGAGCCATGGCCATCGCATAGCTGTGGGCTTCCTCCTCCGCCACCCAAGCCTGACGGCGCTGGGCGTCCCCAGCCAGGGACTCGAAGGACGCGAGCAGAATCCGCTGGTCGCCGGCGTAGTCGAAGCGCATGGGCACGGGGACGTCGTCGTCCGCGATGTCGTGGATGACGGCGTCGGCCGGAGGGGCCGCGATGGCCGCCCGCGCCTCCGCGAGCTCGGCCCTGGCGTCGGCGTGCTCGGCCATGGCGTTGGCGATCTCCGCCCTGGTCGCCGCGAGGCGCCCTTCCGCGCGCTCTGCCGCCTTCGCCTCCGCCTCCGCCGCCGCCACCTGCAGGTCCAGCTGCTGCGCCTCAACGCCGGTGGCTACCTCGTCCTCCTCCTCCTCCGGGTGGAGCTGGCGGCACATGTGAACAACGTGCTCCCAATTCATGTGGTCGGCCATGGATGGATGGTAGCTTGAGGGGTGCCCGTCGCCCCCGCCGGTGTCCACCATATATAGCCACGGCGGGGCGGGAAACGGCGTTGGCGCGCAGGGCGTTTCCCGTGCGCGCGAAACGCCGGCGAAACTTGCCAATGTATTGGGCAAGCGCGGGAACGATCGTCGTCGCGCGGGAACAGTTAATCGCCGCGGCAGTCCTCGACGGGACGTAAAACGCCATTAGCGACCTTGACGCTGTCCCCGGTAAAAAAAATACGCCGGCACCGCTAGAGGTACCCAAGACGCAAACGGTCGCCCTGGGCCACATCGCGTCCGCGGGCCGATGCAAACGGATATTTCGGACGTCCGAAATGCGTCGGCCCGCTGGAGATGCCCTTAGCTGTTTTTTGTGACGGCCAACTTTCGCATGTGTTATCCTTGTTCTGTCTGATTCTCCTAGGCTGGAGTTGTTCTGGATATGGTCACGATGCCAACAACAGGTCCATTCATTTCTTTTTCTTGTAAAAATTCACGTGAGGTCTATGATGTTGCTGTGGATCTTCAAAGCAAAACAAAGCAAGAGATAATATTGCATATGAACTATATATGGCACTTTTTTTTGCATACTCGCATCCTCGGTTGTACGGGCGGGTCATACTCGAAAAATATTAATTGTAATCCATGTGTAAATAGAGAACTGAAACTGGAAAAATCTTAGTTGCAATCCATGTGTAACTAGAAAAAATCCTGTTGCAACAAATATGCAACTAATTTTTTTTTTTTTTGAGATGCAACCCATGTGTAACTGAAAAATCTCATCTGCAACTCATGTGTAACTAGAAAATCTCGGTTATAACTCATATGCAACTAGAGAAAATCTCAATTGCAACCCGTATGCAACTCGAAAAATTCTCATGCGGAGCGCATGTGCAATTGGAAATTCTTAGTTGCAATCTACGTGCCACTAGAGAAATTCCGAGTTGCAACTCATGTGCAATCATGTGCAACTGAATAAAAGTCATAGTTGCAACCTATATGAAATTAAAAAAATCTCAGTTGCAACCCATACGTATTTGGTAAATTGGTAAATCTCAGTTGCAACCTATATGCAACTGCTAAAATCTTAGTTGCAACCTATAAAAATAGTTGTAACTCATGTGTAATTGGTAAAATCTCAGTTGAAAAAGTCTCAATTACAATCCATATGGAACAGGAAAAATCTTAGTTGGAACCCATGTGCAACTAATTTTTTTAATTGCTACTCATATATTTTCAGCAGTCTACTTTTTAGTTGCACACCATATGTAATAATTTTCCTCTAGTTGCGCAACGTATGTAACTGAATTTTTGTTTACACATCAAGTATAGCTGATCTCATAGGTTGCAAAATATTTTTTTTCATTTGCAAAGTGCTCAACAACGGTTATGCAGGCTACGCAACAAGAAAAACACAATAGAAAAAACGGCCACACATCCAAAATAAAACGAAAAAAGGCCACATGTCCATATACCACAAAAAAAAAATAGACATGATATACCATAAATGCTACATAGCTCACGCCAGGTAGGAGATTCACCAGCCCACGTCAAAGCATAGCATCAGCCACCAGCCCACGTCAAAGCTTCAACATGGGTTGCAACATGCACAACCTATGTGCATCTTCCAAAATCTTATTTGACCACTAAATTAGGCACCAAATTTAATGGTCAATGAGGTGACTGAGATTTAATAGATCTTTCAAAAATAGCAATTATGTGTATTATTCTATAGTACCTCGGCAAGTCAATGATATTTGTGACCAACCAATGTTAATGAACAAGCACCCGACAAAGGGATCACATGGATCAACATATGGGTCGTTCGCATGCAAGGCCATCTTCAACAGACCATTGCATTTCAGACACCGAAAATGTTCGAAATGGTCCATTTGTGCCAGCCCAAGGGCAAGCCAACGGCTCAGGTCCGTTTGCGGGTGGCAGCAGCCCCAACGCCACCCCACATTTGTGGCGATAGCTGTCCCCAGTGCTACCTAATAGTGGCTTAATGGTGGCCGACGCTGCTAACCAGATATGATATTAATGGCGGCGCCAGTATTTCCCGCTTACGTCTGCCATTTCTCGCCGCACATTCCCACCAGGCAGCTTGTATGATGTGAGAATGGTAAAGAGAAATTTCCAAGGAAATATAAGATTCCCTATACACCATAACAAATTACATAGTAGAAAATATTATATTGGAATGGTATACATAACCTAAATTGATCACTTTCCTAGCTATTCATAGTTACTGTATGATAAAATCAACGCTGTGGTTTATGCATGAGGTAGTGTCATGCTCTTGACAGCCACGACCCAGCTTACCAGATCACATTGCTCTGGTTACTGCTTTGTTTTACGGACTCCAGTTTCTTTAGAAGACCAAGACTTAAGTGCTCCTTTATGTGAACCAACAACAAGTGGTTAGATAGGTTGACACTAAAAGGATGCTGTTTCTGCCCACATCGTGGCACCTTGATTATTTTATAATACCTCGGCAAGTCAATAATATTCGTGACTAACCAATGTTAGTGAACGCCCGGCCGATACTGGAATTACATGGATCAGTATATGGATCATTTGGACGTTAGGCCATCTCCAACAGCCCACCGCATTTCAGACACCAAAAACATCTAAAACGTTTCGTTTGTACTGGCATGTGGGCAAGCCAACGGCTCATGTCCGTTTGCGGGCGGCTGGCAGCGCCCTCAACCCCACCCCACATTTGTGGGTTCATCTACTCGTCATGTTGCCTAACAGTGGCTTAATGGAAGCCGATGTTGCTAACCAGATCTTAATGGCGGCACCACCATTTTCCGTATGCGCTCGCCATTTCTCGGCGGGCCCTCGTGTGTTTGCCCCTAGATGCGCATTTTTCCCGCCCAGGCCACTGTGCCTATAAATCGTGGCAGTCCGAGACTCATTCATGCCACACGGCCATAGCCATTACTCGTTGTACCCCCACCACCACTTGGGCCCATATTAGGGAGGCATCCCAGCCCCACGGCGAGCGGCGAGGAGAACATGGAGGACTAAGGCGACAATGCCAGGATGGCTTGCATGCGCCGACCATTGTGGAGGAGCTTGTCCTCCTCGAGTCCTTCCAGAGCGCGCGGCATCGAGCTGTTGAGGCCTCTGACGAGGCCAGCGAAGCGAGCATCATCGAGTTGTCCCGTCAAACGGCGGCCTTGGATGAGCACGGGCGAAAGTTCATGGCGGCAGAAGATATCTCCGAGCAGGCGCGGTATCGCACCTCGCCATCATGCTGCCCTCCACGCCGTGCTGAAGGCAGAAGAGGCATGCTACCTTCATTGTCGTCCAGGTGGAATCGAAGCGGCTACGAGAGGACGCAACGGCGATGGCGGCGCGGCAGGCGGCCAGGGCCACCGAAATCGAGGTGTCTATCGACTCGGAAGCAGCGACGATCACGACCACTCACGAGGTGGAATAGCAGGGCGCTATGACCTGCGCCCGTACCACGAGAAGGCAAGCCGCCCGGGAGAGGATGCGTCGAGCCAACGAATCCATCCACCATAGCATCCAAGGGGCAGCAACGAGGGCCAAGGAAGCTCCACGAAGAGGCCCAAAGTGCGGCGAGCTACGAGCTCCAGCACATCAGTGAAAAAGGGGGCATAAGTATGCGTCACCTCTGCCCGAAACCCTCCCTTATTTCTACCCCTCCCATCACTTCTAATTTTGAAATAACCATTTCCCCCCTTGAAGAACTCTTCTTCGGTCGGTGAGCAAAGTAAGCAGGCCGTGTCGGCTGCGACGATCACGGGGGAAGGGCGACTATGAACACTTCTTCGATCTCTCCACTCTTCATCTACCTCTAACGATGACTATGAAAAACATCACCATGACTTCCTCCTCCACCTCCATATAGTTAGCTAGTGTAGATCTCTGACTATTTTAGCTTAGACTTTTTACATCTTTGACTGTTCTAGCTTGAATATGTGGCTGTATAATGTTAGATATGTGATTGTTTACCTTAATTTTTCTATCTTAGTCATGTTGTACAATCTTTTACGAGTTGTCGGTGATGAACAATGAAAAATTATTGTTCAATATAAGTTGATCATGAGTCCATATTTGAAGCATACTTACCTCTTGTTTTTTTTGCATAAGTAGACATAGGATTTTGGTATTTTACGGTGCTCGTGCGCACCTTTTCCACTTGTTTCAGCATGATCCCAAATTTTCAGGTCATTTATGAATATATCAATTCGGTCGGTCATATTATGTGATAACATGATATTTCCAAGTGATAAAAGTCATTTAAATAGTTTTCCACACATCTGAGCGAAGAGAGAGAGGATGCGAAGGAAAGCATCTGCGAATTTAACGAGCATCAGTACGGGTGAAGCCTACCCGTAACATCTTCCCGTACGGCCCGCCAGGAGCACCGCTTCGTCAAATATATTCACCTCGCGAAGATGGATCTGAGAATAGACATACGCAGTCACCTCAGCCACGAAACACCACACCATGAAGGGATCTGGAGGAGGAACTTGGAGAAGGGCAAATCCTTGCTACTTCACGGATCATCGGAGGACAAAAAATCATCACCCTCATCATCAACTGATGCATCTCCATCAACAGTGTCATCACATCTCTCATACATTTAGATCATGTTGTGATTCATGTAGAATTGTTGTTTTGCACTTGATCCCATTATTACCTTTGCAATCCATTCATTTGGATATGATGATGTTGTTGATTTTATCCATGTGTGAGTAGCTCACCTTGTTTTTGGGGAGATGGAGAAACCCTATCATTATTATGAAGTGAAATAAAGATGATCTGTAACTTTGGTCTTTGATCTTTACTTGATCTATGATATTGTGTTACACATTTATCTCTTTAGATGTTATGTGAAGTCAGCAGGCCGCCGACGGAGATCGGAGGGGGGAAAACGCTGCCAGAATCGCCTCTGGTGGACTCCACCCCCTCTGGTGAAGGCATCAGCACCATCTTCATCATCATCTACAACAGCACCATCTTCATCTACCCATTTTAATCTCTTGGCAAACATGATGTGTGAGGCAATCTATCGTTTTCCCATGATGTATTGTACATCTATGTGTTTGTTTGAGTAGTGATTTGTCCATGGCAATTGTAAGATACTTTGTGATGGTTGCATATAAGTATTTATTATCTTCTATGATGATTTTTTATACTGATCTATGCTTGCACACATATGTTGGGGGATGCATAAGGTTGTCACCGTCGCATGTTGATAGGGAGAGGGACATCGGGACATGGCAAAAACCTTGTCCTAATTCTTAGATGCATGTTGTATTAATCATGATTAATCAAATGGTAGGTTTCATTATGGGGACCTTTAAACTTACAACGGTGGTTGGACTTTATGTTTTAATAATTCCCTTGTTTGCTCTTAACTGGCCTTGGGATCAATCATTAGGGGTGTATTTTCTCATATCCATGGCTACACCTATCTATGGCTCCTCTCTAGCTAGAAGAAACAATAAAAATACTATCTTTGTGCTTCACTAATTATGACAACCACACAAATGAAGTAGCAATTTTCTAGAACACTTACTCCCTTGGGTTACTCCACTTCACTTCACTTCATATCACTTTATTTTATTGCACTTTACTTTCCTTGCATTTGTTTTACTCATTGCATTTTATTTTCAGCACTTTATATTAAAAACCTCTACACACACCATATCTCCTAGCTTTGCATAGAAGGCCATATAAGTGGGTTATAGGGCTTTAGAAAATAGATAGTTTACCTTTAGCTCCTCGTGGGTTCGACACTCAAATACTTATTGAATTGTACGGTGATCCCCTGCGGAAATACAGGCAAGAGGTAAAGGAAAGTAAAGTAAATAACTTAAGCAAACTAAATAGTGTATGTGAAGATAATATTTTTCATATTTTCGGATTAAATTATAGTGGAAATTGTAAAGCAAGGAAAAAGTGTTGAAAAGGTGTTTCTAGTGATTTAAAATGGACCAGGGTTCATGGATTCACTTGTCTACTCTCTTTTTAAGTTGTAGTGGACACAAACAATTCACCAATGACATACTATTGGTGGAACTTTAATATCTATTTGGTAAGTATTCATATGGGCATTACGTCCTAACATAGAGATGATGTAACACATCATTTTTATACTCCTCGAGAAAGGGAAAACTCCAGGAAATCTTGAATTAAGAATCAATAGAGTATAGCCTTAAGTAATATTACATAATGTTTGAATATCAAATATGCTACCTTGAACTAACAAGATTATCAGAATGTCACATGATAAACATAGCACATGTATTCACTTTATCTCTAGTGATGTGATGCGTGTAGTTGACACGTCCGTTGGGAACCCCAAGACGAAGGTGTGATGCGCACAGCAGAAAGTTTCCCCAAGTAAGAAACCAAGGTTTATCGAACCAGTAGGAGCCAAGAAGCACGTTGAAGGTTGTTGGTGACGGAGTGTAGTGCGGCGCAACACCAGGGATTCCGGCGCCAACGTGGAACCTGCACAACACAATCAAAGTACTTTGCCCCAACGTAACAGTGAGATTGTCAATCTCACCGGCTTGCTGTAAACACAGGATTACATGTATAGTGTGGATGATGATGATTGTTTGCAAAGAACAGTAAAGAACAATTGCAGTAGATTATATTTCAGATGTAAAGAATAGGACCGGGGTCCACAGTTCACTAGTGGTGTCTCTCCCATAAGATAAACAGATGTTGGGTGAACAAATTACAGTTGGGCAATTGACAAATAAAGAAGGCATAACAATGCACATACATATATCATGATGAGTACTATGAGATTTAATCAGGGCATTACGACAAAGTACATAGACCGTTATCCAGCATGCATCTATGCCTAAAAAGTCTACCTTCAGGTTATCATCCGAACCCTCTCCAGTATTAAGTTGCAAACAACAGACAATTGCATTAAGTATGGTGCGTAATGTAATCAACACAAATATCCTTAGACAAAGCATCGATGTTTTATCCCTAGTGGCAACAGCACATCCACAACCTTAGAACTTTCCGTCACCGTCCCGCATTTAATGGAGGCATGAACCCACTATCGAGCATAAATACTCCCTCTTGGAGTCACAAGTATCAACTTGGCCAGAGCCTCTACTAGCAACGGAGAGCATGCAAGAACATAAATAACATATATGATAGATTGATAATCAACTTGACATAGTATTCAATTTTCATCGGATCCCAACAAACACAACATGTAGCATTACAAATAGATGACCTTGATCATGATAGGCAGCTCACAAGATCTAACATGATAGCACAATGAGGAGAAGACAACCATCTAGCTACTGCTATGGACCCATAGTCCAGGGGTGGACTACTCACACATCGATCCGGAGGCAATCATGGCGATGAAGAGACCTCCGGAGATGATTCCCCTCTCCGGCAGGGTGCCGGAGGCGATCTCCTGAATCCCCCGAGATGGGATTGGCGGCGGCGGCGTCTCTGGAAGGTTTTCCGTATCGTGGCTCTCGGTACTGGGGGTTTCGCGACGAAGGCTTTAAATAGGCGGAAGGACAGAGTCGGCAGTGGCACGGGGGCCCCACACGCTAGGGCCGCGCGGGCCCCCTCTAGGCCGCGCCGCCCTAGTGTGGCGGCGCCCCGTGGCCCCACTTCGTGACTCCTTCGGTCTTCTGGAAGCTTCGTGTAAAAATAGGACCCTGGGCGTTGATTTCGTCCAATTCCGAGAATATTTCCTTACTAGGATTTCTGAAACCAAAAACAGCGTAAAACAGACAATCGGCTCTTCGGCATCTCGTCAATAGGTTAGTGCCGGAAAATGCATAAATATGACATATAATTTGTATAAAACATGTGAGTATCATCAATAAAGTAGCATGGAACATAAGAAATTATAGATACGTATGAGACGTATCAAGCATCCCCAAGCTTAGTTCCTACTCGCCCTCGAGTAGGTAAACGATAACAAAGATAATTTCTGAAGTGACATGCTATCATAATCTTGATCAATACTATTGTAAAACATATGAGATGAATGCAGCGATTCGAAGCAATGATGAAGATAATGAGTAAACAAATGAATCATATAGCAAAGACTTTTCATGAATAATACTTTCAAGACAAGCATCAATAAGACTTGCATAAGAGTTACTCATAAAGCAATAAATTCAAAGTAAAGGTATTGAAGCAACACAAAGGAAGATATAAGTTTCAGCAGTTGCTTTCAACTTCAACATATTTATCTCATGGATAATTGTCAACACAAAGTAATATAACAAGTGCAATAAGTAAACATGTAAGAATCAATGCACATAGTTGATACAAGTGTTTTCTTCTAAGATAGAAAGAATGGGTAAACTGACTCAACATAAAGTAGAAGATTGGCCCTTCGCAGAGGGAAGCATGGATTACTATATTTGTGCTAGAGCTTTTCATTTTGAAAACAAGAAACAATTTTGTCAACGGTAGTAATAAAGCATATGTGTTATGTATAAGATATCCTATAAGTTGCAAGCCTCAAGCATAGTATACCAATAGTGCTCGCACCTTGTCCTAATTAGCTTGCATTAACATGGATTATCATTGCATAGCATATGTTTCAACCAAGTGTCACAAAGGGGTACCTCTATGCCGCCTGTACAAAGGTCTAAGGAGAATGTTCGCATTGGATTTCTCGCTTTTGATTATTCTCAACTTAGACATCCATACCGGGACAACATAGACAACAGATAATGGACTCCTCTTTAATGCATAAGCATTCAACAACAGTTAATATTCTCATAAGAGATTGAGGATTAATTGTCCAAACCGAAACTTCCACCATGAATCATGGCTTTAGTTAGCGGCCCAATGTTCTTCTCTAACAAGTATGCATACTCAAACCATATGATCATGAAAATCGCCCTTACTTCGGACAAGACGAACATGCATAGCAACTCACATGATATTCAACAAAGGTAAAAGAGTTGATGGCGTCCCCAGAAACATGGTTACCGCTCAACAAGCAACTTATTAAGAAATAAGACACATAAGTACATATTCTTCACCGCAATAGTTTTTAAGCTATTTTTCCCATGAGCTATATATTGCAAAGACAAAGAATAGAATTTTTAAAGGTAGCACTCAAGTAATTCACTTTGGAATGGCAGAGAAATACCATGTAGTAGGTAGGTATGGTGGACACAAATGACATAGTTCTTGGCTCAAGGATTTGGATGCACGAGAAGGATTCCTCTCAATACAAGGCTAGGCTAGCAAGGTTGTTTGAAGCAAACTCAAGTATAAAACGGTGCAGCAAAACTCACATATGAACATATTGTAAGCATTATAAAACTTTACATCGTCTCCTTGTTGTTCAAACACCTTAACCAGAAATTATCTAGACTCTTGAGACCAATCATGCAAACCAAATTTTAGCAAGCTCTATGTAGTTCTTCATTAATAGGTACAAAGTACATGATGCAAGAGCTTAAACATGATCTATATGAGCACAACAATTGCCAAGTATCAAATTATTCAAGACATTATACCAATTACCACATGCAGCATTTTCTGTTTCCAACCATATAACAATTAACGAAGCAGTTTCAACCTTCGCCATGAACATTAAAAGTAAAGCTAAGAACACATGTGTTCATATGCAACAGCGGAGCGTATCTCTCTCCCAAACAAAGAATGCTAGGATCCGAATTTATTCAAACAAAAACAAAAATAAAAACAAACAGACGCTCCAAGTAAAGCACATAAGATGTGACGGAATAAAAATATAGTTTCACTAGAGGTGACCTCGATAAGTTGTCGATGAAGAAGGGATGCCTTGGGCATCCCCAAGCTTAGACGCTTGGGTCTTCTTAAAATATGTAGGGATGAACCACGGGGGCATCCCCAAGCTTAGACTTTTCACTCTTCTTGATCATATTGTATCATCCTCCTCTCTTGACCCTTGAAAACTTCCTCCACACCAAACTCAAAACAAACTCATTAGAGGGTCAGTGCATAATTCATATATTCAGAGGTGACATAATCATTCTTAACACTTCTGGACATTGCTCAAAGCTACTGAAAGTTAATGGAACAAAGAAATCCATCAAACATAGCAAAACAGGCAATACGAAATAAAAGGCAGAATCTGTCAAAACAAAACAGTCCGTAAAGACGAATTTTTTTGAGGCACCAGACTTGCTCAGATGAAAATGCTCAAATTGAATGAAAGTTGTGTACATATCTGAGGATCACTCACGTAAATTGGCAGATTTTTCTGAGTTACCTACAGAGAATACTACTCAAATTCATGACAGCAAGAAATATGTTTCTGCGCAGTAATCCAAATCTAGTATTGACTTTACTATCAAAGACTTTACTTGGCACAACAATGCAATAAAATAAAGATAAGGAGAGGTTGATACAGTAGTAACAACTTCCAAGACTCAAATATAAAACAAAATTTATGTAGTAAAATAAACACATGGGTTATCTCCCAAGAAGTGCTTTCTTTATAGCCATTAAGATGGGCTCAGCAGTTTTAATGATGCACTCCCAAGAAATAGGAGTTGAAGCAAAAGAGAGCATCAAGAAGCAAATTCAAAACAAATTTAAGCCTAACCCACTTCCTATGAAAAAGAATCTTGTAAATAAACAAGTCATGTAGGCATAATGCAACAAGCATAGGAAAACTAGACAAGCGCAACTTCAAGATTTTCATCATATAGAGAGGTGTTTTAGTAACATGAAAACTTCTACAACCATATTTTCCTCTCTCATAATGATTTTCAGTAGCATCATGAACAAACTCAACAATATAACTATCAAATGAAACATTCTTATCATGAGTCTCATGCATAAAATTAGTACTACTCCCAACATAAGCATAGTCATTCTTATTAATTGTAGTGGGAGCAAATTCAACAAAGTAGCTATCATCAAATATAGGAGGCATATTGTAATCATAATTAAATTTATCCTCCATAGTAGGCGGCACCAGAAGACCACTATCATTATAATCATCATAAATAGGAGGCAAAGTATCATCAAAGAAAATTTTCTCCTCAATGCTTGGGGGACTAAAAATATCATGCTCATCAAAACCAGCTTCCCCAAGCTTAGAACTTTCTATATCATTATCAACAATGGTGTTCAAAGCGTTCATACAAATATTACTACTAGCATGCAAATAAGGTTCCATGGGTTTTTTAATTTTCGCATCAAACAATCCATGTCTTAACTCAGGAAATAGAATAAGAAGCTCATTGTTTTCCATTATGCCTTACTAGTGTTTAACAAGAAACAAAAAGATGCAATTGCAGGATCTAAAGGAAATAGCTTCGAGCACTCACACACCGGCAACAAGACTAGGAAATAGCTTAGTAGTCAGAGGATGTGAATACCTTTTACCTTACCTCCCCGGCAACGGCGCCAGAAAATAGCTTGATGTCTACGCACGCTTCTATTCCTGTAGACAGTGTTGGGCCTCCAAGAGCAGAGGTTTGTAGAACAGCAGCATCATCAGAACTAATACCAGAAAATTGCTCTCTCATAACAAGATTTAGTAAAGCAGGTTTAATTTCAAAGAATTCTGCTGTAGTAGCAGGTGGAGCAATAGGTGTGCATAAGAAATCATTATTATTTGTGCTAGTGAAGTCACACAACTTAGTATTCTCAAACAGTACCCATTTTAGCAGTAGTAAATAAAGCAAACTAAATAAAGTAAATGCAAGTAACTAATTTTTTTTGTGTTTTTAATATGGAGAACAAGACAGTAAATAAAGTAAAACTAGCAACTAATTTTTTTGTGTTTTTGATATAAAAGCAAACAAAGCAGTAAATAAAGTAAAGTAAAGCAAGACAAATACAAAGTAAAGAGATTGGATGTGGGAGACTCCCCTTGCAGTGTGTCTTGATCTCCCCGGCAACCGCGCCAGAAATTTGCTTGGTGCGTGTAGTTGACACGTCCGTTGGGAACCCCAAGAGGAAGGTGTGATGCGCACAGCAGCAAGTTTCCCTCGGTAAGAAACCAAGGTTTATCGAACCAAGTAGGGAGCCAAGAAGCACGTTGAAGGTTGTTGGTGGCGGAGTGTAGTGCGGCGCAACATCGGGGATTCCGGCGCCAACGTGGAACCTGCACAACACAATCAAAATACTTTGCCCCAACGTAACAGATGAGGTTGTCAATCTCACCGGCTTGCCGTAAACAAATGATTAGATGTATAGTGTGGATGATGATGATTGTTTGTGAAGAACAAGTAAAGAACAATTGCAGTAGATTATATTTCGGATGTAAAGAATAGGACCGGGGTCCACAGTTCACTAGTGGTGTCTCTCCCATAAGATAAACAGATGTTGGGTGAACAAATTACAGCTTGGACAATTGACAAATAAAGAAGGCATAACAATGCACATACATATATCATGATGAGTACTATGAGATTTAATCGTGGCATTACGACAAAGTACATAAACCGCTATCCAAAGATGCATCTATGCCTAAAAAGTCCACCTTCGAGGTTATCATCCGAACCCCTCCGGCATTAAGTTGCAAACAACGGACAATTGCATTAAGTATGGTGCGTAATGTAATCAACACAAATATCCTTAGACAAAGCATCGATGTTTTATCCCTAGTGGCAACAAAGCACATCCACAACCTTAGAACTTTCTCGTCATCGTCCCGGATTTAATGGAGGCATGAACCCACTATCGAGCATAAATACTCCCTCTTGGAGTCACAAGTATCAACTTGGCCAAAGCCTCTACTAGCAACGGAGAGCATGCAAGAACATAAATAACATATATGATAGATTGATAATCAACTTGACATAGTATTCAATATTCATCGGATCCCAACAAACACAACATGTAGCATTACAAATAGATGATCTTGATCATGATAGGCAGCTCACAAGATCTAACATGATAGCACAATGAGGAGAAGACAACCATCTAGTTATCGCTATGGACCCATAGTCCAGGGGTGGACTACTCACACATCGATCCGGAGGCGATCATGGCGATGAAGAGACCTCCGGGAGATGATTCCCCTCTCCGGCGAGGTGCCGGAGGCGATCTCCCGAATCCCCCGAGATGGGATTGGCGGCGGTGGCGTCTCTGGAAGGTTTTTCGTATCGTGGCTCTCGGTACTGGGGGTTTCGCGACGAAGGCTTTAAGTAGGCGGAAGGGCAGAGTCGGGAGAGGCACGGGGGCCCCACACGCTAGGGCCGCGCGGGCCCCCTCTAGGCCGCTCCGCCCTAGTGTTCCGGCGCCCCGTGGCCCCACTTCGTGACTCCTTCGGTCTTCTGGAAGCTTCGTGTAAAAATAGGACCCTGGGCGTTGATTTCGTCCAATTCCGAGAATATTTCCTTACTAGGATTTCTGAAACCAAAAAGAGCGTAAAACAAAGAATCGGCTCTTCGGCATCTCGTCAATAGGTTAGTGCCGGAAAATGCATAAATATGACATATAATGTGTATAAAACATGTGAGTATCATCAATAAAGTAGCATGGAACATAAGAAATTATAGATACGTTTGAGACGTATCATGATGCAGCAAAAAAAAGGTAAATACCATAGTACATCATGAATGTGTTGTCACTATTAAAATAACACCACTATGCTACTCCATCTAATACACACTTCTCACCATACATGTTCTTCCATACAAGTTTGATCAGAACAATCACTTAAGAATGGGGTACATGATATGCATCTATCAATACATATTGCATCGAATAGGTTCCAATCTCATATATCAATATCATAGCATAAAGATTCACCACATAGGAATTACATATATGACCATAGTCATGTTGGACAGCTGATGTGGGCATTACCCTTCGGGTAACTAGTATTGTACTATCTCCTATGGCCCAGCCAGGGGCCCATGAAGACACTCGACAACCAGGTGGGCCATAGCGTCGGTTCCGAAGAAGGTTTCTTGAAGCACAAGGCAAGAAGACGAAGAATACAAGGAAAGTTTAGATCTAAGGCTCTCTGTAACCTAGTCGTACCCGAACATACCTCTCTTGAGACCCGGCCCCCAATATAAGGGCCAGGAGAGGGGCTGCCGAGGGACACACGCAATCATAGTAATCATAGCCATTGCAAGTCTAGGGCTAGGTCATTACAGAACTTAGTCTCTCGATGAGATCACAGCCGAAACCTTCGGCACCCCATTGTAATTCGATATTTTCATAATCAAGATCAGGCAGGCAGGACGTAAGGGTTTTACCTCATCGAGGGCCCCAGACCTGGGTAAATCGCTCTTCCCGCTTGTTTGATAACCGATGTCTCGTGTCAGCCTACAGGATTCCATCTACCCTAAGCCCCTTCGTTGATCCTCCTGCGCCGCATAGCCCTGGTGCGAGCATCTTCCTCAGGGGCTTCGTCTCCTTGGATGTCGCTATCCTCGAGAGCATGCTGCCCATCTTCGGTCTCTTCCGAATCATCATTATCTTATGGCTCTATCCCACTTTCGGGTGTAGGAGGATAACACTGAGCAACGATGGAAGCCTGTAGACAGATTAAAAAAAACTATTAAGTTCGGATGAAGAAATAGAAACAACCCTTGAAGCAAATGCAAGGAAAATTACCTTGGTTAGAAGGTGCTTAAGATCAAAAGGAGGGCGGGCCGAAGTTAGGACAATATTGTCCTTCTGGCTGAGACGAGTAAGACGCCGCACCTCGTCACGAAGTTCTTCGTCAGACAGGTCGACTAAGTTGACCCTTGACTTATCATCTTCGACGGTGTACATCCACAGCTGATGAGGTTGAGACATTAGTGGTTGCACCCGACGCCTTAGAAATACTGAGACAACCTCAGTACCACACATCGTCAGACCTCCTGCATTCTTCAGGTCCATGACCTTTTCATACATTTTATCGGCTGTGGTACTTTCTTCGGCAGTCAAAGTGTTCCACCATGATTTCTTCGGCGTAGCCACGGAGATGTCTTCGAATAAAGGCAGGTTGGAGTGCCGTCCAGATGCTGGGATGTCTCGCAGATAGACCCATTTTTGTCGCCAGCCCTGGACTGATTCCTTCATTGGATAGTCGAAATAGTTGACCTCCTTTCTGATGACAAAACCAACGCCGCCAACAACGGGAGGGCCGTCATTGCCGTTGTGGAGTTTGACATAGAAGATCTTCCTCCACAAGCCCCAATGGGGGTCGATGCCAAGAAAGGCCTCACACAGAGTGATGAAGATGGAAAGATGAAGAATGGAATTAGGGGCCAGCTGCCAGAGCTGGATCCCGTAGAAGAAAAGAAGGGAGCGAAGGAATTCATGGGCAGGGAGAGAAATCCCACGAAACAAGAAGGCGACGAACATAACAGTAAAACCTTTAGGAGGTTTTGGGCGAGAGGATGAACCTGGGAGGCGAATGTCAGAATCGGTAGATGAGATGAAGCCTAGTGTGGGCAGCTTGTTCACGTCACTGTTGGAAATGGTGGAGGTGCACCAATCACGATTGACTTTGCAAGCGCCCGAGGAAGCACCTGGACCAGCGGTTCCCTTCTTCTTGCCCATGGTGCTTGAGCTCTTGAAAGCAGGAACAATGGCGAGAAAGAACTGAGGAGGAAGACGAATAGTATGGAGGCGTAAAAATTAAAAATGGTGAAAGGATCTTTATTTATAGTAGGGACTGTTGGGTAATCGTGGCCATAACTCTAGTGATCGTGGGGAAGTGGACGAGGATCCAATCAAACACATGTCCAATAAAGATGAAATTGGCGGCCCATTACTCCCACTATGCGCGGAAATTGAGGGGGCGCCTCGGTCAATGCACAAGCACTAGTCATTTCCTAACTGACCGCGCACAAGTAGGGTGGGCCCGTCAGGCTATGTCCTGTCAATCAAGCTGCAGCAGTGGCTACGTCATCAGTGATGTCACAAAAAGTGTCGACTCCACATGAAGCATTTGAAGGAAATTAGAAACTGTCGAGTGGATCAGTTTGAATCTATACACGAATGCAAGCATCCATGCCTAGACTCGGGGGCTACTCCCATCGGGAGCGCTGAAAACGCACCCGATAGAATTTGGACTTGAAGAATTTCGTGTACTAGTGATTGCATCAGAAGCATCCGAAGAAAAATGGAATATTTGGGTGGTTTGGACTCAGTCTGCACTCGGTTGCAAGCATCCGCGCCCAGACTCGGGGGCTACTCCCATCGGGAGTGCTGAATGCACACCCGATAAAAGTAATGGACTTGAAGATTTTTTGCGCATCCCAGAATCATGCCCGGGGACTTGATTCTGTGTAGGGTAACGTTGTTTTGCCATCGGCAGTTAACCGGTGAAACCGGGCACGTTACTTGATATCCTTTACGTACTAAATCTTGCTTGAAAGAAATGAAGACCTGATGAAAGGAGATATATCAGATGACCATAACTGTGTTCCGAAAGTTTCGACAGAGGAAGTATTCGAGTAGAACAACTTGAGTCTACACACGGTTGCCAGCATTCGTGTCTAGACTCGGGGGCTACTCCCATCGGGAGCGCTGGACGCGCACCCGATGAAGAAGATGCTACTATTACAAAAAAGCCAAGATTTTCCTGGCAAAGACGAAGATTCAAACAGAAGACGCATTTTTAGTCCCTACCCGAAGTTGTTCGACCAGTCACTCGGGGGCTACTGATGTGGGCATTACCCTTCGGGTAACTAGTATTGTACTATCTCCTACGGCCCAGCCAGTAGCCCATGAAGACACTCGACGACCAGGTGGGCCGTAGCGTCGGTTCCGACGAAGGTTTCTTGAAGCACAAGGCAAGAAGACGAATAATACAAGGAAAGTTTAAATCTAAGGCTCTCTGTAACCTAGTCGTGCCCGGGCAGACCTCTTGAGACCTGGCCCCCAATATAAGGGTCAGGAGAGGGGTTGCCGAGGGACACACTCAATCATAGTAATCATAGCCACCGCAAGTCTAGGGCTAGGTCATTATAGAACTTAGTCTCTCGACGAGATCACAGCCGAAACCTTCGGCACCCCATTGTAATTCGATATTTTCATAATCAAGATCAGACAGGCAGGACGTAAGGATTTACCTCATCGAGAGCCCCGAACCTGGGTAAATCGCTCTCCCCGCTTGTTTGATAACCGATGTCTCGTGTCAGCCTACAGGATTCCATCTACCCTAAGCCCCATACGTAGGGCATTGCCGAGGAGTACCCTCGACAATAGCCCTCATATGGTACTACAATCTATGAAGAACAAGAGAGAGATAAATCAAGTCACGGCCACAAATCCATAGTACGTCCAGAGGTGGGCTACTCCCTCTTCATCATGGTGATGACAATTGAGATGTTCGAGAAGGTGGAGATCTCTACGGTGGCGGCTCCCGTGGAATTCCCCCTCCAATCTTCGCTAGTTCTGGCTCTTTTATGATGTTTCTCTGTTTCTGCCACGCTCTTCTCGAGGAAGGCCTGGACGCCATATATATATATGGGTTTTTAGGTCAAATGAAGTCTGCGGGTGAAAGAATCAGGCGAATTGGACGGCCGGGGGACAAAAGAGCATGGGTGGCGCACCCTCCTTACCTGGGCGCGCTACCACACCTCTTTTGGGCCTCCATGCCCCTCCCGTGAGGTCCGAGCGATCTAGAAGCTTCTTTCGATGAATATTAACGTCCCCGAAATCCTAACTCAATTTAACTCTGTTTAGGTCTCTGAAAGTAAAAATGCACAAACAAGATTTTCCTGTCCTGCAGAGTTATAACTCAAATAAAAGGGGTCTTTGGTAAATCCCAAAAATCAATATAAAATATGGATATATGCGTCAAAGGTCCTAGATACATAATTGTTCAAGATATAATCTTACCATCTTCCGTAGAAATCGTTGATATAGCTAACTTGATAGAGCCCATTAATTTTTGTATTGAGTTGCAGATAAAGAGAGATCGTGGATATCGAACAGAACTCTGAAAGAATTATCAAGATGGAAGTTATCCTAGTCATATATGTTAGGAATATGTGTCAACAAACTACAAAGTTCATGCATGCATTTTACATGTATCAGTACCCACTTATGTATTAGGATTCTACAAATCACTAAATATAATAAGCTTATGATACTACTACATCATACTATGTACTGTGAGATAATGTCATACACTATTATATGCATGATACTACTATATAATACACCCAACTGCGGCTAGTCTTATCGGATTGGATCGAAAAGCCGTTCCGGCCTCGTGGCTTGTGCCATGTATTCTCTAGCAAAACAAGGTATGGTAGGGGTCTTGGTATTTGATCAAGGCAGGAGGTAGCACGTACCATGTGGAGACCGCATGTCCTCTGACTAGATTAGATATGATATCCTGGACCTCTCCAACTCGGCCTGCAGGGTGCTTTGACTCACAAACCAGGTAGACTAACAGTGGGCTATAACATCCCAGGATTCCAGATAATTGCAGGGTAGATTTAGGAAAGGGATATGCATCTCATCATAAAATCTTGAGAAATTTCGCGCTTTATTGCATAACACGCTTAAGGGGGGTCAAGTTTCTCTCTCAACACCATCTAGGGTT
Organism: Lolium rigidum; assembly: GCF_022539505.1. Taxonomy (NCBI): domain Eukaryota; kingdom Viridiplantae; phylum Streptophyta; class Magnoliopsida; order Poales; family Poaceae; genus Lolium; species Lolium rigidum. Next base: position 204,010,771 of record NC_061508.1, read on the forward strand.
TAGGGTTTCGAGAGTGCGATAAACTTTGACATGACCTCTTTGCATTTAGGGATTTGCATAGTAGATAATCATCATTATATTGGAAATGAAACTTGAAGAAAAGAAATGAGTTTGAATTCAAATTCAAACTCAAAAAATTCAAATTGAATAAGATATTGTATAATTCAAATCATAATATTAAATCCATACAAATAGAAATAAAAGGCAAATAAATATATACTATAAAGCTCAACATAGACAAACTTGAGCTATATTAATTATCGCACAATATACATTGTCATTTACAATATTCCTTATAAATTACAATAAATCAAATAATAACGGAATCAAAAGAATAAAAAAGAAAATTACAAGTGTCTAAACTAAAACCCTAGCTAATGTTCATCTTCATGATCATGTAGAACATCCAGATGATCTTTATTTCTTCCAAGACTTGCACATCAACAAAACCAGAAGAACTACATTGAACCAAGTGGCAAAGCCACTTGGCTGTTAGAAAGAATTCATCATAGAGGATAAGTATAGCTGAGCCGAGCTGATCCACAGCCAGGGAACAAGTCCCAACCCAACACAAGCACACAACTCACAAGGACTAGTGCATGTCCAACACCACATAGCCACACAGGCTAGTCACCATTTCTCAGCACCTTGATACGTCTACGACGTATCGATAATTTCTTATGTTCCATGCCACATTATTGATGTTATCTACATGTTTTATGCACACTTTATGTCATATTCGTGCATTTTCTGGAACTAACCTATTAACAAGATGCCGAAGTGCCAATTCCTGTTTTCTGCTGTTTTTGGTTTCAGAAATCCTAGTAACGAAATATTCTCGGAATTGGACGAAATCAAGACCCATGTCCCTATTTTTCCCGGAGCCTTCCAGAACACCCGAGAGCCGCCAGAGGGAAGCCCTGGGGGCCCCACACCACACCCTGGCGCGGCCGGAGGGGGGGCCGCGCCGCCCTATGGTGTGGGCCCCCCAGGCCCCCTCCGAGGCTGCCCTTCCGCCTATTTAAAGCCTCCGTCGCGAAAACCCTGATGCGAAGAACCACGATACGGAAAACCTTCCGGAGCCGCCGCCATCGCGAAGCCAAGATCCGGGGGACAGGAGTCTCGTTCCGGCACCCTGCCGGAGCGGGGAAGTGCCCCCGGAAGGCTTCTCCATCGACACCACTGCCATCTCCACCGCCATCTTCATCACCGCTGTTGCTCCCATGAGGAGGGAGTAGTTCTCCATCGAGGCTCGGGGCTGTACCGGTAGCTATGTGGTTCATCTCTCTCCTATGAACTTCAATACAATAATCTCATGAGCTGCCTTACATGATTGAGATTCATATGATGATGCTTGTAATCTAGATGTCACTATGCTAGTCAAGTGAGTTTTACTTATGTGATCTCCGGAGACTCCTTGTCCCACGTGTGTAAAGGTGACAAGGTGTGCACCGTGTGGGTCTCTTAGGCTATATTTCACAGAATACTTACTCACTGTTATGAATGGCGTAGTGAAGTGCTTATTTATATCTCTTTATGATTGCAATGTGTTTTGTATCACAATTTATCTATGTGCTACTCTAGTGATGTTACTAAAGTAGTTTATTCCTCCTGCACGGTGTAATGGTAACAGTGTGGGCATCCGTGTTAGTACTTGGCGTATGCTATGATCATGATCTCTTGTAGATTGTGAAGTTAACTATTGCTATGATAGTATTGATGTGATCTATTCCTCCTACGTGGCGTGAAGGTGACGAGTGTGCATGCTATGTTAGTACTTGGTTTAGTCGTGTTGATCTTTCTTGCACTCTAAGGTTATTTAAATATGAACATTGAATTGTGGAGCTTGTTAACTCCGGCATTGAGGGTTCGTGTAATCCTACGCAATGTGTTCATCATCCAACAAGAGAGTGTAGAGTATGCATTTATCTATTCTGTTATGTGATCAATGTTGAGAGTGTCCACTAGTGAAAGTGTAATCCCTAGGCCTTGTTCCTAAATATCGCTATCGCTGCTTGTTTACTCGTTTCTATCGCGTTACTACCGCTGCGTTACTACTCGCTTGTTTACTCGTACTCGGGCAAAGCACTTTTCTCGGTGCCGTTGCTACTACTTATTTATACCACCTGTATTTCACTATCTCTTCGCCGAACTAGTGCACCTATTAGGTGTGTTGGGGACACAAGAGACTTCTTGCTTTGTGGTTGCGGTGGTTGCATGAGAGGGATATCTTTGACCTCTTCCTCCCCGAGTTCGATAAACCTTGGGTGATCCACTTAAGGGAAACTTGCTGCTGTTCTACAAACCTCTGCTCTTGGAGGCCCAACACTGTCTACAAGAATAGAAGCACCCGTAGACATCAAGCTATTTTCTGGCGCCGTTGCCGGGGAGGAAAGGTAAAAGGCACTCTTACTCCGGTCCTAGGTAAAGTACTTTTCTGGCGCCGTTGTGTGTGTGCTCGAAGCTATTTCCTTTAGATCCTGCAATTGCATCTTGTTGTTTCTTGTTTACACTAGTTTGGCATAATGGACAACAATGAGCTTCTTATTCTATTTCCTGATTTAAAACATGGATTGTTTGATGCGAAAATTAAAAACCCTATGGAACCTTATTTGCATGCTGGTAGTAATATTAGTATGAACGCTTTGAACACCATGGTTGCTAATGATATGGAAAATTCTAAGCTTGGGGAAGCTGGCTTTGATGAGCATGATATTTTTAGTCCCCCAAGCATTGAGGAGAAAATTTACTTTGATGACGCTTTACCTCCTATATTTGATGATGAGAATAATAATGATAGCTACTTTGTTGAATTTGCTCCCACTTCAACTAATAAAATTGATTATGCCTATGTGGAGAGTAATAATTTTATGCATGAGACTCATGATAAGAATGCTTTATGTGATAGTTATATTGTTGAGTTTGCTCATGTTGCTACTGAAAGTTATTATGAGAGAGGAAAATATGGTTGTGGAAATTTTCTTGTTACTAAAATGCCTCTCTATGTGCTGAAATTTTTGAAGCTACACTTGTTTTATCTTCCTATGCTTGTTACTTTGCTCTTCATGAACTTGTTTATTTACAAGATTCCTATGCATAGGAAGCATGTTAGACTTAAATGTGTTTTGAATTTGCCTCTTGATGTTCTCTTTTGCTTCAAATACTATTCCTTGCGAGTGCATCATTAAAACTGCTGAGCCCATCTTAATGGCTATAAAGAAAGAACTTCTTGGGAGATAACCCATGTGTTATTTTGCTACAGTACTTTGTTTTATATTTGTGTCTTGGAAGTTGTTTACTACTGTAGCAACCTCTCCTTATCTTAGTTTTGTGTTTTGTTGTGCCAAGTAAAGTCGTTGATAGAAAGGTTGATACTAGATTTGGATTACTGCGCAGTTCCAGATTTCTTTGCTGTCACGAATCTGGGTCTACCTCCCTGTAGGTAGCTCAGAAAATTAAGCCAATTTACGTGCATGATCCTCAGATATGTACGCAACTTTCATTCAATTTGAGCATTTTCATTTGAGCAAGTCTGGTGGCCTAATAAAATCCATCTTTACGGACTGTTCTGTTTTGACAGATTCTGCCTTTTTATTTCGCATTGCCTCTTTTGCTATGTTGGATGAATTTCTTTGATCCATTAATGTCCAGTAGCTTTATGCAATGTCCAGAAGTGTTAGGAATGATTGTGTCACCTCTGAACATGTGAATTTTTATTGTGCACTAACCCTCTAATGAGTTGTTTCGAGTTTGGTGTGGAGGAAGTTTTCAAGGGTCAAGAGAGGAGGATGATATACTATGATCAAGAAGAGTGAAAGCTCTAAGCTTGGGGATGCCCCGGTGGTTCACCCCTGCATATTCTAAGAAGACTCAAGCGTCTAAGCTTGGGGATGCCCAAGGCATCCCCTTCTTCATCGACAACATTATCAGGTTCCTCCCCTGAAACTATATTTTTATTCCGTCACATCTTATGCACTTTGCTTGGAGCGTCGGTTTGTTTTTTTTTTGTTTTTGTTTTGTTTGAATAAAATGGATTCTAGCATTCACTTTATGGGAGAGAGACACGCTCCGCTATAGCATATGGACAAGTATGTCCTTAGGCTCTACTCATAGTATTCATGGCGAAGTTTCTTCTTCGTTAAATTGTTATATGGTTGGAATTGGAAAATGCTACATGTAGTAACTCTAAAATGTCTTGGATAATTTGATATTTGGCAATTGTTGTGCTCATGTTTAAGCTCTTGCATCATATACTTTGCACCCATTAATGAAGAAACACTTAGAGCTTGCTAATTTGGTTTGCATATTTGGTTTCTCTAGAGTCTAGATAATATCTAGTATTGAGTTTTGAACAACAAGGAAGACGGTGTAGAGTCTTATAATGTTTACAATATGTCTTTTATGTGAGTTTTGCTGCAACGTTCATCCTTGTGTTTGTTTCAAATAAACCTTGCTAGCCTAAACCTTGTATCGAGAGGGAATACTTCTCATGCATCCAAAATCCTTGAGCCAACCACTATGCCATTTGTGTCCACCATACCTACCTACTACATGGTATTTATCCGCCATTCCAAAGTAAATTGCTTGAGTGCTACCTTTAAAATTCCATCATTCACCTTTGCAATATATAGCTCATGGGACAAATAGCTTAAAAACTATTGTGGTATTGAATATGTACTTATGCACTTTATCTCTTATTAAGTTGCTTGTTGTGCGATAACCATGTTTCTGGGGACGCCATCAACTACCCTTTGTTGAATATCATGTGAGTTGCTATGCATGTCCGTCTTGTCTGAAGTAAGAGAGATCTATCACCTTAATGGTTGGAGCATGCATATTGTTAGAGAAGAACATTGGGCCGCTAACTAAAGCCATGAATCATGGTGGAAGTTTCAGTTTTGGACACATATCCTCAATCTCATATGAGAATAATAATTGTTGCCACATGCTTATGCATTAAAGAGGAGTCCATTATCTGTTGTCCATGTTGTCCCGGTATGGATGTCTAAGTTGAGAATAATCAAAGGCGAGAAATCCAAAATGCGAGCTTTCTCCTTAGACCTTTGTACAGGCGGCATGGAGGTACCCCATTGCGACACTTGGTTAAAGCATGTGCATTGCAAAGATCCGGTAGTCCAAGCTAATTAGGACAAGGTGCGGGCACTATTAGTATACTATGCATGAGGCTTGCAACTTGTAAGATATAACTTTCATAACTCATATGCTTTATTACTACCGTTGACAAAATTGTTTCATGTTTTCAAAATAAAAGCTCTAGCACAAATATAGCAATCGATGCTTTCCTCTTTGAAGGACCATTCTCTTTACTTTTATGTTGAGTCAGTTCACCTATCTCTCTCCACCTCAAGAAGCAAACACTTGTGTGAACTGTGCATTGATTCTTACATACTTGCATATTGCACTTGTTATATTACTCTATGTTGACAATTATCCATGAGATATACATGTTACAAGTTGAAAGCAACCGCTGAAACTTAATCTTCCTTTGTGTTGCTTCAATACCTTTACTTTGATTTATTGCTTTATGAGTTAACTCTTATGCAAGACTTATTAATGCTTGTCTTGAAGTACTATTCATGAAAAGTCTTTGCTTTATGATTCACTTGTTTACTCATGTCATTACCATTGTTTTGATCGCTGCATTCATTACATATGTTTGCAAATAGTATGATCAAGGTTATGATGGCATGTCACTTCAGAAATTATCTTTGTTATCGTTTTACCTCGCTTCGGGACGAGCAGTAACTAAGCTTGGGGATGCTTGATACGTCTCCGACGTATCGATAATTTCTTATGTTCCATGCCACATTATTCATGTTATCTACATGTTTTATGCACACTTTATGTCATATTCGTGCATTTTCTGGAACTAACCTATTAACAAGATGCCGAAGTGCCAATTCCTGTTTTCTGCTGTTTTTTGTTTCAGAAATCCTAGTAACGAAATATTCTCGGAATTGGACGAAATCAAGACCCAGGTCCCTATTTTTCCCGGAGCCTTCCGTAACACCCGAGAGCCGCCGGAGGAAGCCCCGGGGGCCCCACACCACACCCGGCGCGGCCGGAGGGGGCCGCGCCGCCCTATGGTGTGGGCCCCCGTGCCCCCTCCGAGGCTGCCCTTCCGCCTATTTAAAGCCTCCGTCGCGAAAACCCCGATGCGAAGAACCACGATACGGAAAACCTTCCGCAGCCGCCGCCATCGCGAAGCCAAGATCCGGGGGACAGAGTCTCCGTTCCGGCACCCTGCCGGAGCGGGGAAGTGCCCCGGAAGGCTTCTCCATCGACACCACTGCCATCTCCACCGCCATCTTCATCACCGCTGCTGCTCCCATGAGGAGGGAGTAGTTCTCCATCGAGGCTCGGGGCTGTACCGGTAGCTATGTGGTTCATCTCTCTCCTATGAACTTCAATACAATAATCTCATGAGCTGCCTTACATGATTGAGATTCATATGATGATGCTTGTAATCTAGATGTCACTATGCTAGTCAAGTGAGTTCTACTTATGTGATCTCCGGAGACTCCTTGTCCCACGTGTGTAAAGGTGACGAGTGTGTGCACCGTGTGGGTCTCTTAGGCTATATTTCACGAGAATACTTACTCACCGTTATGAATGGCGTAGTGAAGTGCTTATTTATATCTCTTTATGATTGCAATGTGTTTTGTATCACAATTTATCTATGTGCTACTCTAGTGATGTTATTAAAGTAGTTTATTCCTCCTGCACGGTGTAATGGTGACAGGTGTGTGCATCCGTGTTAGTACTTGGTGTATGCTATGATCATGATCTCTTGTAGATTGTGAAGTTAACTATTGCTATGATAGTATTGATGTGATCTATTCCTCCTACGTGGCGTGAAGGTGACGAGTGTGCATGCTATGTTAGTACTTGGTTTAGTCGTGTTGATCTTTCTTGCACTCTAAGGTTATTTAAATATGAACATTGAATTGTGGAGCTTGTTAACTCCGGCATTGAGGGTTCGTGTAATCCTACGCAATGTGTTCATCATCCAACAAGAGAGTGTAGAGTATGCATTTATCTATTCCGTTATGTGATCAATGTTGAGAGTGTCCACTAGTGAAAGTGTAATCCCTAGGCCTTGTTCCTAAATATCGCTATCGCTGCTTGTTTACTCGTTTCTACTGCGTTACTATCGCTTGTTTACTGTACTCGGGCAAAGCACTTTTCTGAGTGCCGTTGCTACTACTTATTTATACCACCTGTATTTCACTATCTCTTCGCCGAACTAGTGCACCTATTAGGTGTGTTGGGGACACAAGAGACTTCTTGCTTTGTGGTTGCGGGGTTGCATGAGAGGGATATCTTTGACCTCTTCCTCCCTGAGTTCGATAAACCTTGGGTGATCCACTTAAGGGAAATTTGCTGCTGTTCTACAAACCTCTGCTCTTGGAGGCCCAACACTGTCTACAAGAATAGAAGCACCTGTAGACATCACACCTCGTTGTCGACCAAAGGGTTAACTGCAAGGTAGTATAAAACCCTTCACAACAGAAACCCTAGAAACCATCGAAACAACCACCAGGATAGCCAAGAACAGCAAGAACAGTAGAACAACAGAAGTGTTCCAGTGCTTATTCCACCAAGAACAAGAGCTGCTGAACAAGAACATGGTGAAATAGCACCAGCAGTAAACAGTAAGGAGGAGAAGGACAAGAACATCATCAACAAAGTAGCAGCTGAAGAAAAATCTCTACATCAGCAACCAACTAGGAGCTGGAGTGAGGTATACCAAAAATTCATGAGCAAGCAAATGGTTTTGCTCATATTTGCACAGCATGCACAACACACCAAGCCATAGGGTAGGGCTACCCTAGTGCATCATCACTTGGTCCTAGACCATGTGATGCTGGCAAAAAGGGAGAGGCAATAGATACAAGCCACATAGGACCCAGGGTATGCCCAAATGTATCACTACAGTGGCACAACCAAAAGAATCCAATACGGATTTAATCGACTACAAAGCCTAACCAAAATCACCTAGCAGCACAAGCCTAGTGATAACCATCAGAAAAATAGACATATATTGTGTATATCATTTTCAACATCTAATGTTACTGGAATCAAATAGTTGATCACCAGTAATACTTGCACAGAAAGAAATCCAAGTGGGTAGGAGCAAACATAGCTAGCAGTAAGTTAATGCTAGGGTCACAACAACTACCTAGCCTTACACAAAAACTAGCCATACACATTTATCATCACTCCAAAGAGTACAAAAGTAAGTTGGGGTGCCAACTATAGTTGGTTTCCATCCAAACTTATACAAAGCAATCAAGAAATCATCACTGCATCAAGCAGTTCATTCCATATATCTGAAATTATGAAGCAAAGCTTCTCAGATAATTATAACTAGCAACAGCAAGCCTACAGAGATGATACACAAGTATCAGATAAATCACCACAGCCACTAGTAATGCTTTTACAAGCATAAGCAACCACCAGTACATGGTGAGGAGCTTCACAGACCAAATAGTAGCATAGTACAATAGATAACACATGTTTACATATGAAGCCAGTAAGTACATGAATACAGATGTGATGATCGCAGGATCATCCAAAGCCTGCAGATACAAGCAGGAGTAACAGCAGCCACCAAAACTGGTGAGCAACTTCAAGCAATTGTAGTAGCAGCAACAAATAAACATCATCATTTTATAATTGTATCCAGAAGCACATCAATAATAATTGATGCATCACTTCAATAGGCAACACAAGCACAACATAACAAATCCTAGAAGGGATTTCACCAGAACCACTGGCACTTGCATAAGCAAGAACTGCTAACAGCAGTTAGCCAGGGCAATCTCACAGAGGTGAACAAGAAATTAGCATCAGAAACTAGAACAACATAGCCATAGCAGCTGCTGCAGTAGCACTAGCAACAACATGGTAGGGCCAGGAGCATGACAGTAGTAGAAATAGAGCAAGTATAGTTGTACTGGCAAGGCCAGTACCATAAAAGGGGGATGACCAGTGCATCCAGAGGAAGGGGATGAAGGAGGAGCAAGAGAGAGCGAGCAGCAACACATACCAGGAGCTGGAGCACCGTAGACGCAGCCATGGCGGCACGGCGACACGAACCGGCCACGGCAGCACCAAGTCGCAGCCAAGACATGCCACGCCGAGCACCACAACAACCAGCACGCCACTAGCACACCGCCGAGCAGCACCAGGAAGGCCTGGAACGCATGCCCGACGCGCATCGCCATAGACCACCGAAACCCTAGTTGCAGTAGGGGCCATGGACGAGCGGGAGGCGCCGTCCCTTCAAAATCGACACGGACAGGAGGCAGAAGCATCGTGGGGCGCGTCAATTGCGATCCACGGTGAGGCCCAGGACCGCCGGAGTCGGCCGGAATCGACCGACGATGGAGGAGGTGAAAGGGGAATCGCGGGAGCAGTTAGGGTTAGGGTTTGCCATGAGAGAGAGAGAGAGAGAGAGAGAGAGAGAGAGAGGGTCAAGTGAGCCTAGATGGGCCGGACTAGGTGGGCTGGTCCAACCTAATGAGGTGGGTGGCCTGACTAGTGGGCCCAGGGGCAGTGTGGTCATTTCACAAGCCAATTTAAATTGAAAATTTGCACTAAATCTAAAAACCCTAGAAACTCTAAAAAAATATGTAAACCACTTTAAAATTTATGCTCTATTCAAAACAAATTCTTCTTTGAAAAGATGAACCAAAGTAAAATTGATTATTAAAAATAATTATTCATCAAGGAATAAAATAATAATAAAAGGAATTTAAAATAAATCTCATGTTTTCTTAATAATCAACCAAGTTCATAAATATTTATTGGACATGATTTCTTTTAAGACATTTCAAAATACTATTTTTATTCTTAAGGAGGAAACATAAATATTTCTTATTCCTAAAACTCTAGACAAATAAATTAAAACCCTCAAAAACACCAGCGAGGGGGGCAACCTAAAAACACCAAAAGCATGCATCAATTGGATCTTTAACCATCGCCCTTATCGGACAATGAGGCTATCTTTCAGAAACTGAGGACAAGGGTCAGTCCACACCATCTAACTGCAATACCTTGCAGTATTCAGGCAATTTCATCGCTTGCTCATGCCATTTCGAGTATTTTTTACCAAATTACTTGCAAAGTACTATACTTATCACTCTTGCATCAAAAACAAAATATTACTTTCATAACTATGAATACGACTATGTGGTGGGCAATGGAACCATGGTATGAGTTTGGTGGAGGTTCCATTGCAATGGGTTTATATTCATATAGGAGTTAACAACAAATGTCGTTCAGTGATTCTTATGTCGTAATACCCATGTTTACCATAAGATCTGGAGTGCGACGGATGATACATCCCAAACGTATCTATAATTTCTTATGTTTCATGCTACTTTTATGATGATACTCACATGTTTTATACACATTATATGTCATTATTATGCGTTTTCCGGAACTAACCTATTGACAAGATGCCGAAGGGCCAGTTGCTGTTTTCTGCTGTTTTTGGTTTCGTAAATCCTAGTAAGGAAATATTCTCGGAATCGGACGAAATCAACGCCCAGCATCTTAGAATTCCACGAAGCTTCCAGAACACCCGAGAGCCACCAGAGGAGGGCCACAGGGCCACCAGACAACAGGGCGGCGCGGCCCAAGGGGGGGCGCCCCCCCTATTGTGTGGTTCCCCCGTCAGCCTTCCGACTCCGCCTCTTCGCCTATTTAAAGGTCCCTGACCTAAAACCTCGATACGAAAAAGCCACGGTACAAGAAACCTTCCAGAGCCGCCGCCATAGCGAAGCCAAGATCTGGGGGACAGGAGTCTCTGTTTCGGCACGCCGCCGGGACGGGGAAGTGCCCCCGGAAGGCTCCTCCATCGACACCACCGCCATCTTCATAAACGCTGCTGTCTCCCATGAGGAGGGAGTAGTTTTCCATCGAGGCTATGGGTTGTACCGGTAGCTATGTGGTTAATCTCTCCCCTATGTACTTCAATACAATGATCCCATGAGCTGCCTTACATGATTGAGATTCATATGAGTTTTGTATCACTATTCATCTATGTGTTACTCTGGTGATGTTATTAAAGTAGTCTATTCCTCCTCCATGGTGTAATGGTGACGAGTGTGTGCATCGTGTAGTACTTGGCGTAGGTTATGATTGTAATCTCTTGTAGATTATGAAGTTAATTATTGCTATGATAGTATTGATGTGATCTATTCCTCCTTCATAGTGTGATGGTGACGAGTGTGCATGCTATGTTAGTACTTGGTGTAATTGCAATGATCTATCATGCACTCTAAGGTTATTTAAATATGAACATCGAATGTTGTGGAGCTTGTTAACTCCGGCATTGAGGTGCTCTTGTAGCCCTACGCAATTAGTGGTGTTCATCATCCAACAAGAGAGTGTAGAGTGGTTTTATTATGTGATCAAAGTTGAGAGTGTCCACTAGTGAAAGTATGATCCCTAGGCCTTGTTTCTAAGCATCGAAACTCCATTTGTTTACTGTTCTGTTGCATGTTTACTCGCTGCCATATTTTATTCAGATTTCTATTACCACTCATATACATCCATACTACTTGTATTTCACCATCTCTTCGCCGAACTAGTGCACCTATACATCTGACAAGTGTATTAGGTGTGTTGGGGACACAAGAGACTTCTTGCATTGTGATTGCAGGGTTGCTTGAGAGGGATATCTTTGACCTCTTCCTCCCTGAGTTCGATAAACCTTGGGTGATCCACTTAAGGGAAACTTGTTGCTGTTCTACAAACCTCTGCTCTTGGAGGCCCAACACTGTCTACAAGAATAGAAGCACCCGTAGACATCAACGGACTAGTCAACTGTTCTTATCCCTCTCGCATACCAATAGATACAACTGCAGGTGCCCAGCATGTACATGCTTAGTCGGGGAGGAAACCCTCATAGCTTCTACTCCGGGCCGTATCTATGATGGATTGTAATGAGCTGGCCCAGATGACAAGGGATTAACTTGTCAATGCCTACGTGTTGTAGACTTAGGGTTCCATAAGAAGTAGAGGGAAAGTAGATCTTGAAGGTTCAGCCAAACAAAGGTGCTCAACTCGAAGTTACGGTGGCTAGGGTTACAATGATTTGATCCTTTTTTTGTCCCTCGGCTTCCCCTTTATATAGGAGGCGAAGCCGAAGCTTTTACGTGTCGTACAAGTTACAAACTGTCGAGCCGCATTGGGCTTTTTCCTATATTGATACAAGTTTCCTATTACAACTCTACTTTCCTAACTCGAAAGCCTTCAACCTTCTGGGCCTCCCAAGTTTCGAGTCCATGGGCTTCATACTATCTTCTACACCTAGGGTACTTATTCGACATGCCTGTTAGGCATACCTATGTTAGTACCCCTCGAGATTTTGCTTGAATCGTAGAGTCGAGTAGAATCTCCATCGTACGTCTGTTTAGTAAACTGTCGGGTTATGCTGAATTTTTACTTAATATCTATTTTTACTTGGATAATGGTAAATGAGGCTGGTTAATCTGATGGATCAAGTACCAGTTAATTGCTCTTGTGGCAAACCCGCAAAAACCTACTTCAAGCTCAAGTCCCTGGAGTCGAACTCGGAACACTGGCGTAATTCGATACGTGCCGCTTCAGGACTTATCGTGAATCGATCTCCAGCTTATTTTATCGAGTACCCAACGCGTCCGTCGTGATTTTTCTTCACATCTGTTGATGTGGGTAAAGTGGAAGAGCGCATTCATGTGCGATGCCACGCCGCACATGATGGATCCTGGGGTCTTACCTTCGTGAACACTTTGTCGAGTCACGGCATTCAGAGTTTTTATCGCGGCGGACGCGCTCTGAGAATATACTATCGAGTGCCTTTGTGTGGCTGATGGAATTCCTCATTTCTTCGAGTTGACATACTTATATTGAAAAATATCTTGACCCCCGACGGGAGTACATGATGAGTTATGTGTAACTCGAAGATGTACGAAAAATTTCTTCAGCTTCAGCTCTATATTGTATTGTCATTTGTCTCTCTTTCTTTTCTTTTCTTTTCTAAATTTCATCGGGTGCGCGACCAGCTCTTCCGATCGGAGTAGTCCCGAGGCTACAACCGAGTATTTGCACTTGGTTGTAGGCTCAACTTCTGTTATTTAACCGACTCTATATTTTTATCATCATCAGGTCATCTTATGAGAAGTATGTTCAATACTTCTGATAAGAGTAGCCCCCCGAGCATATGAACAGGTACTTGCATCTGGACATAGGCTTCCGAGATTTTACTTCTCACGATATATTGCTCCATCAACTCGAAGATTTCTATTACCATGACGTTGATGCTGAAAAAGACCAAGTAAAACCACCTCGGGAAGTCACGATCTCTGGTGGACCACTATTTTTGTGGGTCCAATTTTTTCTGTCTTTTGCCCACGTCGCGCAAGTGGGGTGCACACGTCCTCCGATATTCCCGGCACGCTCTCAGTAACTTCCTCCTTCCGTAAAAAAATGTTTTACTACGTGGCCACGTGTAAGGCTCAAGATATGCTCGTGTTCATCCAGCAGACAAGCTTCTCGTCCTCCAGGTTATAAAGGTTGTCCCCTGAGGTCAATTTTTCCCTTCAGTGCCGCACACTGCATTCACTCCTGCCATTGTCCTACCTTTCTTCTTCCTCGAGCACGTCTTGCGCCCAGCTTCTTCTTCCCTTTCTTGCTCCTCCGCCTCAGCACCATGCCGCCACGGACCAAGCTCACCAAGCACATCGCGCCTGGTACCAGCGAGCGCTTGGAGAAGGAAAAGATCTCCGGATGGGGGAGATCTAAGATCTCATCACAGGACCGCCGCATGCTCAAGCCTATTCAACAAGGAGGCGATGAAGATGCCCAGAGATGAAAGTACTCCTCATCCTCCTTCAGGTTTTCGGGTAACCTTCATTGACTTCGTCCTCTGCGGATTATCCTTTACTGTGCATGAATTCCTCCGTGGCCTTATCTTTATTTACGGGATTCAGCTCCATCAGCTGGCCCCCAATTCTATCCTCCACATCTCCATCTTTGTTACCTTGTGCGAATGCTTCCTGGGCATCCACCCCCACTGGGGCCTATTGAAACACATTTTCTATCTCCGCCGCAAGAACTCGAAGAACACCATGTACAATGTAAGTGGTGTTTGTATTTGTGTGCGCCCGGAAGCCGGTTATTTTGACGTGAAGTTTGCCGACTCCGTCCAAGGCTGGCGCAATAAGTGGCTCTATGTTAAGGATGAATCTTCAGATACTCAAGAATATGTCCGTGCTCCTTTCGATTCTTCAGAGGACATTCAAAGGCGCATATCCTGGGATGCAGGAGCTACAGCGAAGAAATAGAGGCTACACAGTCTCTAATTGCTCGTATCCAGGAGCTGCAAAACACTGAAGGCGAAGAACTGTCGGGTGTGCAAATCATTGAGCACTTTCTACGGATTTGAGTCCGGCCTCTTCAGTCTCGCAAGAATCCCCTTTGGTTGTACTCAGGTGCTGAAGATGTTGGTAGAGTTTCCGAAGATCTTCCTTTGAAGGATTTGGGAAAACTAGTACGTTGCTTCACCTCTTTGAGCAAGAAAAGTGAGGTTGCTACCTCATGTCGTGTGGAACCATTCAGTGGTGTCCATGCGCTTCCAACTGCAAGTGCTTTTCTTCGAGTTATGTTTTTTCTTTCGACTGTGATTGCATTTTTCTTCAGATTTGATAATTTTATGATATTAACTTTCTCTTTTGTCTGCAGGATCACCAAGTTATTTCTTCTCTTCCTCCACTTCCTGAAGGTGGAGATGTGCCTGAGCGAGCCATTATTGCTGATGACTCACAAGAGACTTCTGTTCACGAGAGCGAACCCGCAGAATCTAAAAAGAGTGTGGGTTCTTCTGACAAAATATCTAAGTCAGAACAAGTTTCTGGCTCTTCTCACACAAACTCTCCTCCTCCCACGGCTTCTCCGGATAAGCATAAGAGGAAAAGACCATGACGAGGAAGATTCTGACGCATCGAAGTTGTCTGAATCAGCCGCCGAAGAATCTACTCCCGAAGGACAAGAAAACTTCGACCCCTTCACTGCTCGTAAGTTTTCCCTTCTGTATTTCCAACTATCTTTGTTCTTTGGTTTTCATATACTGAATTGCTGATATATGGACAGAGATGACAAAGAAATGTTGGAACTCGAAGCACCTAGGCTAGCAAACAGAAGCACATAACACACGCTAGTCCTCTCCGAGGAACAGCATGTTGCGCCAGAAACTTCGCCTCCAACATACGTTGCTCCAGAAGCGTCGGCTCCAACGCGCAGCCCCCGAGCATGAAAGAGGGCTAGCACGGTCGCTACTAGTAAGCAGGAAATTGTCACCGGAGGTTTATTGGCTCCTCTTCTTGATGATGTGAGATATCTTTTCCTGTCTATCGTGTTCTTTACTTAACGGAAATTTTTTCAGCTTCTTCATACTATATTTCTGTCTATCGACTATTTTGCGGCCTTTGATGAAGGAGATGGTTGACATAGGCTCCCAAATTATCGGATTCCGCGACGAGGCTGAATCTTGGAGAGGTAAAATTTTATTGCAACCAATGCCTTGGACGTTTCGTTCTTGTTTATGCCCTTATTCATTCTTTCTCTCAAAGGCGTTGCGTCATGCCGAGGAACGCGCCAACAATTTGGAGAAAAAACTTAAGGCCAGCGAGAAGGCTCGCAAAAAGGCTAAAAGGATGCTCCGGGCATCGAAGATCTTCGTCAAAGACTTGAAGCCATCGAAGATGCCTTGAGCGACAAAGAAATGAAGATCGTCCAACGGGAGAACAACATAATTGCGCGCTTCGAGACGCAATCCTCTAGATTTTCAAGTAATACTACCTCTATGTTATTTTGTCCTTTTTCTTTTGTTTTCGTGCTGGTGTTATATATCTATATTGATAAAATCTTCTCTTTCTTCAGTAGAGAAGATTGGTGAGCATTATACGAGGAACCAAGACTTGGACGAAGATCGTCTCCTGGATATTCTCATCGTTCTCGAGTTGAAAGGGGAATCGCGGGAGCAGTTAGGGTTAGGGTTTGCCACGAGAGAGAGAGAGAGAGAGAGAGAGAGAGAGAGAGGGTCGAGTGAGGTTGGATGGGCCAGACCAGGTGGGCTAGTCCGACCTAACCAGGTTGGGCGTCCTGACCAATGGGCCCAGGGACAGTATGGTCATTTCACAAGCCAATTTAAATTGAGAATTTGCACTGAATCCAAAAACCCTAGAAAACTCTAAAAAAATAAAATAAAATAAAATATGTAAACCACTTTAAATTTATGCTCTATACAAAACAAATGCTTCTTCGAAAAGATGAACCAAAGTAAAATTGATTATTAAAAAATAATTATTCATCCAAGGAATAAAATAATAAAAATAAAAAGAATTTAAAATAAATCTCATGTTTTCTTAATAATCAACCAAGTTCATAAGTATTTTCTGTCATGATTTATTTTAAAACATTTCAAAATACTATTTTTACTCTTAAGGAGGAAACATAAATATTTCTTATTCCTAAAACCCTAGACAAATAAATTAAAACCCTAAGAAAACACCAGCTGGGGGGGGGGGGGCAACCTAAAAACACAAAAAACATGCATCAATTGGATCTTTAACCATTGCCATTATCGGATAATGATGCTATCTTCCAGAAACCGAGGACAAGGGTCAGTCGACACCATCCAACTGCAATACCCTGTTGCATTCAGGCAGGTTCATCGCTTGCTCATGCCATTTTGAGTATTTCTACCAAATTACTTGCAAAGTACTATACTTATCACTCTTGCATCAAAAGAAAAATATTAATTTCATAACTATGAATATGACTATGTGGTGGGCAATGGAACCATGGTATGAGTTCGGTGGACGTTCCATTGCAATGGGTTTATATTCACATAGGACTTAACAACAAATGTCGTTCAGTGATTCTTGCGCTGTAATTGTTGCGGTCAGAAACCCACTGGCGGGCAGCGACGGGCAACACCGTAGAGCCGGGAATCTCCCAGGACTGCGGCTGGACCTGGTCCCTCCGAGCGACGGCCCGCAAAGCCTTCTGCACGCACGTCCGATGCTGATGCAAGGGCGTGCCACCCGACCTATACCCGGTCGGGAAGGTGTTGGATGATGCCTCGCTTAGTTTCCTGCATGGCATACACGTAAACGTTAAATACGAGCCTCGATCGGCTCTCGGGTTATCTCCGTGAATCGGCTCAAAGAGCCGATCCACCCATGATGCGTACGAGGTGTACGATCAGATGGTGGTCCTGCTTGATCAAGATAAAGTTAAAGCGACCTACTACGATTTGGGGTTTTCACCGCACAATCGGAACATCCTACTCGTGATCGAGCCTGGCGGCCACGCACGGTGATCGTAAACCGACCCTAGACAAGGCCTAAAAACCAACACGAAGTTGATCCTCGGAACATCCTGTCTAGGGCTAGCAAACTACACCCTACGCGCCACTGGATCCTTCGACCCGTTTTTAAGGCCTAACAATGCAGATATTAAACTAATCCTTGAAGAACAAGGAGCAATCATAACGGATCAGATCTACTAAACAATGATCAAGCGGGGTGCCGCCCTTACACCCAGGATAGTCGTAAGGGCGGCTAGATGCCTAAGGGTTGCACGACGATAGCATATGATATGATGAACAATGCTAACCCTAAAACATCTATGATAACTACGTTGCTCGCCATCAAAAAGGCTTCAGTACGAGCAACGCATGAACGGCGAATAAACGTGTGTTGCCTAGATCGCAAGATGCGATCTAGGCAGCATGGTGCTTACCCGGAAGAAACCCTCGAGACGGGGGAGTTGGCGATGCGCCGATATTGGTTTGTGGTGAACGTTGATTGTTGTTTATTCCATAAACCCTAGATACATATTTATAGTCCGGGGGACTTTCTAACGTGGGAATAATCCCAACCGGGCACGAGCCCAAACTCCTTCTAACCGACACGCATCCTACTATGTTACAGATACACGGGCAAACTAGCCCAAACTTGATACACAAGGCCGATTCATGTATTTCTTCTATGTATATTCTTCAAGCCCATCTTCAATCGCGGCCCACCTCTGATCCGGTCAAATTCTGGTGATAACACATGCCCCCCTGGTTTTGGAAATGACATTTCCAAAATCATTACGCTTTTCTTTCGTCGGGTCATGTCGTGGCAGAGCAGAACTGCCGCAGAATCTTCCATCATTTCGCCTCGCCTCCTGGGCTTCTCTGCACGAATTGATAATTTCGGCACCACGTCCTCGAGAACCGTCACGGCATTAAATCTCCACTACACCCCCTTTATTTATCTGTGCCGAACGGTTCGCCACTTCATCCCCCTGCTCTGTTCTGTCCACCAGCGCCCAAAAAAACCCTCCTCCCCTGTAGCAATGTCTTCCTCTTTCTCTTCCTCCTCAGGCCTCCCCCTCCAATCTTCGCCGAAGAGCAAGAATGAAGACGACCTCCACTCCGGGGCGAACCCCATCTCCTCCGACAAGGAGGAGAAAGAAGAAGAAGAAGAGAAGAAAGAGGCCCCCTCCTCCGCCAGGCACCAGCCGACGAAGCGCTCCCGCATGTGGGCGGACAGCGAGGACGATGATGAGGACGAGGAAGGAGAAGAAGAGGAGGAGGATGATTCCTCCTCTTCCGCTGGGTATCCGCCGACGAAGCGCCTCCGTACTTGGGCGGACAACGAGGATGATGATGATGACGAGGAAGAAGAAACTCCGGCCGAAGGCTTGGGCACCAGCGACGAGGACTTCTCCGAGAGTAGCGCCGACGGCAACTCCGATGCCGACGATGATGCTAGCGAGGATTAGCGATGTAGGATTAGTAGTCCCTGAGCAATCGGCTCTTCTTTTGTAAGAAATTGCGTTTATCAATGAAGAATTTCCCCAATTTGATTTTGCCGATTCCTTTTTATGCTAATTTAGCCGATTGTCAACTCGGTCAATGTTCAATGAGCCGATGGCAACGCATCGGTTCCCCATAATCCGCCCTTCACTTTTTCGACTCAGGATTGACGTGAACTTGGTCAATGTCTAATAAGCCGATGCTAACGCATCAGTCCTTCATTTCTCCAACTGATGCCCTTGAGTTCTGGTGGACAATGTGGAAGACCAACGCCTTTAAGAGATCCCAGAACCGCTGCTGAAACGACTTGACGCTGAAGCCGATACCTCTGGATATTCAGATATTCAGTGATATTCTCTTCAGTGGTATTCTTCAACCCTGCCCAATCCCCCTGAAGAAGATTATGATGGAGGGCCAGCCGATGAAATCTCAATACCCAAGAACAGAATATCTACGCAGTCAGTTGCCCCCCGAGCCTCAATCAAGGCGAGAACAGCAGTGAGCCAACCAAATGTGCCACCATCGGCTTCCAAGTCATAATGCAGGGCCAGCCGATTTCAACAAAACGGCTCCCCAGAGCAGAGAACCTTCAGGGTGAGCTGCCCCCCGAGCTTTTCCAGTCCACTTCTTGCGCCTTGCTGATCAGATCGGCTCCTTTCCTTTGGCGGATTGATGCAACCCATCCTTAACCTGATCTGCACGTCCATGCTGTTCTTGGTATTGGTCAGGGTTGTGATCCCTCAAACTTGGCCCAGCTGATATTGCGGACTCAAAAAGAAGTTGGAGGTTCTTGGAGAGAGGATCTAAGCCACCAAACAATTCCATTGAGGAGTTCTTCCAATAGAGCCTCTCCATGTAACTCGATACCCGCTCCATTGGGCTTCTGCTTATAACAGTAGTACCTCTTGAGTCGATGGCCATGCATCGGCTTTCTATCCTTAAGTCGATGTCTGCGCATCGGCTGTGCTTAAAAAAAATTTGAATTTTTTACGGCCGATTTATGTATCGGCCCCCATACTTCAATACCCATCATCAAAGAGTATCTTGGGCTGCTGGGCATTTGAAAGACACTTCCACTTCCTATCCTCGTGTTTTATCCACCTAGGTGCCCCCCGAGCCGATTCTTTCAAGTAATTGAGGGTATCGGCTCTTCAGGTATTCCATGTTGGATCAAATGCTGAACCCAAGCAGAATGTATGGTGAGGATAATTTTGGCCGATTGCTGGAATCGGCCTCCATGTTGCTTGTTCGATGAAGGTTGTGCAATGCTCCTTCATAGATCCTTGGGGCCGATCACATGGATCGGCATCGCCACGTTTGTCCATAGACGCTGCTCTTGTTACACGGTCAGGCCGGTGGATAAAACCAGCCTAACCCCGTCCTTTGTCACGTCGATGCGCTCGCAGTCGTCCAAATTGATGCCTGAGAGTGGCTCTTGGCCTGATGTCTCCCAAACATTCATGCCAGCCGTTGAAATCTCGGCTGAATCATCTGCGTGGACGACTTCTACTTCATCTCCATCCCACTGTATTAGGCATTGGTGCATCGTGGATGGAATGCAACAGTTGGCGTGGATCCAATCTCTTCCTAGTAGGACAGCATAGGAGCTCTTGCTGTCGACAATAAAGAACGTCGTAGGGACGGTTTTCCTTCCTACGGTCAGATCCACGTTCAGAACACCTCGTGCGTCAGATGCTTGGCCGTTGAAATCGCTCAGAGTCACACTGGTCTTGATCAGATCCGAGCTAGAGCGTCCCAACCGACGTAGCATGGAGTATGGCATAATGTTAACTGCCGCTCCGGTGTCCACCAACATCTTGTTGACAGGCTGCCCATTGATGTAACCTCGCAAGTACAGGGCCTTCAGATGCCTGTAGCTTCTCTCTCGTGGCTTCTCAAAGATGACCTGCCGTGGGCCGCAGTCAAGTTGTGCCACAGGTGCTTCGTCTAATCCTGGAGCACTAAACTCCGTTGGAAGGATGAAGACCATGTTTGTGCCAGCCGATGTCTCATCGTCGGCTTTCTTTTGTCTGGGGCGCCACTCTTTCCTTTGTGGCCGACCTTCTTCGTCCGGGGTTCGCTGAATTTTAGCGGCCGGATCAGGCCGCGCCTTCCTCAACGTGTGCAGGTATAACCTTTCAGCCTTCCTCCAACCCACGTAGACGCTGAACCCTTCGTTTTTGGGAACGGCCGAGCCCATCGAGGCACCACCTTGGCCGATGATACTTGTCTTCTTCTTCATCATCGTCCTCTAGTTCCTCGAGATCTTCCACCCGAGCGGACTCAGCATGCTTGTTCCGAGGTGGGAGAGGCCCTAGACGTTTGAACACGGACACGTTAGCTGCATCCTTCTTCTTTTGTTTACATTCGGGCAGCTTGCCGATCGTAGGCAATCGGCTCATTCCCGAATCCCAGCAGGTGTCGAAGAAGGGGCAGTCCCAGTGCCTATCCACGTCGTCTTGCTCCCTTGACTTTTCCTTGGCGTGGCGCTCATATCGCTCCTCGTCGTGATCATGCCGACGGTGTCTCCTGGCGTCCCTAGCCAGACGATCTTTTTCATCATCGTCGTTGTATCACCGGCGTTGGTCGTATTGACCCACATACTTGTTGAGGAGGCGATCAGAGAGAGGTCACTGATATCTTACGTTCCTCACTTCTCCCTCTGTGATGTAGCGCTTGCCATCGTGACGGAGCCGATCGCGTGGAGCGGCTTCCTCTGTATACTTGCTATGAGAGCAGCTGCCCTCATCTCCGTCCTTACCAGAGTGGTGACCAGGTCCTACCATGTTGATATTGCACGAGAAATCTGGCTGGCACCCTCCATGGTAAGTATACTCCACCATGTGAACGGCGGGGAAGGGTGTGTGTCGACCTTCATGGCGTGCCGGCTGAAAATTAGCCGCCCTTGTTCTATCGCCATTTGGACCTGTTGACGCCACACCCTGCAGTCGTTAGTAGGCGTGGGTGAACGTGTTATGCCATTTGCAGTATGGCTTTCCGTTCAGCTCTTGCACCGTGGGGATCTTGTGGCCTTCGGGTAACTTTAGCTCGCTTCTCCTTGAGTAAGAGGTCGAAAATCTGCTCAGCTTTGGTCACGTCGAAGTCAAACCCTTTTGGAGGACCTTGTGGCTTAACCCATTTACAGGACACGGGCTTGCCCCCGAGTCCATTCAGCCACTGCTACCTCTTGATCTCCCGCAAAGACCTTCATCTTCATCCGCCTCAACCAGGACCACCGCGCGCTTGAATTTATCCCGGTAAACATCCGGGTGGCGCTGTTCATATGCCGATGCAGCTTCTGCACCATGTGCGCCAGTGAAGGGTAGTCTCGCTTGGGAGGCCACGTCCTGATCGATGATGAGAGACCCACCACCGCCAACTCGATCGCTTCTTTTTCACTTACATGAACCGAATAGCATCGGTTCCTAACGGTCCCGAAGCGCTGGACGTATTCCCGCCACCGTTTCCCGCGCTTCGTCGTACTTGTGCTAGATCGGCAATGCCAGCCTCGGAAGCCTCCGAGTGATACCGCACGTGGAACCTGTTCTTCCAATTGCTTCCAAGTCCGGATTGAGTTTGGTGGCAGCGATGTGTACCACCCGAAAGCCGATCCCGTGAGGGACCGTGCGAAGAACCTCACACGCAGCTCGTCCGATGCTGAGATCGTGCCTGCACTGTGCCAAATATCGGCTCACATGCTCGATGGAGCTGGAACCATCCGATCCATTAAACTTGGTGAAATCAGGGAGCCGATATTTGGGTGGTAGCGGGATCAACTCGTACTCATTGGGGTACGGCTTGGAATAGCCGATTGTCCTCCTTTTCGGCATCATGCCGAACTGGTCTTTCAGAATTGTACAAATCTTATCCGCGGTGATGGCTGCAGCGCCGAACTCGAAGATTCGCCGGGTGGCATACTTAGCCAGCCATGCCTGTTTTTCCAGCTCTGGGCCAACCGCGGGAGCTGAGCTCGGAGGTTTGTCGGAGTGGCGTACTTAGCTAGCCACGTCTCGCTTCTCAAGATCTGTTCCCGACGTTCCTCCCGCCGTCTCCGAAGTCCCCGTCGTTGCAGCCCGGTTCGAGAGTGCCCAGCTATCGTAGCTCTGGCACGTATGCGCACGTGTATCCGTGGGGATCTCCTTGGGCGCCTCATGTAAGAATTGGTAGTCACTAGGGTCACCACCAATCTTGTAGACGACGTATGCCGATGAACTCGGCACTTCCGGTGCTGCCAACGCGAACGGC